>NW_020799097.1:70132985-70174089 GCF_003259725.1 Athene cunicularia | reverse complement strand
CCCCAATAGTCGAGTGCTACTGTTGCATCATCTACCTTTAGTGAATACATTTTTTTTTTTTAATAAGCAGAACCAAGCCACTGAATGTGAGACATGGACAGCATGGGTAACCATGAAATTTCATAAATATTTGTAGCCGTCTGGTTGGGTTCCCAAGCGGAACAGCTGGACTGGTTTGAGAGCGGTTCATTTAATGAGGAATCTTTAACTACAGTAACTGTATATCCAAACCAAGACTAATGACCCTTCTGGTTTAAAAACAAACAAACCAATTTTAGGAGAATTTTACTGGTTTTTCATTTTTAGTGCTGTTTCTTGAAACACTGAAATGAAAGAAGAAATATCTTAAAATCTTGAATGAGTGAAAGTATATAACTACCCTTGCTGGAATTTGAGAAGTTGGTCTCTAGGTTAGTGCAGACAACTATAGCTAAAGCAAAATCTTCTAAAAATAGAGTTTTGTGAGGAATGTTGTAGCATCACAGCGGAAATGATTGTGCTTTCTTTTTACTTTCATATGAGGTTATGTACAATATCATTTTCTGGGGCTGTTGCTTTTGCTTTCTTAAGGAGTTGTAAGACATGAAAAATTACACTTATTTTGCAACATTTTCCTTTTTCCCATTTTTGAAACTGGACACAAAAGTATGTGAGATTTCTAAACTTAACTCTTCACTTGCCACCCAAGTACCAGAGAACTGAGGACTGAACTTAATGGTATTTGTTTCTAAAGCTTTGAGAGAAAAGCATAGTTAGAAAGCTCTTGAATTGTGTGTATGCACTGTGAAATTTAGTACACAAAAATCTCTGTAAGTCCTCCCTTACTATTTAATTATTCTGAAAAAAACTCCCTCCCCACTATTAACATAAATCAGTCCTTAGAAATAGTTGAGTGAACAGAGTGGGGAAAGAAGTAGTATGTGCTTTCCATGAAATAATTATTTGTACATTGAAGTGGAAACAAGTACTGTGAATAGTAGGGAAAGGAAGGAAGATTTTGTGAAATATATTGTCAAGAAGCAGCAGTGTCACAGAGTTTAAACCTTGTAGTTTAAAAAAAATAATGGTTAGAAGGGTAACACCTGGACATATTTTTGTGTTGTTTTGTTACTGCAAAGTAGGTAGTGTGTTTGTCTGATTTATTAAACCCAACCTCCTGAAACTTGCAGTTAAAAGAAAATGGATTTGTGGTAAAATGTTCAGTTCTTACACTCTGCAATGAAAACCTAGAAGCACAGCTTCTGCTTTTTTTTTTTTTTAATTGCTAAATTATTCAATTTCACCAATAATTCCAAATAGCTACTTTTGTCTAAATAAATCTGGTTTGGGTAGGTTTTTCCTAGATACTGTAATTTCAAACTGTGTTTTGTTTTGTAATTACTGCTTCTCGATCCTTATCAGTTTTTACCCTTTTTTGACTTTAAATGTTTCTTATAATAATTAGAGAATTGTGCAGCTGAGGGAAAATTGCATTTAATAAATAAAGCTTGGTATATCATGGACACCCAGTTCAAATTTTAGTCATATTCATAGCAAATCTTGATACAGTGGAGGCAAATGATTGTAAAATACCCCTTTGGCCTTATGGCTTCAGCAGTCATTTATGTTCATGCAAACCTACGGAGAGTATTGTGTCCCGAAAGCATGATTTGGCCCTGAATATTTAAACAATGAATAAATGAAAACAGCATAAAGTCCTCTGGAGCCTTTCAGTGGCCAGTGGAGTTTGTGAGGCGGGCGCTGGGTGTGTGTGACATCCATCTGAGAGATTGAGAATGTAGGGAATTCATGGAAAAAATCCAGCGCTGTGCTGCAAATCCTTAGGGGGAAAAGTCAACCAGCTCCAGATGTTGACATGGTTGACTGCGAGCACATGAAGTGCTGTGGATTTAACTCTTGCAGTCAGAGTGCTTTTTTTTTTTTTAAACTCTGGCAACTACCAGGGGAGAAACACATTTTCACTTCTAGAGACAGGTGAGATGGTGGGAGCAATTAAGTTACAGTGCCAAGGGTGTCTATCAGCCTACTAAAAGAGAAGTGTTATTTATTAATTTCATTTTTAATGGATGAGACAGGAATTCAATCATTCTCAAAATATGAATTTTCCAACATCTGATCAGTATACTTCTGATAAAACAGAAATAAATTCTTACCACAGACTAACTACTAATAAATTGTGAAATCAAGCACTTGTGATTCCCAAATCTCATATCTTTCTTTCAGAATAAAACAAAACACTTGCAATTATTAAAACACAAGCAATGCCTTGATTCAATTAAAAATGTTTGAAAGCTTAACTGGTACATAAGCAGTTAAATAGAATTTCAGCATTAGTTCTTAGCCACAGTGGATTTAAATAGCAAAGTGGATCAATTTTATGATATCACCTTTGATATTTATCGCTGCCTCTGGATATATTTTTATTGCATTGTTCTCCTTGACTAGCACATAACTGGCGAAGTGGAGCCCTGCTCAGGACAGACCTAAAGAAATTGTATTTATAGTGGTGTTTTACTAGGGTTTTTTTTTTATTATTTTTTTTACCTGGTAGGTGTTTTGAAGAGGCTCTCCTGTGTTTCTTAAAGGTGCTTTCAAATTCAGTGAATTAATTCAGAAAGTGCTAGTTGTCTTGCCAGAATACCTGTGGTAGTGACATGCTGCAGTACTGTGAACAACAGTACCTTGTGTAAATAAATTCCAAACCTTTCCGAGTGGAATTACTCACAGTTTGCTTTGCATTCAGAAGTGCACTAACAATGTTTGGGTACCAAGAATGTAATTAATAAAAATGTCATTAAAGAATCCGACTGCTAAATATAAAGTTCAGTGTGTAGAGCTGACTTCTTGAGTCTTCTGTTTCTTTTGTGCCCCACTGGATATAAAAATGCTCTTTGGGGTATATCTTGTGAAAGTACAGTTTGGATATATATATTGCACTGCAGGCTTGTCACACAACAGTGGCAGCCTCCTGGCGGCATGCAGGCAAATTTTCTGAATGGCATCTCTCTCCTCAAATGCTGAGGAAGGGCATCAGAAAGTCAGTTTAAAAGACTCTTTCAGGGATTTAAACGTGAAAGAAGTAGACCGGGAAGAGACTGAGAGCAACAACAGGAGGTCACTTAACAGCTGACATCCAAGCTCTGTGTTACTTTGGGGATGAAATACCTTCTGAACAGGTTAAATGCTTTTTGTTGTGGAATAAAGGTATAGTGCTTGGATTAACTCTAGAAGTATACCCACCGTGTGCTGTGATGGAAGTGTGACGTGTGTAGCATAGTTAAAGCTTCTCAGATTGGTATTAAAAGTATGTGTTCAGTCAGTCAATATTTTTTTGTTAGTCTTCCCTTTGACAATTTATTCAGTGAAGTATTGCAAGGTAGCATGTTTGCTGGACTCACAAGGAAGACCTGATTACTGATTTAACAGTTTAAAAGCTTATTGCAGTGCCTCTAAACTGTGTTCTCTATTTTTATGATTGCATTTGCTATCTTAATACATACTCATACCTGCAGATTTTTTAATGGTTACTCAGCTCTTTTCACCTGCAAAGCATTTTACAGAGACATAGTCTTTATCTTGGGGTGTTACGAACACATCATTTTATGAATAGAATAAGCAAAAATCCTTTGAATGCTTATGATAAATATGATGAGTTGCCTTTATACGCTAGTCTTACATCTTATCTCCCACTTTGGAAATAGAATACCTCATTAATTTGTTCATTCATATCCTTTATCCTTCCTCTCTTACAGTAATCCTGTTTACCTGTAAAACCTTGGAACTCCTCTTGAACGCTAAATTTGTGTTCTAGGAATAAATAAAAAAGGGAATGCATCTTCAACTGCAACTGTAAACTTTTTATAATTTTTTTGAAACCTCAGGGTATTCAAAATGCATTCCCAGGGAGTGTTTGCAAGAGGAAAGGGGAACCCTTAGAAAGCTGTGTCTCTAGCTGCCCACCAGTTGCCTGCAATGACTCATGAGTGCATTTTGACCTCTCCTCCGCTCCTGCTGCCTTCCTGCGTCTGGTCTTTCCCACTTAGGCCCGGCATTCCCCACTAGCTGTCAGCTTGAATTTTTCTTCTACCTTTATCTAAGTCATGTCAGATGGAGATGGAGATTTCTGTATGTCTAAGGGTAAATACATTGTCATTATAGCAGGACTGAGGAAGAACAGAAGGGAGACTCTCTATGTAGACCTTGTTTCCACCAGAGGTGTTAAGAGGGCTGGCTCATGAACAAATTTTTATTTAGCATTAAATAATCAGTGTTCAGCCAGAAAAAACACTTTTAGTGAAGACAAACTGAGGAATATATTAAAGTACCTGTTACTAAATAATTATGTGATATGTACCCCAGTGTTTGAAAAAATGCCTCTAACTTTGTGAATTCTCATTAAGCCATGATAAGCTTTCTGTTAAATTACATAGCTTGATGGAAATGACAAGGAATTTATTTCTGGACCTAGGAATAAATGAATATAGATACAGAAATGGTTCCTTGGCTTTATCCTTGTATAGTGTCAGCATACAGCTGCATAATATTTGATTCATAAGAGTCACAAAATACTAATAAAATAAGCACATTGTTTTTTTCATTGGTAACCATCTTAAAATGAAAAATGAGTTCAAATGTGTTATTGCTGCTTCTAGCTGTGCTTACAGTCTTATTTCCCTTCCCCACCCTGCCACAGCCTGAGGTGTTCTCACAGCGAGTTGTTTTTGTTTGTGGAGTGTTCTGGTGTTTGCAAGAGGTGTATTACAATGGAGTAATAATCCTGGCTTCTTCAGAAAAAATGTCTGTTTGTTCTTATCCTGCTCCATCACAAATTACTCAGTTTGAACATCTCTGTTTTAAAATGTTCAGGGAGTTAGGGTGTTACCAGAGGTCAGACTTTTAAGTGATCTAGGAGTTAACAATTAAATAATTTTGAACCGTTAGATAAATGGAAAAACAAAAAGATTTGCTTCTGTCAACTGAGAAACAACCACCAGTAGGCTGCTGATAGTGAATATAAATGTAATTTGTCCTCTACATAGCTATTAGAAGCCAGTATACTTGTAGATTTAGCTTATTATTTAGTTATGTTTCAGCCTTACCTAGACCGTGTTGTCTGTGCGTTTATGAAGATGCAGCTCTGCCCAAAGAGGGGACATAGGCAAGCAGAATCAAAGAAACTGGAAGGAACTCCTGGAAGTCAGGTAGTCCAGCCCCTGCACAAAGCAGGGCCAACTGCAGAGTTAGATCCAACTTAAAGATCGATCAAATAAAAACTAAATCACTTTTTGGGGAATTCAGTGACACATGTACTTTTGAAAGTGTGTCTCCTGTGTGCCTTTGGGCATTGAAGTAGCACATGTGTAGCTTAAAAAAAAGGGGCCATACCTTCTCCCAGGATGTTTCTGTTGAATTATTTTTATATTCATCTTAGCAACATTTGTATATTCCATCTTCCAACAAGTTTGGTCAGAGAGAAGAGTACACACCCTCATGGCCTTGCACTTTTGATGGATGCTCAGAAGAAAGGGTCAAGAACATTAAACTGAAATCCTGTCGGTATCCAAGCCCAAGAATCTTTTCGTGTCTTGAACGTGCCATAGATTTTATTTTCACATATTATCCTGTTCATCACATGCTTATTACTGTTATTAAAACTGTCATTATAGGCAACAGCAGTTTTACCTGCTCTTGTTTTGTGTTTAAATGGCAGAACTTAAAGGCTTGGTGTCCTTGTTCCTTTCTACCTTATTCCTCCAAAGCTACTTATTTGGGGCTTGGGGAGCTTGCAGTTTCAGGCTCTAAACTGGATGTGTGCTGGCTTCTTAACTGCTGCATTTCAGGGGGTTTAATTTATCTGCCAGTCTGTGAATTTAGGCAGCTCACAGCCAGAGGGAGCAATAATACTTAAATTGTCCCAGCAAGACTGAGAGGGTGGTTGTCAGTGTCCTGAAGGAAAAACTCAGTCGGTGCTCAAGAAAGAAATAATGCAAACACAGACTTGTGAGCAGTGGAGGGTAGGATTTTACCTACTTGTATAGGTATCAACCTCGTTAATTTTAAGCAATGTGGAATTGCTGTAGGTGAGGTTTCTGCCTGGCAATAGGGGTAATTGAGTGTGATGTATGGAGAGTTCCAAGATTCATGGTGTTTAAAACAAGTGTGTTGGAATGTTAACTGTTTTGGGGGTTACAGATTTTCAGAAAAACAGGAAATCTCCCATGAGCATTTTCAAATCTTACTATTCTTTTGAGATAGAGCTGTAAATTGAGCTTTTTTTTTTTTTTTTTTTTTTTTTTTTTTCTTCATTTTAGGTCAGCACAGATTTTTGGTTTGGTTGCTTTTTTTTTTCCTCTTGGAGGTCACTCTCTGCTCGGAAAGTATACGGAGCTTTGTTTCAGGAATAATTACAAGACTTCTGTATATTCTTTGAGTAATGATAGGATAGAAATAATTATTTTTTTTCTCACATAAGTTTGCCTTGAAGTAGAAAAACAACAAAAAACCACAAAAAGACCTGCAAAAGAGGGAAGGAGAATGGGAGACTATAAACTGGAGAGGTACATTTGCAAATAAACTTCAGAAAGACCCATACAATGATATGAGGAAGGAAAGGAATTCTGGTAATCTTAGAACAAAAACTAGTTGTTAAAAAATATTAATAGTAGCGCACAGAAGAGGCACGCAGATAATAAAACAAGTATGTTTAAGAAGGATTTGATGAAAATGAAGAAAATACATTTTAAAAGTTATATAGATTTATATAATGGTGTAATATAACATGAAATTGAGAAGGGAACTAACTGGTGGTTGTTGGTTTTGTTGTTTAAACAGTTGGACAAACAGAACACTCCAGTGTAAATTTGAAAGAAGACACTGAAACTACGGAGGCAAGTCCGTCTGACTCAAGCACCATGGACGGTGTAGGTGCTGAGAAGGAGGATGCTCATACAGTTGAACAGTTGCCATCTTTGGAAGAAGATGCAGAAGACCATGCATCCGAGCCACAGTCATATGATCTGGGTTTTAAAAAGGTTTTTAAATTTGTTGGATTCAGATTCACAGTGAAGAAGGAAAAGACAGGAAAATCCGAACCAGTTCAACTGCTTACTGTAAAAAAGGAAACACAAGTCCCTGAAGGAGCTGGTGATCAAAAAGAAGTCAGCTCAGAAGAAATAACGATGCCTGAGGATGCACTCTCTGCAGAAGACAACACCAAAGACACACTGAGAAATGAAAACACAGAAGATGAATCTCCTGAAACACCAGAAGCAAATGAGATTTGTTCTCAATCAGCTGCCTTAGCCACTGATAGTGCATCGCCATTAAGAAAATTTTTTACTCAGGGATGGACTGGATTTAGAAAAAGAAGAGTTTTAGGAAGCCTAAAGAAGATGACGTACAGTCTCCTCCTAAAGAAGATGGGCAAGAAAAAGAGGGGGCAACGTTAATAACTGAAACCACTGAAAAGGAGGAGAAATCTGAGTTTGAGGAGCAAGATGAGGAGAGGAACGTGACAGAAGTAACTATAGAAGAGCATGAGAAGGAGCAAAGTGAAGATGAAAAACAGGAGTCAAAAAGGATAGTGGCAGACATAGGAGCTGAAGCAAGTGGGAAGGAAGAGCTCATCAAGCACGATGAGCAGGATCAAAAAGAGGATGTAACAGCAGCAGTTGTTAAGGAAAGCACGAAGGAGAAAAAAGCTGAAGATGATCACGAAAGGAAACTGGTGGAAGTCTCAGATGATCTTGGTAAAAAGGAAGAAAAAACTGAAGAAGGAGAAAAAGAATGTGAGCAGAGAAGGAAACCACTAAAGACCATCTCAGTGGTACCTGTTGTTGCTGACATTGTGAATGGAGAATTGAAAACATCCTTGGAAGTCCGACCTGTGGGAGAAAAACTGGAGTCATCAGAAAAGTGTGAAATAGAGGACAGAACTGAACTATCCTCTGAAGAGAGACTTGAAGCAGAATCTTTGGCCACAGAAACCTCTAGTGAACAGCTTAAAAAATCTGACGGAAGAGAAGGAAATAAATGTGCTCCACCCGAGACAGAAACATTGGATGAAAAAACAGAGGAAGCAGAATTGAAAATGTCACCCACAGTAGAAGACATCACCCAAGGAGAAGCTCCGGGTACGACCACAGAGAAGAAAGAAAGCAAAGAATGTGAGATCAAACTGATACTGAGTGCTCCTGGATTGAAGTCCTTTTCTACCTCTGAATCTTCAGTTGACAGAGAGGATGATCAACAGTCAATCAAACCCACTGATGAAGGATTACAGGGAATAACTAGCATAGTTAAGACTGATACTATCAAACCAGACGAAATAATCACAGAAGTAACTACTGAAGAGGCAGCTGGAAAGAGACCTCCAGAAGGTATCACAAATGAAGTTGAACTGCTGTCTTCTCAAGAAAAAAATAAACTGCAAGGCAGCCCTTTAAAGAAACTCTTTACAGGTACTGGATTAAAAAAACTGTCTGGAAAAAAGCATAAAGTCAAAAGAGAAGAATCTAAGTTAGGGGAACATGGTGAACCAATTCAGCACTTATCAGATTCCCCCGATAGCCCAGAGGAGCAAAAAGGGGAGAGTTCTGCTTCTTCACCTGAGGAGATGCATGAAATTCCTTCTTTGGAGAAATGTGTAGATGGAATGCATGTCACTGAAAATGAAGATGCTGCAATTTCAGATGTGGAGCGCAAAAGAGAAAGCGTTACCCCCTGGGCATCATTTAAAAAGATGGTGACTCCCAAGAAGCGTGTCAGAAGACCTTCTGAAAGTGATAAAGAAGAAGAAATTGATAAGACAAAGAGTGTTGCAGTGTCTGCAACTGAAAATACTACGGATGAAAACCAGGGAGAATTAAAAGAAAATGGGATGGACCAGAAACCAGAGAAAACCACAGAAGAGCCCAAAAAAAAGGTTGACACTTCTGTGTCGTGGGAAGCTTTTATATGTGTAGGTTCCTCAAAAAAAAGAGCAAGGAAATCATCATCATCTGATGAAGAAACTGAACATAAGCTTGGTCAAGAAAGCCAAAAAATAGAAGAGTCTGGACAGAACAAAGAAATGGCAATGGATGTGATGATTACTAGTTCTCAGGAGAGCGATCAGGGACAAGGGAATTCTTCCCCAGAACAAGCTGGAAGCCCATCTGAAGGGGAAGGTATTTCAACATGGGAATCATTTAAAAGGTTAGTCACTCCAAGAAGGAGATCCAAAACCAGAATGGAAGAGAGAGCTGAAGACTCTGTTGTGGGATCTAGCCTTGAGCATTCAACATCGGATGGTGAGCCTGGAAAAGATGAATCATGGGTTCCATTTAGAAAACTGATACCTGGGCGTAGGAAAAAAAAGTCAGATGGAAAGCCAGAACTAACTCATCTTAAACAAGCAAGAGAAGACATGGCAGAAACAACTGAAGAAGATTCGGATATTCCAGCTGTTGTTCCTTTATCTGAATATGAAGCAGCAGAGCAGGAGAAAATGGAAGCCCAACAAGCGAAAGATGCTGAAGCAATGAGAGAAGAAACTTCAGAGGAGGAGAGAGCAGAAAAGTTAGAGGAGACCCTAAGAGCTGAGCAAGCACATGAGGGACTGGTACATGCAGTTACTGTTACCGTTGTGGAAGGGGAAAGGGCGGTTACCAGTATTGAAGAAAGGTCACCATCTTGGATATCTGCTGCTCTGACAGAGTGCATTGAGCAGGCAAAAGAAGAGGAAGAGAAAGAAACTGAGAAAACATTTGAATCAGATGTTACTGTGGAAGAAGCAGTGGTAGCTGCTAAGACAGTGCCAGAGATGAGAAAGAATGTAAGCGATGACACCACACCAAGTGAGCTAGAGGTAACCTCAGAAGCAGTGACAGCTCTGGAGGAGGCGGCAGAAGCTTCCTGCACTGAAGAAACAATGGAAGTGTCCTGTGCTGAGGAGACAACTGAGATGGTTTCTGCTGTTTCACAGTTGTTAGAAACCCCAGATACTACAGAGGAAGTTACACCTGTACAAGAAGTAGAGGCCACTGAACAAAATTTGAAAGAATTAGACAAACAGACGCAAAAAGTTCTTCATGAAGTTGTTGAAAGAGTAAAGTTAGCAGATGTAGTGCATCTGGTTAGTGAAAGAACCGGGTCAGCAGCTACAATTACAACAGTACAAGGCATTGAGTCAGAAGTGAAAGATGATGCTAAAGATGGGAACACTGTTATGCTTGGACAGTCCTTGGAAAAAGGAGAACACAAGGAGGATGGCCTCCAGCCCCTGGGAAGTGCAGGGAGCATTCAGGGCCAAAACGGAGTTGAAGAGGGTGTTCTACATGAAAGTTCAGAGAGAAGTGAAATATCTGCTGCAGTGAAAGAAAGCACAGAAGGATGTGAAAATGTAGATGTATTGAGAGATGAAAGCCAGTGGCAGGCATGTGAAAAAGGAGTTGTAGAAGACCATGAAGAAATATCTCAAGTGGAGGGGACAGCAGAGGAATCTTCATCGCATGACACAGAGTTTCACAGCATCAAAGCAGTCACTCCCAAGGAAGATACATTGGTAAAGGAGGAGCCTTCAGAACCAGAGAAATTGCCCATACCAGAACTGACAGTAGAGGAGGCGAGCGATGAATGTATTCCGGAAGTACAGGCTGCAGTGAGTATTACATCTAACACAAAGGTTGATTTGTCAAAAGAAAAACCAGCATGTGTTAGATATTACACCTAATTTAAAACCAGATTGTGGCCATACTACTGTAAAGGACCTTCTTTGTGCAGCCTGTGGCAACTGAAGTTAATTTCTGGTGACACACACACACACACAGATGTCCAGAAGCAGCAGCCGCTGAGGCTTGTGTGCAGAGTGAGGTGGATGCAGTTCCTGCAGCAATGAAGTAGGAGATGGTGTGCATAGATCCGCAGGTGCTGAAACAATTGCCATTAGGGCTCCTGCACAGCACAGTGTGATTTGATGTATTATATGAACATAGATGAGATACATATGTGAGCCGTATGGCACCATACATAATGGATGGTATCTTCAGTTGTAGGCAGAGATACTGTTGTAGTACCTCTGCAAAGGGCAGAAATGAAATGACACCACTATCTCCAGTTTTAAATGTGTGGGAATTACTGTGACTGATGCATTCCTACCTTCTTCCCTGCCTCCCCACCATCTTCCTGGCTTTATTTCAAGTGGTGTTAGCTGCCCCTTGCTTTAGGCTACCCTTTGTTTAATGAGCTGTGTGTCCTGAGAAATTGAACACAAGCTAGAATCTTGGTGACCCACTAGTCTCCGTTATCACCTCACACTCTTCCCATAACTCTCCTCCTTTTGGTCATTTTTTTCACCCAGAATGTCACTCCCTGCTCGTACACTTTTTCACAGGTCTGTTGCAATTCTCCGCAGGTGCAGGACAAGACAGAGGATGAAATCTCTTCCTTGGGGCTTACAGCTGAAGAACCTCTGCAGCTTCAAGGAGAGGGTGAAACCCTCACTGCGAGATCAGAGTGCACAGAGGCAGTTGTCACTGTGGTCCCCATGAAACCTGAAAGACAAGATGAAATTCCTGACTTAGACTCAAAAGAGCAAGCTTGTACTGAAGGGCGTCCTAGCAGGGCATCTGCTCGGGGAGAGGAAGAGGAAGATGATGCTGTGCTGCTTGGAGTAAAAAGCACAGAAGTCACTGTTGCTGAGGTTCCACTGCTGAATCAGGTAAAAACCTCTGCCCTTCCTTTGGAAACAAACGTTTCAGGACCAGCTGCAGATGCTGAGCAGAGCGTGAGGGATGGGGCTGGCAGGGACATTCCAGCAAAAGATTCTGTGCCACAGTACCTAGAGCCACAATGCAGAGAAAAAACAACTGAAACCCCCTCCCAGAGTGATGAAACCAAAAGTGACAAAATGGAAGATGCTATGCTCAAAACTGAAACACACTCGGAGAATACCACTGTTACTGAGGCTCCCATGCAGATTGAAGCAGACAGCATATCTAATTTAGCATCAACATGCCCAGACAGCACTGAAAATGGAAGTGCTGTCCTCATTGACATAAGTCCTAAGAAATGTGAAACACCAGGAAGCTTAGCTGAAGAAGACACTATGGAAAAAGAACAAGAACTTGTAGAAACCTCCAACTGTCAAGACTTTCAGAAAGAAGATAACAAAAACAAAAATGAGCAATCACTGGAAAGACCCAAAGAAGTATTTGAATCTGGAAAACAGGAAGGTGATGAATGTTCAACAGCTGTCCAGCAAGAGGTTTTAACTGTGCAAGAAGAAGGCTCTGAATCGGACTTCCTACACGCTGAAAGCTTGGAAGCTCTGAGAGTGCCTGTGCCTGTAGCAGCTGCAGCAGTTGAAGAGCATGTCATCACAGAAACAGTAACGCCCACAGACATGACAGCCAAAACTGTACAGCCCTTGGCAACCACACCAGAGCAAACGGCTTCTGAAGGGGTCCCAGTTACTACTGTTGACTATTCAGGCTGCGAGACTGCAGAGCTTGGTAGTGCAGAAGCACCTGAGCCTCAAGTGACTCCTGCTTCCATGAATGGAATATCAGAGGAGCAAGAGAGGCCCCAGAGTACAGAGCAACCCAAACAAAATGGTTTTCCTCTAAGTGATAGCCTGTCCCTCACCCACGTGGAATTTGAGAAGGATGTTGTCCAGTCTGTGACTATAGAGTCCCAGAGTACAAAAATTGTATTAAATGCCATCCAGACGGCTGTTCACAAACTTGTAGAAACAGAAGAGTCAGCTGCCTTTGAGTCAGAGCAGCACATTAAGTCCATAGGGAAAAGCCCATCAGATACAAATATCCATGAACTTCTGGAAAGAATGCAGGTGGATCATCAACTTCCAGTGAAAGAGGAAGATATACTGAGGAAAGAACAAGAGCTCCAGCAACCAGGAATAGTAAAAACTGCTGCTTTAACAGAGTCTGCAGAAATTCATGCAACTGTATTAAAAACAAAAGATAAGCTGTTAACTTCTGAGATGCTGAAAGATGGACAAAGTCAGAATTCTTTAACAATTGTGACTAGCCCTGAAGATGTTTCAATGGAAAGTGTGAGACTTCAGAAATCAGCACTAGAACTAAGTACTTCAGAAGATTCAGCCAAAGACCCCCTAGACATACACCCACCAATATTAAGGGAAAAAGAGGTTGGGCAGACTGTGGAAATCCCAGACCAACATACAGGTCAGCCAACATGCAGAGAAAGTGAGGGAGAACAATGTCGCCCACCAGTGGAAGATGGGAAAACAGAGACATGGGAGGACAATAGCTGCCAAGAAGGAATGTCTTGTGATAGTCCACAAAGTCCAAACTCAGTGGCTCCTGAGGCCTTGCATGTAAGTAGCATTTTAAGCCAACAATTACTTTATTTTTCAAAAATAGTTTTGGAGGTCTCTAAAACTGTTGTGTCTCTAATTTTGTTTTTTAATTCTGGTGCAAGGCAGCAGCCGCCCCACAGTTTAATCAACAGACCACAGATATATGGGTTGTTTGGTTGGGTTTTATCCTTGTCATTTTACTGCCCGTCTCGCTGACTGCTCAACGCGTTGTTTCTTCTCTGTACAGCTACCCTCAATTTAATGGCCTTTGACTTGCCCTGTAGTTTAGGGTGATATTTCTGGGAGGTAGAAAATGTGGCTTCCAGTTTTCCTAGATATGCACTCATATGGCACGTGCTTAATGTGTGGGAGTTAATCTGCAAACACTCTTCCTCTCTAACAACGCTCTTTTTAAAATCCTAAAGGATGTGAGCGTTGCCTTCCGCGGTAAACCTGGATTGCCTTATGTACCAAATTTCTTTGCACTTCAGTGAAATCTGAATCTGAAATGATAGGCACAGTTTCTCCCTAGGATATTTACTGCACTTGCTTCACTAAGTCATGAGACCTTTATCTCTATCTTTGAGACCTGCTTGGGAAAACAACATATTTTTGAGAGAGTAAGTTGTCATTAATAAAGCTTTTTTTACTGTCATCTGTCTTTCAGATGTGCTAAGCATCCATGTGGCATTTGGAGAGATGCCAGTGCTAGAGAACAACTGACAATCCTGCGACAGAACCAGGAGCTTTATTCTCTACCCTTTATTCTCGGATATTAACATGTGCTCTTCTGAAGACCACGTCTTTTTTTGTTATTTCTGTTAAAAAAACCCAATGCCTTTAATGTTGGCTATAACCACACGTTTGTTCCATTCGAAGGTCATTTGCCTCTGCCCAAAATACACCATTTAGACTGGAGATACACAACTGAATGAATGGACAGACCACTAAAATTTGTACCACAGTTGTCATTCCCTCACTTAATGTGTGTCCTGTCTGTCCCATCTCCTTGAATCCCTTCACTCATCCCTGAATCCCCCTCCCTTCTCTCTGCAGTCTTCCTCACCCCCCACATCTTCTGTAGCTGCCTCGATTTGACCTACGAGTGGCTGTAGATGCTGCTTGACTTGTGTATGAGGGGGAAGAGAAGGGCTGACTGATGGGAACACATGAGAGACTTCTGGCTGAGTGGCAGATGTGTCTTTATCAAACAGCAGGAACTGGATTACGCACAAATTCTTGAGCAAGATGCTCAAGATTGCTGCTTTTCAGTCCCATTCAGGTATCTCTGTCTGTCCTTCAGTTGTATTTGTGCAGGCCTGATTTAGTCAGAAATTACTTCTACCGTATAGCTTGAAAGGAGATTGAGAATACCCTTCTTCTGTTGTTCCAGACTTCAGGTCTCAGGACTGGACTGTAATGTGTTGAATATTTATATGTATGTCTTAAACCCAGTTCTGATTTCAATGTAGAGCTATGATACTTCTGTACTATTTAGGCGTTCCCTTAAATGAATTTTGTAGAGTAGCCCGGAGAGGAAATTGATACGATTGGATCAGAAATTGATAACATGTAGCTTCCTATTTATTGTTCCAGGATTTTCCCCTTGTAAAATCGCTCAAAAACTTGGCTGTCTTGCTTTGAATATTTATATGTATATCCTAAACCCAGTTCAGATTTTAATGTAGAACTATGGTATTTCTAAAGACAAAAGGGGAGCCCTGACCGGAGTCAGATCTACCACTCACTTCTACTTGCAGTCCTCCCTGGTTTCTCGGAACTCTCCCGACTTACCATTTCCCTGTCATCTTGCTTATGTAGCAACCCCACCCAGTGGTACCACAACCTGCAAATTGCATCCTTCTTATTCCAGAGTCTGCTGCTCATTTCTGGTCCCTGCCCCAACCAACCCCAAGCCTTTTGCCACACCTACACTATCTAACATCCTTCCTGCATACAAGCTTCCTCCTCTCCCAACCCCTACCTGAACCTCTTTCCCCACCACAGCATTTCCTGAAATCCTCCCCACTCCTTATCAATTCCCTGTCTTCTGTGAGAAGGGCATAGGAAGGGAGGGTAAGGGGTTGGGGATTAATTCTGTTGTGGATTGCGAAAAATTGATGAGACCTTTGGGGTGCTGAGATCTTAAAAACCTTCATGTGAGATGGATTGGACTGACAACAGCTGCAGATCTGAATGAGCAGGGTGACTGCAAGACGAGAAGAATCCCCAAGACCCAGAGTCCAGGGACACATGTCCCCAACAGGAGTTGGCCCTCTCTTTTGTTGTTGACATTAAAATCAAACGTGGGGTACAAGTCAGTACTTTCAGCTCTGATTTCTAAAGTGAAGGTTACAGATCACACTTTGTGAAACTGATGCCCGTCAAGTTGAACTACAGCTCACTATCCTACCTGTATAGTAATTTATTTTAAAGTCAACTTTTAGTGTACAAATGCTCTTGCTATGGGAGGTGCTTGCTTCTCCTTGAAGCTGCATAGACAGCAAGCAATGTGACTGATTGCACTGGTGTGATTGCACCATCTGGTGCTGCCCTGCGTGGAAGCATCAAAAGATTTTTTTTCCTTACCTCAGAGCAAATTATATAAATATTTAAAGCCAAACAATGTGGTTTCAAACAGTCCAGTCTATCTCTGTCCATCGTTGGTGGCAGCTTTCCCCCTTAGCTTTGGGCAATTCCAACAACCTTGGTTGGTTTCCACAGGTTTAAGTTGTCTTGCAAATTCATCATGCTCTTAATAAGACCTCACAAGTGCAAACTTGGCTGAATTTGTACAAATTATATACCTATGTACGTTAAGCCATATTGCAATAACTACAGCAGGTAAAACAACATAACAATAGCATGACCTCTGTAATCCTGATTCTTATGTTTGTAGCTCCAAAGCTGTTAATAATATGTAAAGTTAATTCTTGTCTGAACCTCATTTAAATAAAGCTAGCTTTACCACAATGTAAATTGTCTGTTGGTAGTAATTGGACAGGCTTTAACTTGCCTGTTTTCTCCATTAATCCAGGGCCTAGGGAAGCAATGCAACAAACTTTAAACGATAAAACAAATACAAAGGCTGCTTCTTATAATTGACAGCTAAAAAATTACTGCACCCAAAACCTCGCTAATGGTGCAAGGAGCATGCCTCCACACAAAGATACTATTTTCTTCCAGCATATTGCTTTGGCCTCCAAAATGAATTTGAGACTGTGACTTCTGGCTTATGCTTAAAAGCTTGAAGCTTTCTCTAATCCAATGTACTGGGTTATGAAATTTGATTTTGTTTTTAAGGTAGATTTTTCATTGATTAAATAAAATACAACTACAAATTTGTTCTTATGTGTGTATGTGGTGCTTTTTTCATCTTGCTTATTGAAAATTATTTTCTGATGGTTGCTTCATCCTCCGAGAGTTAGATTTGCTCCTGACAATTCATTTGTTGTTGTCTTTGACGTTCAGCTTTTGATGTGCATTAAAGGAACTAATTACAGAATTAAACTGTGAATTGGTTGTAGGTTTCTATAAAATATGCATACTTCAGAAGAAGTAATTAGAATAAGGTCTTTCAGAAGACTGTGAAGAAAAAAAAACTCTGTTAAATTCAAGATAGACAAAAATATGTAGTGAGCCAGAATGAAAAATGGATAAATTGGATGCCTTGCAGGTGTAACTGAAACAACAAAGCAACAACAGGAACGTACACAAAAAACCTTTGGCACAGAGTAGTAGAATAAGGACTGTAGGCCTATAACTGGTATCTTCTAGTCTCTCCCACTTCTGCTTAGCTGGGCTTCATGGCACTGAAAATCCAGAGATGCTTGTGATTTATGTTCGCAGACCCTGGACTTCAGACATTAAATTTTTCTAGCTGTCTGTGTTCCATGGGTATGGATGTTTATCAGCATTTGTATCTCAAAAGGCTTGCGTAGGTTCATGCCTGAACCCATTTTGTCAAGCTACATGTTTACCTTTTTAGATAAGTTGCTAAACCATGTATCAGCAAATATCTGCACTGGTCACAGCAGATGTAGGGATGTTGAAACACGACAGGATGCCTGTCCCTCTTCTTGCTTTCATACTGCATCAGGGGACTCATGCTGCAGGTGACTGATCTCACTGTTGAACTCCAGCATTTGAAAGTAGAGATCAAACCAGCATCTCCCACCAGACTTTGTGCTCAAGGCACACAGCCTCTGCCAGTCCTTTTGCAAGGTTTCTGATTTATGCAATCCTGTTACTGGTTAACAGGAAGCCCCTAAACAGGCATCAAAGTAGAGATCAGGGTCCAAACCTCTTGGCATCCCAGGGAGGTTTGTGTGCTGTTTTCTCTTTTGTAAGGCTGTTTTATTGGCAATAGCTCAAGTATCCTGCCTATTAGCTCAAGCTATGGAAGCAGATCTGGCTTTCCCATTTAGATCCAGAGCATATGGGAGGCAGCTGTGCTCCTTGAGGAACCTGCACAGCTTGGATACAGCAAGTGCCTGGGGATAGGCAGGCAGCTTGCCAGAAGCACAGAAGATTCCTGAGATGGTCATGTCTGGATGCTGAATTCTGGATATTTGTCATTCACACCACCACATGGGAGGGGAGCAGGCCTGAAGAGGTTGATGGCCCTGCGAGAAAGGATGTGGTTTGTAACGAGGAGCAATGTGGATCAGATTGGCAGCACAGGGTTTGGAGTCTCGATTTTTGGGGAGATGGATGAGATGTGGTAAAAGAGGGTGACTCTTAGCTCTGTGAACATTTTAAGATGCTGCCAACAAGATAGAAGGTTAGCCACCACAATACTAATACCCAATGTAGGGCTGATATCATTTCTATCTGGACTCTAAATTTAATCTTTACAAAAGTAAGAATGAAAGATAAGTGTGTAATAAAGGCCTGTGTCTGTCTGGCTCCAATATTCTCTTGAAAAAATACATCAACTCTTCAAAATAGGAAGAAGAGTTTTAAGAAGTCTCCTATTCCTCCTTGAAAATTACACCCATTTCCAGAGCTTGAAAAACCTACATAGCTCAGTCCTTAGTGCAAGGACTGATGATACGATGAAATGAGGGAAGCAGGAGTCCAATATGCCATGGGAGCTGCTTCCTGGGGGTGGTCTCTGTGTAAAGTCCTGTGGCAGCTTGACCCTGTCCTCATAATCTGACCTACAAATGTGTCTCTATCCCTCCTACAAAAGCACCAGACTAGAAAGAATAATTAGCAAGATGCCTCTTCCTAGAAGCAGCTAGACAAGAGGGAATTGTAAAAAATTGCAATGCATTTACAAGCCATCTGCTGTCCTGGAAGGGAGATGTCCTGAGCAGCCTTTGGGAAGCAGCCTTACAGAAATCCCTGTCTCCTCCCTGGTGTAACTGTCCCCTTGTCACAATCTTCTCTGGACCCTTGGCCTTGCAATGCTACGACATCCTCTCCCTTTCTTGAGCTATCTGTCTCTCTCCTTAGTAAGCAGGTTACCTGTGAACTTTTAAACTCATTTCTAGGAGATTTTCAGCAGACAGTCCCAGGGTCAGCGTGACATAGTCAGCGGTGCTGGTCATTTCCAATAGAAATGGCTGTATGAAGCAGAAAACATGACACACAACCACCCATACTAACACTTCTCCCTTTCTCCTTTTCGCCACCCTACCTGTGGTAGCCATGAGGCTCACAAACGAAAAGACAGAGAGGGGTGATGCTCAGCCAGTATTCTGAGAGTAGCTATGTGGGTAGTGCATGCCCAGGGCTTCTGGGTGCCCAGACCCAAGGCAATCCAGGGTCCTGGGCTGCCTCCGCTCTGTAGAGCGTTGGGAGCAAGTGTGAGTTTGCACGCTTGTGCATTTGGCCCTCGCCATCAGCACTAGGATCACCCCTGTGTGCACCAAGACCCTCTTGCAAGGCATCAAGGGAGGAGGCTGACTGCGGGATTTGAATCTCCCTTGCTTTTGTAGTTGGAGGGGTGGCCAAAAAAAGTAGTTTTCAAGGCTGGCTCAGTAAAGCAAAAGAGGCTGGAGGGTTACTTACAGGTCTGAGGGAAGGCTGTGCTTGGGGAACATAGGGCAAGGGGAAGACGTCAGCCAAACTGTTTGCAATGCTGACTGGAAGGGTAGCCTTCCCACAGTCCCTGGCAGCGATGTGGGTGTTTAGTCAGAGGAATCTTTTCTTCGCCCAAATGCATTTGGCTTTTTTTATCTTCCAGATGTTGTTTTCACTGTCATTTCATGAGAGCAATTAAGAATTACAAATATGACAAAAACTCCATTATTCTGGAGCTGACATTAAACTAGAATATTTGCTGAACAATCTTGAAAATACCATTATTCTCTTTGGCATAAGTCTCCCAGCTGGGGAAATGCTTTTATTGGATTTTTGCATAATCTGTCTTGATCCTGCAATTGGATTCAGGCTCATACATCCTCTCTCCTCCCCACAGTAGAGCCAGTTCAGTTAATGCCTCGCAGATGCAGAGAGGGAATGTGCATCAGTATGAATAGTGTGGCAAAGCCTGGACATATTGCTTACAGTTTGTCACAAAAAAGTACATTTAATTTTAAAAAGCCAGACAAACCCCTTAAGACAGTATCAATATTGATTGGTAGAAGTAGGCTCCTATTCACTATGGCAGCATATTGACTATGTTGAAATTACTATTTTGTTTTCTTTCGCTCATAACCAGTAGTTGCTCATGGAAAGAACATACACAGTACTCTTTCTGTAATAATTTCCTGATGTTTCTCAAGACTCTGGACATCCCTGTTATTTATTAGTTATTTATTTTTATAATAAAAGAGATATCGTAATTTATTTTTGCTTTTCTGTTAAGAGCTTGGGTCACTGAGGAGCATCAAACCTTGCAATCTAAGTAGAGATGATTTTGCTTAAAACGTCAAAAACTCCTATTTTTGGTTGTGGCTAATGTACAGCACAGTGGTGATGTGCTATGGCAAACCAACCTGTTATACTTCTATATCATACTGTAGAATCAAGGAACCTTGGCACATCATTGAAAAATAAGGTAATGCCTCTTGACTTTTGTGTTATAAAGTACATTGTAAGGTATTGATTAATTGCTGCCATTGAGTGGCAAGGTACAACAGGAAAGTGGCAGCGAGTTGTACTGACAACATGCCAGGAAGCAGAAGAGCACAGCTGGAGGACTGCAGGAGCAGAGACAAACATACATCAAGTGATGCTGAGGATGTGTGGCTAGCAGGTTGGGGGATGTGATTCTCCCCCTCTGTTCTGCTCTCAGGAGACCCCACTTGCACTGCTGTGTCCAGCTCTGGGGCCCCCAACATAAGAAGGACATGGATGAGCTCAAGCAGGTCCAGAGGAGGCCACAAAGATGATCAGGGGGATGGAGCACCTCCCCTGTGAGGACAGGCTGAGAGAGTTGGGGCTGTTCAGCCTAGAGAAGAGAAGGCTCTGGGGAGACCTTTAGTGGCCTTCCAGTACTTAAAGGGGGCTGCAGGAAGGCTGGGGAGGGACTCTACTAGGGAGTAACGGTTTTAAACTGAAAGAGTGTAGATTTAGATAAGATATAAGGAAGAAATTCTTCACCCTGAGGGTGGTGAGGCACTGGAACAGGTTGCCCAGAGAAGCTGTGGATGCCCCCTCCCTGGCAGTGTTCAAGGTCTGGTTATTCGGGGCTTTGAGCAACCTGGTCTAGTGGGAGGTGTCCCTGCTCATGGCAGGGGGGTTGGAACCAGATGATCTTTGAGGTCCCTTCCAACCCAAACCATCCTATGATTCTATGGTGTAAGATTGCTTTTACTGGAAATAAAACTGCTTATTATGACAAACTTGGCATTGGAAGAAAATCAGAGAGGCTGTTGTAAAACCAGAAAAAGATTGAAATGAGTTGAAAAGTGAGTGCTTTTACTGAACATTCAGTTGTGACCTGTTTGTGGCAACACAATAAAGTAAAACAGCTCATCCAGGGCAGCCAGGGAAGCAGGATGGCATGGAAAGAGTGAGAGCTTCCTGGGGGCTGCAGATCCCTCTCTGCATAGATAAATGGGAAGTGGAAGGAGAAAGGTGGGATCTTGTTTCACTATTCTCTACCTTTTGTCCTGTGGCCAGGAAATACACTGTACTGGCTATGGAGCTCATGTTTTATGTACTGGGCTTTTATACTCTCTGTCCGCAAGCCAACTGCGTTTTAATCCAATATGCTTTTCCAGAACTCGAGTCTGCTGTGACCATGGGCTGCTCCTCCAGGCAGAAATGTTCTGAACCTCATTGCTATGTGCAAATCCTCATCACTTAAAAAAACACACCCACCTCCCTCAAACCCCAAGCAAAACAAAACAAACCACAACAAAAACAAACAACAAAGACTCAAAATGAAGCGAATTCCCTCTGTATGTAGTGGAGAGAAAATGAGCTTTATAACAAATAAAGTCCATTAATAAATATTTAACTGCAGCAGATAAAGACTTTAGGGCCACAGTGGCATCTCTAGGATGAAGTCTTTTTTGAAGAATATGTTCACACATATGTATGAATATTTGAAGTAAGAAGATCTTCACTTTACATGTAAGTTCATATCTTTAACACCGAGCAATGAACAAACGATGTTGTGAAGGTAGTGCTTTCTCTTTCTGCAGGAAGAAAAGGACTTAAGAGTTTTTAATTGCTAAAATCAAGAAACATGAAAGTATCTGGACAATTAATTATGATCTGTGAGGTGTAAAGTTCAGTGTAACAGTTTTTTCCCTCATTACCTATTTTTTTAAATAATAGCATGGGAGACACCAGAACCATCTAAGTGGCTCCTACTCTAGATATAGGACACAGACCAAAGTTTAGAAGGTTATGTTTTAATTTTAAATGAGCTAGACTGAAATATTAATGATTCTTCAGATCAGAAAAGCTTAAAATATTGTCAAATGAGCAGTACTGAGGTTAGCTTGTTTTAATATTCCAGAAAAAAATCTACACTTCTTTTTGATTCTGTTATGTTAACAGAACGTTCCTGAAGGGAGAAGATACTCGACTTTTTAAGCAGAAGAAATTAAATAGAGATAGTAGTAGTGCTAATGCTTGGAGAATTAATGTTTCTCACCTCCCTTGGAAGGCATCATTGTGGGCAGGAGAAGCAGCTGGACACGTGTGTACTCTGTGTGTGTGTGTGTGTGTGCGCGCGCGCGCAAACACATGTGCATGCATACATGTACACTCCCACAGTCAGGACAGGCTCAGGCACTGTCTCCTCTCTGGGCCTGGGGACTGGGAACTGCAGCAGCTGCACCAAAGCCCAAACAGTTACTTCTCCTTGGCCATGCACTTCCCTGGTGTAGCTGAAAGACAGCACGCAGGGAAGTGCCGGTGCCGCCACCCTGCTGAAGTTTCTCTGCCACCTGCTCCTCAGTCAGCTCATGGGAATCTCCTGGCAGCGCTGCCAGCAGCGCGTGGGGGAAACAAAACACACTCCTCGAGGCTTGTTTCCCCTCCCTGTCCTGTTGAACTCACTCAGGGCCAGGGGGACCTGTTACACCTGGGCATCCTAGGGGCTGCTCGCTGAGGACACTGTTCTTTGCTGCTCTCCACAAATTTTTCTGCTTTCAGTGTCTCTTCCTGCAGGAACTGGCTGCTCAGACACAGAGAAAGGCTTCAGTTTATCCACAGAAGCAAACAATTTCAAGAACAGACATGCACCCTGGAGCTCAGGAAACTAATGGTCTCTGTCTCGCACCCTTCAGAACATCTACTCCCATGTATATTCCTATATATCTATCAATTGATCTATCGTTTCCTCAAAGCGCTTAACAGTACGAAAGACACATACTAATGCAAGGCCATCCCACAGCTCTTCCCACAGAACATGGTTCTTGCCAAGATGCTGAGGACCAGGGCAGGTCAGTGGCAGTGAAAATGTTATCTCCTGCCTTCTGAATGGTTGAGGGACACCAAGGCAGCAGCCTGGTCTTGGTCAGCCCTTCATGGCAGGTGTGGCAGTATAGGGAAACTTTTTTCTCACAGCTAAATATGCAAAACCGTCCCCGCTTGCACACCTGCCGCTGCAAGCCTCGGGACTCTGTGGTTCCGAGTGCCCTGCGGCCCACGGTGCAGAGGGCTCTGCTCTCTGGGGCGAGCCTGCTGAAGGCGGGGGGGCTGCGAGAGTCCGCCCTGCCGGCAGCCCTTTGGCTTTCCAGTGCAGCCTCTGGGTACAGGCATGCTGCTAGGGAAAGGCTCTTCGGGGTGTGCAGTGCCTGCCCCCGGGCAGGGCCTGGGGCCAGCCAGCCAGGCCGCCTGGGGGGTTGCTCTGGTGTGACTGCACCATCTAGTGCCGTCCTCTGCAAACTCAGCGCCGGCCTCAGCCGAGAGCAGGCTCAGCGGGTTCCTCACGGCCCGACGGGGGCTGCAGCTCACATGCGCGTCGAGCCGTGCTTCCTGTGCCTTAACGCCCCCAAAGCTGGAGAAATCGGCGTGGCAAAGGCAGCGACTTCTGGCCGTTGTCTTCCCTGTTGGCTGAGCTTCCATCCGGCGTGGACAGCGGCTGAAGAGGAAGGAGCAGGACACGGCGCCATCTTGCGCCGGTGAGGTACGTGCACAAAGGCACGCGGGAAACAGTAAGCTGCCTCGGTGGGCTCTGAAGGGAAGGTAAGGATTCAGTTCTAGGTTGCTGGCTGTACCCGGTGCCAGTCTGAGTCACGTCAGGACTCCATAAGGCAACAGCAGAAATAGGGCCCAGAGCCACAGCGGCTGCTCACTCGGCTCCTGCTCAGGTGCTGCCCCACGGCAGAGCTCCTGCGAAGGCCTGATGTGTGCCGGGAGCAGGCCTTTCCCTGGCAAAAGAGCAGCATGGACGCTTTGTACCAAGGCCCGAAGGAGAGGTGGTGCGCTGCCTCTGCAGCCATGCAGAGGGAACTCTTCGGGAGTTGCTGGTAAGCCTGAAAGTCTTCAGAACTAACTGCACCAAGCCACTGGAAATGCCTAAACCAGACTTCCAAGCTGGAAGGCAGGAATAGTCCAGTGTCCTGATTTCAGCCAGGATGGAGTTAGCTTTCACTGGAGTATTTCTTACCGTGTGATGTCATGCCCAGGGATATAGGGGTGCGGCCTCGCTTGGGTGTGGGGAGGGAGCATGGGATTTTCGGGTCTGGCCTGGGTGAGTGTTGCTGTGGGGGTGGTCACAGCAGTTGGTAAGCCATTGCTGCATATTACCCGTTTCTGATTGGACTCACTATTTTTACTGTCATTCTCTTGTTATATTTAGTACATTATTTCTTTTTTATTCAACCTACAATTTCCCTTCTTTTTTTTGTCCCTCCTCTATTTCACCAGAGAGGTGGCGGGGAGGTGCACGGCCAACCATGTGGTGTCTGACTGCCGGCTGAGTTCAAACCTCGACAGTTTTTGGTGCCCAGTGTGGGGCACTGAGGGTTTTTTTTTGAGATAACAACAAAATGATTAAAATGTGGATTGCTTGGCTCCTTAAGATCTTGTCACCTCATTTGCAGTATGTGTTTCCCATGCTGTTGCTCACCTTCCATGAGAGTTGGGTTAAGATTTTTTTCCTGTTGTGCTATGTGATGGTCATCTGTGAGAGCGTGCAGTCATCAGTCCTGGGGCTATTTACAGTTGTGTTTGAGCAATTTGGGGAGTTGGAATCTCTTTGGAGTGTTGACATAAACATGGTGGCCATGCTGTTAGGAGCTAGTGCATTCCTGCATGTTGTTCAGGTTTTGTTCAGGGTTAAGCAACTATTTAAGAATATCACTGGGAAATCTACCCCAAGGTTGGAGAATTATGAGTGGCTGGGGGTGTGGAGTAGCATGGGCAAGTACCTAGAATAGTGGGCACCTCCAGTGTATTGGAACTTCACTCCTGCACAGGTGCGGAATCCTGAAGAACTAGTGGAATATTTGGGAAAAGTGTGTTGTCACCCAGGTGATTCTTGAGAGGCAGAGCTCACTGCAGCATGCTGGGGCATAGCCCACGCTTACCGGGTGCTATTAAACACTGTTCAGCACCCTCAGGAGAAAGAGGAGGGTTCTGCACCTGCTAACCAAGTAACAGAAACTGCAGCCACTACAAGCCCAAGGACAGGTGCTGCAGCTGAACCAGAGAACCAACCCACGACGGTGTCAGTTGCTCCCATACATAAGAAGAAATACACAAGAAAATCCCCTCCTGGTGTACAGGGTGATGATGAACCAGGCCCATCATGAGAACAGGAAGAGGAGGCCAAGCCAGCGATAGTCACGCGATCCTTATCCGTGAGTGAGTTGCAAGATATAAGAAAAGATTTCAGCCGCTATCCAGATGAGCAATTTGTTACCTGGCTGCTCCAGGGCTGGGTTAGCGGGGCCAGTGGCATGGAACTATAGGGCAGGGAAGCCAGGCAGCTGAGATCCTTGACTAGTGAAGGGGGCATTGACAAAGCCATTGGAAAGAAGACACGAAATCTGAGTCTCTGGCAGAATACTGACATCATCCTCTGTCCCTTGGAATGTGTAGGTTTTCCAGCATTTCTAACACCATATGTAAAAATAAGATGATTATATCCATCTAAGAAATCTTGCACTGGTTGCTTCATGGTACTTTAAAAGAATTCTTGAGTTGCTTCAGGTCCAAACACTCATGAAAAAGTTAACTTCTGCATCATCTGTTCAGCAGTTTTTTTCACTTAGTTGACTCAAAGAATTTTTGGGAGGCTTCAGTATAATGCTTGTGGAACCTTCAAGTGAAACACAGTTCTGCAATTCATTTTCTCTTTCCAGCAATGTAAATTGCTAATACGCAGGCAAACTTGTATATGTCCCTTAGGCTCCAAACTGTTCCTCTGGCTTGTGTTCGAGCTTGAAGAAACCAAAGACAAATCAGGAGAGAGATCAGTTTTACGATCTTCTACACTTACTGGTCCTGTTCTTTGAAGTGGCTCAACACTAGCAATATAGAATGGTCTGAAAAATTCCTCTTTATCCATTCTGGGCTGTCACAATCTAGAAGTCTTATTCATCAGCTACACAAAGTTACAGGGCAAGATGTTAAAAATGTGCTCTACACTGCAGCCAGGAAGAATGGCCCTCCCTGGATTCTCTGGCTGAGAGCACCAGGGGATGCTTGGGGTGGACCCCTGGGGTTCTGGAATTGGGGATACAGAGGATCAGAAGACCGCTGTACTCCAACTGAAAAGGAGATACTGGCAGCATATGAAGGGGTCTGAGCTGCTTCAGAAGTGATTGGGACTGAAGCACAGCTCCTCCTGGAACCCCGACTGCCAGTGCTGGACTGGGTGTTCAAAGGGAGTGTCACCTCTACACACCATGCAGCCGATGCCACGTGGAGTAGATGGGTAATATTAACACACAACAGGCTCGAATAGGGAGCCCCAGCCATCCAGGAATATTGGAAGTGACCACAAATTGGCCAGAAGGCAAAGATTTTGGAATGGTGCCAGAGGAATACCAAATGCTGAAGAGACCCCACCATATAATGAACTACTGCATAATGAGAAGTGATATGCCCTGTTTACCAACAGATAAAAATTGGGGGCAACATCAAAGGTGGAAAGCAGCTGTGTAGAGCCCCCCACAATGGGTTTCTGAAGCTACTGAAGGAGAAGGTGAATTGAGTCAGTTCTCAGAGGTGAAATCCATCCAGCTGGCCTTGGATATCACTGAGTGAGAGAAGTGGCCAGTGTTCTACCTCTGTACTGATTCATGGATGGTGGCAAATGCGCTGTGGGAGTGGTTACAGCAGTGGAAATGGAGCAACTGGCAGCGCAGAGGCAAACCCGTCTGGCTTGCAGAATTATGGCAAGATATTGCTGCTTGAGTAGAGAATCTGGTTGTGAAAGTACGCCATGTATACACTCGTGTACCCAAGAGCCGGGCCACTGAAGAACGATCAGAACAACCAACAGGCGAATCAGGCTGCCAAGATCAAGGTGGCTCAAGTAGATCTGGACTGGCAACATAAGAGTGGACAATTTATGGCTCACTGTGCCCATGACTCCTCAGGCCATCAGGGAAGAGATGCAACATATAGATGGGCTCATGGCCAAGGGGTGGACTTAACCATGGATGCTATTGCACAGGTAATCCATGAATGTGAGACGTGCTATGATCAAGCAAACCAAATGGTTAAAGCCCATTTGGTATGGAGGACGATGGCCAAGATATAAATATGGGGAGGCCTGGCAGATGAATTGGTCCCACAAACTCGGCGTTGCAAACACTGCGTGCTTACAATGGTGGAAGCAGCCACTGGTTGGTTGGAAACTTATGCTGCGTCCCATGCCACTGCCCAGGCAACCATTTTAGGCGTTGAGGAGAAAGTCTTATGGCGGCATGGCACGCCAGAAAGGATTGAGTCAGATAAGGGGACACATTTCTGAAACAACGTCATAGATGCCTGGGCCAAAGAACATGGTACTGAGTGGATACATCACATTCCCTACCATGCACCAGCCTCTGGGAAAATTGAGCGATACAGTGGATTGCTGAAAACTACACTGAGAGCAGTGGGTGCTGGAACTTTCAAACACTGGGACGTGCATTTAGCAAAAGCCACCTAGTTAGTCAATACCAGAGGATATGCCAAGCAAGCTGGCACTGCTCAATCAAGCCTCCTACATACCGTGGATGGGGATAAAGCCCCCATAGTGTGCATTAGGAATATGTTGGGGAAGACAGGGTTACTCCTGCATTGGGTAAAGGTAAACCCATGCGTGGGATTACTTTTGCCCAAGGACCTGGGTGCTCTTGGTGGTGCAGAAGGATGGAGAAGTCTGATGTGTGCCTCAGGGAGATTTGATTTTAGGTGAGAATAGCCAATGAATCAAACTGTCAAATAACCCTGTTATGGCAATTGGTGCCGTGCAACATTCCTGTGCCACATCCAAAGCCTCCTGCTCCACTGACTGAGCCAACTCCACCTCATTCCTCCAGCCTTATAGACTGTCATGACAGATGGAACCCAAAGTTATGGACTAAATGAACTCAGCAGACATTGTGGAAGGATGGCCTGTAGACTGAGGGAATGATACCTGTGAGACCTGGGAAAAAAGAGTGTGGTGATTCCTTAAGATGTATTTTGAAACCTGAGCATAATGTCAATGGTCTAAAGGGTGGAGACGGTCCTGGTTTCGACCGGGATGGAGTTAGCTTTCATTGGAGTATTTCATACCATGTGATGTCTTTCCCAAGGATATAGGGGGGCAGGCTCACTCGGGTGGGCATGGGATTTTCAAGTCCAGCCCGAGTGTATGTTGCTGTGGGGGTGGTTGCCGTGGTCGGTAAGCCACTGCTGCATTTTACGTGTTTCTTTTTGGACTCACTCTTGTTACTGTTGTTCTCGTGTTATATTTAGTAAATTCTTTCTTTTTATTCAACCTACAAATTATCTTTTTTTGCTCCCCCCCTATTTCACCAGAAATGGGGGGGAGGTGAACAGCTGGCCATGTGGCGTCTGGCTGCTGGCTGAGTTCAAACCTCAAAAGCCAGCCTACCCCAAAAAACCTTGGCAGCAAGTCCAGCAGCGACCAGGCTGCTGAGGCTCTTCTGCTTCCTGGGGTGATAGAGGGGACACCTGCAGTGTGACACAGGAGGAAGGATAATCACCCTCACCCTCTGCCAGGTAACTCTTGCTTATAAGCATGTGGGTTAGTGACTACGAGTTAATGAGCATCTGAATTGTTGAAGCAATAGAGAATTGAGAATTTAAACTAGTTTGTTAAAAGGGCATTTAGCCCTTGTTTGATTTTTACCTGATGAGCTCATGAAATAAAGCTTGACTCACAGGGTACAGTGCTCTGAATTTGAGAGATCCAAACGAACCATGACAATCCACAGAATAACTCACTGCTGAAACTGAAATGACACAACACAGTAGTAACAAAATGGAAAAGTCTTAATGAAGAGAATTGAAGGAAACATGGGTTTATCAGGAAGCTCCCTTAGAAAGCGTAGGGTCTGCTTCAGAACTGGGCCTGACACAGCAGAGCGGAGGCAGGCTGGACTGGTGGGGTGCCTCCTCCATACTCTACAGCGCGGTACAGTAAATGTACATTTGTGTTAACTTGCATTTTGTGGCTCTGCTTCTCTCTTCTCTGAGTAGATTTCCTGAGGTTACAGGGAAGACTTGGTTTTGGCCAAGGTGACAGGCATGGACTGAATCTGAGGAAGTCCTGCTGGCAGCGCCTTCGGCACGAGGCCTAAAATACTGGCAGTGCAGTGACAGCTGCTCAGAGACGATGCTGAGCTCTTCATCTTGGCACACGTGATTTGTTCAAAAGCATGGATGCATAGACAGCATGGCAGCAATGCTCTACTGCTGCTCTATCAGGTGATGTGTCAATTTTGTGGGGTTGCTTGCCTGTTCAGGGGTGAGATCCCAAGCTACAGGAGGTGATAACCGTCATAGGAATCTGCCCAATTCCTTCCACTCTCTCTGCCACCCAGGAACAGGCCACATCAGAGCACATTTTGGCACCGATTCACTCAAAATTTGCTAAATTTCATTAAAATATGTCCTTTTTAATGGCAGGCTTGATAGAAGCCCATATTTAAGGACAGTGAGTTTGTCTTCTTTCTAGAGATGATCACGGATCATTTGACAAATATACATTAACAAAGCATGTTGCAAAAGACTTTTTGCTTCTTTTTGCATTTTCTTGTGGTTTTGCTATGAATTGGATTTCATAATCCAGTGACAACAACAGGCATTTTTACAAACCAAAGCAGATGAACAAAACCAGAGCTGTAGAAATGGAAACATACTGCCTCAGGTAGGCCAACAGCCGGGCTTTTTAAAGTCAGCCTTTATCACCACTGGTAGTATATCACCTAGATTTCATTATGAAGGTATGCTGCTTTAACTAACAGTGTAATATTTACAATGTTGAAGTAGGAATGTTAAATGGAATCTGTTTTCTTTAAGTAGCCTAAATACTCCTAATAATTCAGAGCTATTAAGTATCTTGCCACATGGAAACATTTGTGGACTTTTAGGAAGCACTAAACAACAGTGTCAATTACAGAACTCCAAAATGAACTCTCCCTTAGTTGTGTTTATTTCTTAAGATTAAAAGGTGTGGAAATACAATCAAGGAAAAATAATTTAACTTGGTTAAGAATGAATCAATTTGGTCTTCACTTGCTTCGGCCGAAGATTAAACTAAAGAACTATATTACTCTCCAAAAAGGCAAACGACCTGAAAATAGTAATCCTGCTGTTAAGCAGACTGGGAAAAAACATTGCAAGGGATTGTGATGCCACTGGGCACCATAGAACCTGCTCTTGTCTAACCAGGTTTCCTTTAATTAAGGTAAAAGATTTTGCAATGTCAAAGAAGGTACTTAAAGCAAACAGACAGAATTTTTTTTTTTTTAACTATCTTTTGTAACTGATGGAATTATTTTATGGGATTTGAAGCTGAAGAGCCACAAAGCAGATTTTCTAAATATGAAGGTAGCAATTTAAGGCCCTGCAGTGTAAACAGGAGCACAGCTTAAACTGTTCAATGTTTATAACACCACTATCTACTAATAAGTTCTCCCCCTGCAGAAGCAGAATGATTGGAAATACACTGGGGCTGAAGCCCATAGCCTTGAATGATGGCAGATTTTCACTGATAGTAGTTCCTGCAGTCATTTGGTAGAAAATTTACAATTTCAGCAGGTGAGCAGACTGGATGAGCAATGATAAACGCGGCCACAAATTTCCGAGTCAAAAGTTGAAAGATAAAACCTGAAGTTGTCTCTAACTGTAATAATTCAGATGAGATTTACAAAGATGCTTGACAAAACTATAGTTGTGCTGTAATTACCCCAATTCTTGATGCAGCTGTTAAGAACTAAAATATACTGTTCCTTATTTGTTGTAGAGGAACAAAACTGCTCAAGCAGTGAGAGGCAATGACTTTAAACATTACTATGGAGCATTCAGACAATAAAGACTATTATAGAAAAATAATCTCTTTATTGTGGTCTTTTTTCTCTTTACCTGACAGTGTTATTTCTTAAGAATAAATATTAACAGGTGAAAGTATCTCTGCTGAGCCTACAATTTCATGTTTCTTGCAGCAGTGCTGTTATAACCAACTTCTCTGGCTGCTTGTCCTGCCCTACCCTGCCCCTTCTTTCTGGGCAGTACACCAGCTTGTGGGGCCACACTGCCCATCAGGCAAGAGGGAGCTTCACACTCTCTTTACCTCAGATGTTGCTAGCAGTAACAGTGGCTTCAGTAAGCCTCCTCCCTGCTCATTTCTGCCCTCGTACAATCTGGGAGTCATCTGAAACCCTCTGCAGAGCTGAAATAGGGAATAGATTTGACAGAAACACAGCATTTTTTAAAGACTGGTTGCCTTTCAGTGGAATCAGTTCACTTAAACCCATTCAACATACAACTGAGCAAACATCATGTTCTCCAAACAGTGGAGAAGGAGAGGTGGGAGCAGTAATAAGGTAAGGACCCAGAGCTGCTGAATGCCTCACAAAAAATTGTTTGGCCCTGTAACAACCAGCCACCTGGGGAATTGAGCTGAACTGTTGTACTCTGCACTGCAGCAGAGCTGGAGCTCTGAAAGAATTGGAAAAAAAAAAAAAGCATCTGACTAAGCAGTAATTAATAGCTGAGGCGGCAGCACCTTTAGCAGCTGTAGTAATTTTGGAAATGAACCTGTGACTATCCCCTATAAACCACAGCTACTTCAAAAGATAACCTTATCCTGAATTAGGAAAGATTGATTCTTTTGTCTTCCTAGTCTGAGAACATTTCAGACTGAGATGAAATGAAAAAACATTTAAAGAACTTATATTGGTAGGTGAAGATCCTAAAAAAGTTTTAAAACTGGCAACTAAAATAATTCTGTAAGATGTTGGGTTTTTACCTCAAAATATATTTATACTTTGAAATAAAATCAATTGATTTTAAAACTATTACTCTAATACAAAAGATGATAAACTCGACACCACTTATAATATACTTTACAATAATTGTCACCTTGTAATAAACCAGAAAAAAGAATATGTGCTAAATTTTGTGCTAAATCCACTGTTTTAAGATTTAGTAAGCTATTTGTTCACCCGTATGACGGAGGTTTTAGTCTGATAAACAGAATAAATCACTTGGCTTTTAAACCAATTCATTAAGAGCTCTTTCAGAAAGATCAAAACCCAACAACCTTTCACCTTCAACTCAATAAATCATATCCCATTTAATTCAGTTTTTATTCAATGAAATGATGTATAAAAACTTACAAATCTGAGAACTTAACTATACACAAAAAGATGATATTCAGTTTAAACGTATACACAGAGAAGAGCTGTGGTTTGTGACTTGCCCTCTCCCGCCCCTCCCCCCAAAACACACACTGTCTCCATTTACGATGGGGCACTTATTCTGTTCGATTACACCTTCCACTGGCCCAGTAATTGCTCGGTGGGCTTCATTGCTGCTGTCAGTTTAGGTTTTTAGGCTACCAGCAAAAAATCTGGGCATCTATATAAAATAATAAGAATCAACAACTTGATTTTTAACACAAAGATGCAGTGCTACCATCAGCAGTAACTAAAACTACATAATTCACCCTTTTATTTTTTGCAGACTTTGTCTTGGCTTTGAAAATAACAGGACTCTCACAAGAGCAGAATTTGCCAGCCAGCACTACAGATTCACTTTAAACCAACCATGATCCCCTGTTCCTAGAATGTCTCTGCACCACTTTTTCTTCCTCTTAAGTCATGCCATTAGACCAAATTAAATCATGGACATTCCTTGCCTGAGTAAGGCAATAAAGCTTTTCTCTCTCCTTTCAACCAGAATGACTCAAACCTGTAGCTAACAACACATGCATGTGCTGCACATGGTATAGTGGTATAGTGCTCACCAGTATGTCACTTCTCTAGTTTTCTTTGTAGCTTGGGTGACAACACTTACTCATGAGCTTCTCCAACAGGCAAATAAAAATGCACACAGCTCAGGACATTTTAAATTTGATTAAAAATAACCTCTGCAATGACTAGTTTTGTCAAACAACTGAAGGACTTTCTGGGCTGAATCTGAGAGTAGATGGCCAGTTTCTTAAAAAGGATGTGAGCATTTATTTACCTGTACCAAATATACATACAAACACTTTCTATATATATATATATAAAAATCTTTGTACATACACAGTATTATATATATATATATATAAAGATTGCCATCACATTATTATTACAGCTACTTAAGTCAAAATTTGACTAAGTAACTACTTTGCTTGACTCAATGATGCTATCTGAAACGGATACCCAAAAGCATACTTGAAGGAAAACATAAGGCTAAAAGAAAACCAACACCCTCAGCTCTTTTTAACTCAATGAACAGAGATTTTTGCATTAACTGAGAAAAGTTCTGAGGGTTTTAAGTTATAACCTCAATCAACTTGCATGTGGACTTCTAAAAAGCATGGTGTTTCATTTGCCAGATCTTCTCAAAATGCCTTTTACCAGGGAAACTAATATATATATATGTATATATATATATATATATATATATATATATTTTCTTTGCTTACCAAACTGTTTCTCGTTACACTCGTCATTGTATCTAAATACACTTTTAAGCAATCTAAATTTTGTTTAAAATCTATTAAATTTGGATTAACTAATACTATCAACATAGTTAGCTGTATTATTTTTTCACACATTCCTTTGTATTAAAATCAATTATGTTGTGGTTTGATGCAAGAGCTTTTTGTTTGTTTTGGTGGGAGAGGCAAAGTCCAATTTCCTAACGTGCCAGTACAGTTCTGGTTGCTGAAGACAAAGGGTGGGAAGGAGGCTGGTGGAAAAGATGGCAGGGGTAAGTGAGGAAAGAGGTGGGGGAAGGAAAAATTGATTTAATAAAAAAATGAGTAAAGAAACTTTAAAAAATTCATACAAGTTTCACATTCAGTCTAACAACACTGCTTCCTGCTCCTTTTTGATGGAGGCTAACACTGCATTATCAGTCTCTGTGGCTTCTGTGTCCCCACCACCTAGCAGAATGGAGCGATCTTCTTCTAGTGTAAAGACAGAGTTTTGATTTTGGCACGAATGTTTGACTACTTCATTGGGAGTTGAAAATGTTTTGTCACACAAGTTACATTTGTAGGGCTTGTTGGTCTGTACTAGCATGTTGTCCATTTGACTGCCTTCCTCAAAAGTACAGAGTTCCAGAGTCTGTTTGTCCACCATTGTGTACGTGTCCATGCTCTGGTTTAGGCACACGTGTCTGGCAGCCTGGTTAGCCCTACAAAAGCTTTTGTCACAAGTGCTGCACTTGAAGGGCTTGCCAGTGTGTATGTACATGTGCTCCCTCCAGTGGCTTTTCTGAATAAATTTGCGACCACATATGGAACATTCGTATTTCCGTCTTTTGACTTCCCTCTCTTGATCTGCCTGCTCCAAGTTGTCTATGTCTGCAATATCGGAGGGGGGCGGTGTCTCTGACTGCTGCTGCCCGTCAATTATTGGGGAGTCTGAGATCTGCTGCAGCTCACTGTCACTAATCATCCCTGCTTCAGGCACTTCCACAGCATCTTTATCAGCTGTGTTGTTACAGAGAGACAAAGAAATATTACTTTCTCCCTGCTGGCTAGATGTGAAGGGAACTCCCGTGTGGATCTGCAGGTGCTCACGCAAACTACTTCGCAAATTGAACCGGCGACCACAGAGATGGCAGGCATAGTATTTTGGGAAGCTTCCATTCCTTTTCATAATGCTTGGCTTGACATGTGCTATTGTGAGTGAGGCAGGCTGTTCATCTGAAGAAGATGCTTCCATGTTGGCCTCTTCTCCTGCAGGTGAATTATTACCAGCAGCAGATACCAATTCTGGAGATAAAGAAGATGGCAATGCGTCAGAAGTGGACATATTTGTCCGGGTCACTTGTGGCAGAGTTGTAGCTAATTGTGAGAGCTGTGAGCCTTCAGAAACCTGCTCTTGGTTCATCCGTGATGTCTGCGGCCTTGGTTCTCGCCCGAGTTTGTCAGTCGCTGATGTAACCTTAGTGGGATGTCTTATCTGGTGATCTGCAATCTGAATGCCATATAATGAAGATGCTAATGGAAAAACTTGATCTGGGTGAGAAAAAGTTCCCTGACTTGCAAGGCTGGCCTCTTGAATTAGTGGATATGCATGCAGAAACTTTATTCCCTGTTCTAGTCGAACTGGGTCAATGAGTTGCGGTGCCATCTTCCCTGTGTACATCAAATGCAAGAGATAACTGAAGATATCTGGCTGTATATCAGTCGCTTTCAAACGGACACATTCGCTGAAAGATGAAACAAAATGATCAATAAGAAATAAGGAAAATCTTTTTTTACCAGATCTAGGTTATTCAGGCATTAATAAAAATCTGAGGCATCTACTTAAATTCAAGACAGAATCAGCAATCAATATCGGGAAGTGCTTTAATGTAAAAGAGCTAATCTTATTGGTCACTTTGAAGATGAGATTTTTTTTCCTCAGGGAAGTAAGCTTGAAAGACAAAGCTGTCCCATTGCAATCTGCACCTTTCTAAATTGCTCTTATGCTATAGATTTGTTGTCACATATTAATACATTTTGTAAATTGCAAAGATATTTTCCCCCTTTTTTTGGTTGGAATCAAACACATCTGTAGCTAAATTAAAACTTGCTAGCACTGGACTCTAAATTCATAATCCATTAAACTTTTCTCAGTACTTAGCCCTGACAACACCTGAAATTAATCTGGCACTTGCCTGTTTGGCTTCTGTGTCTTACTAGTGTTTACAGCTACATTTCTGCAAATGTGCAGTATCACATAGTCTCAACTGTATTATGACCCAAAAACTGTGCAAGACAGGGTGTGAATCCTTTGAGGATCTAGTGCAACAGGTGTAGCCTGAGCACATCTAACCCTTACAAAGCAGAAGGGTGGCTTCTTTCCTTGAATAGGGAGGAAGAAATAGTTGCACCAGTGGTATGTCTGGTCAGACCAACAGTCCCTTGGGTAGAGCACTCAAAAAAGGGAGACACTGGCTGTGATGCCCACTTCAGCCTAACAGGACTGAAACCACCACCATCCTCCAGCCGAGAGCATGCCCTATTCATCAACCTTTAGGATACTCTGGACTGAAACAGCCACCGCTCCTCCAGTTGAAGCTGGATCTCTGTGCAGAAAGAGAGGCAAGGTTCACAGAAGAAAGAAAATCAGGAACAACTTGGGTAGGCCAATTAGCTAACAGGAGAGGATCCGGGATTCTAATAGTTTTTCAAAGTTACTTGTAGCTCTTGTATTAAACAAACGTTAAATAAAAGATAGAAAACCAGAAACAGATATGACTGCACACTGCAGTCTGAATGTTCTAACCACAGTAGACTACCAGGCTGAGGACAAAATTATAGCCAGTTCTTCCATTTCTCGAGGTGCATCCTTCTTGAGCTCTCTGACTGCTTCTGAATTCAGATATATTACTGAAAAGTAAACTTTGCTATGCTTTCTTCCTTGGATGACTGTGTGCTCTTGATGGAGCATCATGGCTGATACATCTACCTGCAGTCCAGTCTCAGAAGTACAAATGTGCTTAGTCCATGATGTTTAATTTTGGCTAAGAGCTCTTAGCCAAAGAGTTAAGAGTTTTACTCGCTTAACATAAACTTTTTGAAATAGTTCCAATAATTGCGAAAAACAAAAGACAAAAAAATTAATCCTTAAAACAGTCTTACACTTTTGTTATCTTTTCAATGCCCTCCATGTAAGGCTGCCCACAAAAAAAGAGAAGAAGAAACAGAAACCGCCTTATTTTCTACAACTATGTAGTATTTTATTATTTAACGGACTTTGGTAAACTGTAAGAAAAAAAGAAGAAACAAACATATTAACCTCTTTTATAAATTTGTTTCTTAAAATCTCCTAGAAAATCCTTATTGGGTTGTATATAATGTTATGGAAAGTCAAGAATAGTGCCAAGACAGATTAGAGGACAGCAAGTGGGGGAAGGAAAGTGCAAGAGTGAAGACAGGTTCCTTCAAGTATTTGATTCTAGGAATTCTATGCTTTTTTAAAGATAAAGAACTTGTGCTAAATTATAACATTAGGGTTAATTAATCACAGTTCAACTTCAGCATGTTTTCAAGTGAGATTCTAGTTTGCAAATAAGACTGGATTTCATATTCCTTACATCATGGCAAGAAACAAAAAGAATACTTCAGGTTTCAGAATGCTGCTAGATGTCTTTAGCTTAGCTAACTGAACAACATTTAAACAGCAAACCTTTTAATAGTTACCTGGTTTGATGTACAAACAACATCTTGAAGTAGTTGGAGAAAGAAGCAAGGACCGATTTGTGTGCCTTGAAGTAGACATCACCAATGGCAACAGTGCAGTCACACAGGAAACCAAACTCTCTCTGAGCATTTAGTTGCTGCAGCAGAATAAGTCCATGGTTGGCCAAATCCATTTTTTATACTCTGAAAAGAAAATTACTTCCATGTAAAACAACAGTAGATGAACAGATGCAACAGTAGCTGTCTCTTAACAGGTATTTTCCTCTAATATCGGTATGTCATGCTTTAGTAACACCTCTTAATCCCAAACTGCTGTATAAATGGTATCTTACACATAAGCAAGGAGCTGTTCCATGATGGGCAATGCGATTCACAGAGGTGCAAGTGATTTGCTGATGCTTAAAGAGCAAAGGAGATCTAGGACCAAAGAGTTCTGAAAAGGCATGGCAGGGGGACTTGCATACAGAAGTGTAAGTAGGTAAAGGAGATGAAAAAATATGAATAAGTAGTAAAACAACCTATCTGTCATGGGAAGAACAAAGTATTTTGGCTGCCACTTGTCTGTTCAAACAGGAAAAATAAATCTCCCTTCTGGTATCAGTCATCCTCACCTAAGTGGGTGGGAGAGACAAAAGCAGACCCCAACAAAAGACAAGTTAGATACTTTCAACCTGAATTTTCAGTGTCTATGTATATCTTTTATCTAAAAGTTACATGTCCATCCAGCTGAATCCAAACCCAGCATTAAATAATTAAGCATTTTTGATGGTTATGCCCTCTCCTGGGAAATACCAGATACATACCTGAGTCTTCCCAGGCTGAAATAATTAATTCATTCCAGGTATTGGCAAGCTCTCTGGACCATCAGAACAGGAGGGGTCAATCTTTTTATCCAACAACTATTTATTTATTTATTGAGATCAGCTACAGCAGCATCTTGTAAGGAGCCTGCATGTCAGAGTGCCTCATGTTCACCTAGCAAATCAAGAAACCCGAGGGGTGAGAGCTACAGTTCTGTCCATTACTGGCTGTCAGCACAAGGTAAGATAACTAATGGTGAAATGTGGCACCAACGTGAGCGCTCCTAAACCAGGGCTTCCCCACCCTCCCTGCCCTTCCTTGTACCAGCTGATGGAGGCTGTCCTCAAAGAGCTACCTAAGAGCTATGTCCTGGTTTTGGCTGGGATAGAGCTATTTTTTTCCCTTTCTTAGTAGCTAGAACGGTGCTGTGTTTTGGATTCAGTATGGGATTTGGTATGAGAAGAATGTTGATAATACACTGATGTTTTTAGCTGTTGCTAAAAAATCAAGGACTTTTCAACTTCCCATGTCCTGCCACGGTGCAGGTACACAAGAAACTGTGAGGGAGCACAGCCAAAGCAACGGACCTAAACTGGGTGATAGAATATTCTATATTGTATAATAATGTCATGCTCAGTATACAGAAGAAGGTTGATCAGGAAGCTCACGCTTGCTTCCAGGAATGTGGTTTCAGGATTCTCACTTCTCTGGGATCGCTAGCGAGGAATGGGCTAGGCATCAGTTAGCCGGTGGTGAGCAATCGCCTTGTGCATTACTTGTTTGCACTTTATATTATTATTATCATTATTATTTTAATTCTATTTTACTTCAATTATTAAATTGTTTTTATCTCGCCCTATGAGTCGCCTTACCTTTACACCTCCAATTCTCTCCCCCATTCCCCGGTGTGGAGGAGGGTGAGTGAGCGACTGTGTGGTGTTTGGCTGTTGGCCAGGCTTAAACCACAACAGCTATAAACTTTTTCTCAAGGATTTGAGGGCAGCCTTGGAAGCAAGAATGAATAATGTTGGGGAAAAAAATAGCCAGGGAAACACATCAGGACAGTTGTATATGGTTGGATGGATGAAGATAGGGTTATAGTAAGATCAGTAAGTGGATACAAACTTAACCAAAACAAACAGAGCTTTGATCAGAAAAGTGAAGTATGAAGTAATGTAGGCCTGTACATAGCCATGTAAAACAGCAGGAGAAGTCAACAAAATTCCTGGGCGCGTTATGCCCAGAACAGTGCAGATGGGCACGTTTTGCCCAGAAGAGAGCATATGCTCTATGAACAGAAATGAAAGAGAAGGTGAAACCAGAAGAAGCGGATCAAAAGCAGTAGATTTCTAAAAAGTCTTGGGTTTTTCCCCTCCAAATTTAATAGGCAAGTTATAGAAATTTTAGGTAAGGTACAAACAGCGTGTTTCTTCTTCTATACAGTAAGAGTGTGCATTTTCGGGAAAAAAAAGAATAAAAGCGTATTCCACATATGTCAATATGTTTAGTCATTGGAGAAACAAGTATTTCTACCTGATGGACAGTGAAGAATGCCCTCAACCAGTAACCAGGCTGAGCAAATGCATTCCTTTCCATTCACATGAGATCAGAGCTCGTTTTGAGTCAGGGGTGTAAAGGCAAAGAAAGAAATACAATTTAAGATACAGTTGATTATTTTCTTACAGTTAATAAGAGGGAAACAAAAATATTCAGGTTTCAACACTCTTCAGGTCCATCCTCTCCTCCCCAGATTACTGTTTGGATAACTGAAGTCTGTACAAACACGATGCTAAAATCTTCTCCCTCTCTCCAAAAGAGGGAATACTTGCTGTCAGCAGTAACAAAAATTATATTCATTATTATTTAATCCTGCAAGATGCTCCATGTAGGCAGACTTTGTGTGGTTATGGAAAACACACTAGACTGTTGTTTGTTTGTTTGTTTGTTTGGTTTTTTTCCTGCTATCTTTAATGTAGATTATTCTATGTGCTACATTTAATTCACCAGTGCTGAGCCTGGTTTGTACTTGGGCAGCAAAACTTGTCAGGCAGAGCAAATCATCCATGTGAGGGAACACCGAGCCAGAAAGGCATTCTTTCTAGTTATTATCATCCTAAGTTTGTTTAGCTTACAGTTTCACCCTTATCCAAACAGCAGTCACTGTGGCAGCTGAAGCCGTTACCCTTCATCAGAGACCTGAATTAATCTTTTCACAAAACGATACATGTGGGCAACACTAAGTTTTTGTGTCTATTTAAAAGGTAGTTAAATGCTTTGAGCTGAAAGCACTAGAAGGATTACACTCTAAGGAAATTAAACAGCAGAGAAGAGTTAAGGAAAGCACTTTGTCTCTCTTTTATATATAGAAGGGTACATTACAGGTATGTGAATGTTCAGGAGTTTCACCCTTAGCTAAACAAAATGATGACTGACACCAGCAGGACCGTATTTTAGCGCTGACCGATTCAGCAAGTGTGTAAAACATTTCTCGTGCCCTGAAACCCTACAGGGACAGCCCTTCCATTGCACGGCTGACAGGCTGGCCTGCCTCAGCTTTATCACAACTTTCCAAGTGACCCAATCTGCTCAACGGTGGGTAAGAACCCAGGCGAGGATGGGTCCTTTCCGAAAGCGTCCGTTTATTACGGAGACCACGAAGGGAAAAGCGCTGGGCACAAGTCAAGGCCGCGACGGAGAAGGAGCCGGTACCGCACCACAGGCGAGGAGAGAGAGGCTGAGGAGAAAAACGCTGGCGGGGACGA
>NW_020799097.1:70103553-70132935 GCF_003259725.1 Athene cunicularia | reverse complement strand
CCCGCTCTCCTGGGGAGAAGTGGGGGGCGCAGGTGCGTACCTTCGCTTCCCGCGGAGCCACCGGGGGAGACGGGGACCAACCGGCAGCGGAGATGGACGCGGTGTCCCACGGCTCTCGGGCACTGAACTTTGTGAGCAGGTGTCGCCGTCCCGCTGCTCCTCTCCAGGTGTCATTTCTAGTAGAAGCGTCGTTCGGTGCTCCGGCCCGGCCCGGTGGTGCGGGGCTTTGGAGAGCCGCTCTTTGTGGAAGCGTCCTGGCTGTGCTTCGGTTGAGTGGTCAGATGCGAGGTTACAAGTTCACTTATCAAAAAAGAGCGATTCAGGAGTCCAAAAGAGGAAAAGTTCATTTTTGTCTGTTTAGGCAGACAAGTTATTTGAACTGGGTATTTTTAACTCGGCTTTTTAAGGTGGAGACATAGCAGTCTTCTGTAAAAATCACATCTGCAACTTTGTGCAGCGGCAGATTTGGTTGCGGTGGAGTGTGGAGGGAAGGCCTTGTTTTAGCCGAACCTATGGTGTGCTACAGCGTTTGTGGGTGCTTATAAAACTGCATGAATAAATGCAGCAATGGACACGGATATGTGAAAAAAACTGTCCGTCATGCAAAAGTTATTAACTTGGAGTCGTTAGTGTGGAGCAAGGTGGCTGTCTTCTGCAAGAGGCTGGGAAGTCCGCGAAGAAATGGAAGGGTGAGCCCTGCTTTGGGCTTGAGCGTGATTTCTCCGAGACAGAGAATTGGTCTGGGCACAGCCCTAGGTCTGCACCTTATTGTAAGGTGACATCCGCTCACTGGGAGCAGTGGCGCAGACAAAGCTGTATTCAAAGAGAAACTTTGTTGAAAACCTTATGGGAGGATACTTGGCTGGCAATAGTTAAAGGGTTCCTTAGGAACCCCTGCCTTGGGGGGCCTGCTCCTGCTATGTTAAGTGTGCTGTCTTGTTTGTTAGGAACAGCGTATGCTACAACGTGGATGATGTGAATTAGGTCCAGATTATTATTACTTTTTTAAAGGTACTTACCTAAGCAGGCTTTTTAGGGGCTGGCTGTAGCTGGGGTGGTATTTCTACAGTTATGAAGTAAGATGTGCTATTAAAGAAAGGCCCAAACTCTCTGAACTTAGTGTCCTGACAGCAAGTGTGCTGACAGGAGGAGTCGTCGTCTTGTATAGTGTTTGGCTGTAGACCAACAGGTGATTGCAGTCATCCCAGGCTATCTTTATTTTTACAGGATCTGAATCGATCGAGGACTAGACCAATGTTATGTGAGTCTGACTCTGCTGACTCCCACTGAAGTTAATGGAAGTGTTGACAGATGCAGCTTGAATCTGTTTGTATTATATAGCTCATGAATATTAATTTATTTATCCAAGTTAAGCTGCACTTTAAAAGTAACTAGTTAAGTCCTAAAAAAAAAACCCCAATCTCAAAACCCAACAACTTATTTTTAATTATAGTGGAGCTGAAAGCTGATAAGTCTGTTTGCTACTATTGCAGTAGTTTGGATGAAGCAGCTGAACAGAACTGCATCTTTAGGACCCGCTTCGAGTACCTGTGATGTGCTGAACTAGAAAGGATGCGTTTTTAACAGCTCTCTGAGCTCTGCTATGTGAGCGCATGGCAAAAGTGCACAGAGTGTATTTAACCAGTCTACTTGGCAGATTTTTTTCTCAGCATGTTTCCTTTGCATTTCAACTCTGCAAACTAAATACACAGTAAAGAGAGGAGATGGACATTTGAACTCAGTAGTGGATGATTTGTCTCTTTCTCGTGGAAGATGATGAAAGTGATATAATTTTTAATTAAATTGAGTGGGCTCCTTAGGAAAACCATCGTGTTTCTGGCAGGCTTTATAGCCTGTTTTTTCTCTTTTATGTTGTGCTTGGACTACTTCTGTGTTGGCATTTGTGTGGGATTCTCCTCTGTGCTATCTCTGAAACTGGAGAAAAATTAACTTAGGGTTGGGTTTTTTTTATTATTATTATTAATAGCTTATAATTAATCTTTAAAACACCTTTGTTTGGATGGCAGTAATGCAGTTCTTAATTTGAAAGTATTCTGTCTGATTCAAGGCCCATTGGAATCCCTCAGAAGGTTTCTGTGTTGAGTTTAATGCTGCTGAACTTCACACCTTTGGCGCTGACTTACACCCGAGGCGTGTCATCTGTGTCATAGGGAGCAATAAGCAGTTCATCTGTTGTATTTTGGACACCTGATTTAAGATGCGAATCTAAAATTTTACTGTCATCTCATCTTTAGAGTTGTTGGGGTGTTTTTTGGTTTTTGTTTTGTTTGGGTTTTTTTTTTTAACAATTAAAATCCATGCAGCTGAAATTGTAATTAAACTTTATAACTTTATCCTTGTCTTATTAAGTGATATTACTGAGCTGCTTGTTTTGTTGTTTTTACATGCTTTTCCCCCCCCCCCCGAGTTTCTTGAAGTACTTGTTTAGGATTTTTCTAGTTTTATGACTTTTTGAAAGGACTCTTCGGAATGATTCAGATACTGCTGCACACCTGAGAGCATTCATGTTGTTGCTGATGATAGGATTAGTCCCTGGGTTTTTGGGTTTGCTTTGGTCTGTGCATACCCAGATTAAAGACAGAATTTTGTCTGGTAAGATCATATTTTGCATTGTAAATGAGCATACTGCTGATGATTTAAGTGTTAATAGGATGACGAAAGTGTCTGCTAATCTGAGTAAAAATTCACTTGAGTGGTGGGAGGAACTTGATGCAGACCCAAGTCCTGTAAGTGTGTCTTTCTGGTAGAGTTCAGTCGAAATCTGGAGCGGCACAGATTTTTTTTAGAATTACAGTCGGAACCTTAACAGCTCTAGTGACATTAATCAGGCTCAAACTGCTAACGTTTTCAGTGAGTTTTCAAATTTCTCAGCATTTTTGAAAAATAAGAGGGCAGAGTCCTGTTCTGAAGATCTCTTTGCTGACCGCTCTCTGCAGCGCTGCTGGCCCGCTCCTACTGGACTGTCACTGGCCCTGCCAAAGCTCTGGGAATCTGGGAGTTGCACATCCTAGGCAGTGGGCAGGAACTTTCCCTGAAAGTGTGGGGCATTGCTTCTGTGTTGGCACAACTGTAGTAAAACATGAGTTTATAACAAAGTTGTAAATCTGTTTTATTAGCACAGCTGCCATTTCTAACACTTCCACTTCTGATTTATGTTGGTGAGAAGGCTCGGTGGGAAGCACAACAGCTTCTTGCTAGATGAGTAAATATTGCACCTCTGGTAGTCTCCAACCTTTTCATCCAGGTCTATATCCTCCCTCCCTGTCAGAATTTTTCACACTCTCAGTCCAAATCTCGCTCGTTTTTCACACAGCATTGGAAGCACAAAGACATGTAAAAGTGATCCCCAGGAAAAAACCCTGACGAAAGGGTACAGCAGCCGTTGTGGAATGGCTCTGCTTTTTCTCACCTTGGATTTCTTATCATGGCGAGGCTGTTTGGGTATATGTGTGACAGGTGAGTGGTCAGCCCCTGAGTAGATCTGAGCTTTCATGTTTTTGTGTCATCCTAGAGGTGAAGGAGAACTATGGTGTGTAAGCCACTTTTTGTGTAGGCTGTATAAGGTGTAAAAAAATGAAGAAATAATCTTTACCAGTCTGTAGGCTAAGCTGTTTTTCTGGTATCTATATTTTAATTAGGAATTGTTTCTACACCTCATGAACAAAGCTTTACCAACAGGTAGTGAGTGGCTGCAATTTAGACTGGGGAAATAATACTACTACTTAAAAAAAAGAAAATCCTTTTATTAGTACCTCATATGTCATCTAAGGAAATGGTTCATGTATAGAATTTTTCTTGTTAGGAGTCTCATGTCTGTCAGGAATTAGCGTAACCAAACTGACAGAGCTTCCGCAGTGTAGATTAGCCCTCTACTTCCTGGCTTTGCCTTAGTCCCAGGTTAGCCTGTTACATGGGCCCTACCTGCTTTTAACTGGAAAAGTTCAAACATGAGTATGCATTCTTGACTGGAGTGATTTTTAGTGGAGCATGGCTATAAAGTTACAGTAATGTATGTACTTGCATGTTTTGCTTTCCTTAGAAAAGAAAGGATTCAAACTGCACCTGTACCAAGTAGCTTTTTAAAGCCCATGCAGGTGAGGTATCCTGTAGAGAAATAAGTTCTAGGTGAGATAGCGTTGATACTGTGTTCACAGTACTATCATCTGAATGGTGACTTCAAGCTCATGAGATAATAAACAGTTTTGAATAAATGGTTTGTCAGCATTGACTCAAGCTTAGCTAGGAAAGCTTAGCTAGGAAAGTGGGGTGCGATAGTAATCGGTGATTACTGTTGTTTAGTAGTTTACCAGTTTGGAAAACATATTTCTTGAATGGTTGGAGCCTGAAGATGAACATAAACAAGCAAATGAATGAACACTGCTGGAGAAACGGTGATACTAGCCGTAGCTGTGATGTCTTCAACAACTCAGAATAGTGTGAGGGGAAAAATACCTTGTTCTTAAGTTTGTTTAAGAACATTTGTTTAAAGACTCAGAAATGGAGGTGGTTGTCTTGCTATGTGTGTGAGGAGAGGGAATATTTTTGTTCTGGTTCCCCAGTGTGACTGGGTCTGTCCAACTCTATCAACTGGAGGACCTCAGACTGTTGGAATTGCTTAGTCTGCTGAGATTCAGCCACCTGGGATTCACGTGTAGTACAGAGTACACAGGTGATGGCAAGAAGTATGTCACTGGCAGGCACTCAGGGAATTGGGAGAAACAGGGTACCTGCATATAGTGTATAGATAAGGCAAAATAATTTTCTAAGTCTGATAAAGATCTTGCTTTCCTGCTGATTGTAAAAAAATAGTCTCTTAAAAATCTTTTTCTCAGCTGGGGCTATATACATTTCAAGACACTTTTTCCCCCTCCTAGATAGTTAAGACAGATAGCTAAGCTTTCTTTCCCCCCCTCCCAGGATGACAAATGTTTTGGGCAGTGGCTCTGTTTTTTAATCCTGTGTGTATCACTCACTGCATGTGGCTGCCTCAGACCATGCATCTCTTTTTGGTAGTTGTCACACTGGTATCGTAAACTGGTCTGTAGATGAGGGTGATGAGCCTCCTGGCAGATGTTAAATGCCATCTGGTGAAGGAAGGTAGCACATCACATATCAATAGTTTCCAGCCTGTAGCCTTTCCCTGGACAGCATCTTGATGGTCTAGGGAAAGTGACTGAGAAAAGTAGTTTGACAAACTCAGTACACCAGTGCCTTCTGCAATTTCTACACAATTGGTCTACACATGAAGGGTCCATAAACTGGAAAAGGTTCACTACAACCATTATCAGTACCAAGGACATGTGCCTGTCTGTGTCTTGTATTAATGTGCATTCCCTTACAAGGCAACTTTGTTACTTAGCTATCAGTAAATAGGTGGCATTTAGGTGGGCACAAAGTATCTCGTGTTTCTTCCCCCCTATGAAACTTTGAGCTGAAGTTTGTTCAGTTCCTAGGCCTCAGGTAGGATGGGGAAGGAGAGACTCATTCTGATGTGTTTTAGTGTTGTTGTGTTTTTGTTACAGGCTGACGCTTAAAGTTGGCACTAATGTCGTCCTTCTCATCGAAGCTTGTATGTGCTGGTTGGACTGAATATACGTTATGTTTACAGAGAGCCCTAGGGAGGTGTCATGTATGTGCAGTTGCTCAGCCAGCCAGCAGAGCTGATGCACTGAACACCACAGTTGAGAACAGGGACCGATGCTGTAGCCAGTATAACTGTTTTATTACCCCACAACAAAGGGACAGGAAGTCAGAAGTCCCGACTGAGCAGTTCTACAAATAGCTGGTCTTAACGACAACTTTCTAGCAGATCTGCCAAAGAAAATAATCTGTAAATTGTCCTTTACCTCATCTGATGGAAAAAAGCACAGACAGTACCAGTCCGTACAGTTGGGATCCTTATAAAGGTTCCATATGAACAGAATTTTGCCACTCAGTCTTAATTTTGTTAAAAAGGTTAAAGTTTGAGATTTCTGGACATACCAGGATTCCCCTCTGGTGTTCCTTCCAATAGCAATAAATAAAGAATATAATTTCCCCCCCGCCCCCCCGGTGACCCTTACTGATAAGAATAGACCCATTTGGGTGAAGACTTGCACTGTGCAAAATGTGAAGATGGTTATTTTCATTTTCACTTTGAAAGGGTGTGGGGACGAGGCAGATGAAAGACAGGGGTGTCCTCGCAGCTGAGGCAGCTTTGTGTTGCTTCTGGCATAGGGGGTCTCGCCTTGCCTCTGCCATAAAACTTCCCCCGGGTCCTGCCAGGGTCCCCTTGCACAGGGTTCCCATGAGGCAGCTTGAAGCAGAAACAGAGATTGTAGGTGGGGAGAGTTCCCTACGTGCTGTCTGGTTGCAGGAGGGCTCTGCTCTGTGTGTGTGTTGGGCTGTGAAAGCTCAAGGTAGGTTCTTGCTGCACTCAACTTCCCAGTTTGGTCTTGCATTCTCTATATGTAATATAGTGAGAATATTCTCACTTTGTAAGAAGTTGTACAGTTAGTTGCCAAACCAAAAAACCCCTCATACTTTGATGCAGCTGCCAATGGGTACATTGTGAAAATTACGGATACAAAGGTTTAATGTACAGTTAGGGCTTAACTGAAGCTGCAAAACTGTGAATAAGCCCCTCAAAACATTAAGTAGGATTTCAGGCTTGGAGGGAAGAAGAGTGTGATTTTTATGGCTATGATTTTATGTGCCGATATAAACTGATTTAAGGTTTTCAGAAGTAACTGCTTCTCATGTTTTGAGGTGATTGACTTGGTAACTCTTAAATACAGTCCCAAGACAGAACAATAATCAAGCCTAGACCTGTTATGCTTTTAAAAAGCATCTAGGAGTCCTCAAATGACTTGTTAAAACCACTTTCCTTATAGATGCAGTTGGCCTGCAAATTTACATTTTAGCAATTTAGCTGAAATACTGAAACACTGAATGTGAGATGAATGGGAATTTATGTTCTTGAGCATAAATATTACACCCAAGTGGGAGGGGAAAAAAGCCCATTTGTCTAAAGGGGTGAAAAATGCTTGCTAGAAAAAAAAAACAACCAACCTAATTCTCTGTTACCGGAATTAAGTGATGCTTAGTTTTTCTGCAGCATAGAGGGTCTGATGTACTATTTCTGTAACAGCCCCGTTTAAGTCAGGAGATGGGTGCTGAGGAGCTGTTCTGCAGTGTACTGTAAGACTGTCACCAAGCTGTTCTACTGACTGATTTGCTTCCCTGAGTGGGGCTGATGGTTCAGACCTTCTCAGCAGTTCAAAGAAGTGGTAGTTGAGCTGTTCCAGAATCCAGATTTCCAGGTATTACCTGTTCTGATTCAGGGGAGAAAACCTACCCTTAAGAGGAGCTGCTGCTTCTTGGGAGGCTCCCATGCCATAGGTAACAATTTATGGCAAAAGGATGGGTTTGTCGTCAGGTGTTTTTCCTAGCTCTGCCTGACTTTATTCTTTTCATTGTCACATATGTGTGTGATGTGATTCTACAGCACTAATATCACACTTGGATGTACCGTTTTCAGGTGAAGCGAGAACAGTAAGCAAACATAATTGCACTTCTAGCCTGAATTTAGTCGTCATCATAGCTTGTTAATGATGCTTCAGGAGCTTTTAACGAATTTTTAAGTTATGTTCCTGAAGCAGTAGAGTGGACTAACCTGACTTTGAAGAAGGTGATTTAACAGCAGTTGTATAGTAGCTCCTGAAAACACGTTTAGAAAGAGAAGTTGCTGGGGAAAAAAATCCCCTTATCCTAAGAGTAAGTGATAATATTCTGGCAATAGCAATCTAGACCTGTAGACTAGGAATAAAATAAAAAAACCCCCCAACACCTAAAATTTTACCTTAGAGGATAATTAAGACCTCTTACCCTATGCTAATTCACTCCTTGCAGCTTGTACTGCATCAGTAACAGATAAGAATTGAGTAATATGGTAAGGTGGACAGTCTAGTAATAGAGAAATTTTGTGAAACTTACTTTAGTTTATCATTCTCCTACAGCTTCCTGTGACCTCAGAAATAAGTTCAACTAGTTCCTCTTTTGTATAAATACTTTCTAAATAAATGTATTCCCATGCAAGTATGTAAATACCTTTTTGTGATGGGGTAGAATGTAACATTAAATATACCTGCCAGGTATGTTAAAATCAGGCCAGGTAACTTTAAGGAGAACCAGTAATAGTGCTCTTTCCAAGCCTGGGACACTGTCACGGCTGTCCAAGAAAGAGGTGGGGAAAATGAGGGAAAACTTCATCAAAAGTCAGAAATGCAGGAAGTAGTTAAATTCTCAGCCTCTTTTTAACTGTCAAGGGGACAAGGCAGTGGAGTCCTTTACCAAATGAATCCAGTCAGCACAGAAGGGATTCATCCTTCCGTCCTTGCTTATTAAGACGACAAAGCTAAATCTCACCCTACATCTGGGCACACGCACTAGAAAACTTCCCCTACAAATGCATCGTTAGGATCTCAGCTTTATGCTAGCACATCCACAGATTAAGACTCCTAACATCACTAGCACAGCAGTTTGGAAAATGTTCACAGACTGATTTATTTTTTTGAGGGGGTAGAAGATGTACATATTTATAAGGAGATACAATTCCACTGTTTTCTAGAAGCATACAACAGACAGGAATTTTCTGGGCCATATGGTCATTCTGGTTTTGTCAATTTTCTTCTTCCTGAGTTTCTTCTGTGGTCAGAAAAATACCCTTGCAAGTTCAAACAGAACCTGTGGAATAGCAAACACATTGATATGAATTTTTATTTGATTTAATAATCTTTAAAACAGTTTACACTGTGAATGAGATAATCTGAAAAATAACTATAGCTGGAATTTAAAAGTTCTTGCAAGGAACTGAAGACTAGTCCCCTCATACAGTACATCAATAAAATAATCTTGATTCTCAAATTATGAAGTATATAAATTGCACTTATTACATTTTCAGTCTGATAGTGGAAAAAACCCCACTGACCTCGATGGTGATGAGTATTACTATCATCCATTCCAGGCGCAGAGCGTGCTTTTCATTCAGGTGGTTTCGCATTAGGTCTGTCAGCTCCATGCAGTGCTGAAGCTTTTCATTCATTACCTGCAAGAGATTCCAAATACATGGCAAATCTGGATTGCTTAAGTGGAATGAGATCACTAAAGGAATACAATCCACAGAAGGGCTCACTGCATGGAACTAGGAAGGTGTTAACACTCTTCTGCAAAAGAACAGAAAGTCCTGTAAGGCAACATGCACAAGCAACAGAAGTTTCAATATAAATGAGTGTTATTTCAATAGGCTCACAAAAATAACAGAAGTTTAGATATGCGTCTGTGGGTATGAAACGGCTTCTGGGCGATACCTACTCGTGAAAACAGGCACAAGCAAAAGAAGATGCAGCTTATTGGAATGCCTCAAAAGTACTTAAATATTTAAGTTTGCTGTACCACCCAAAGAGGTAGTTTTCATGCTTCTTACTCTGGTTCAGCAGTAAGCATTATGGCACCCTTCAGTGAACTGACCTGAATGATCATGTCAGTAAGAAGACTGCTTCACATCTCAGTTTTTTAACTTGCTTTCTTGCACACATTTCAGAACAAGAATTAAATCTCCTCTTCTCATAACTATTTAAAGCCTAATTTAGTGGCTCAGGAAATATGTAATCCATTCATGTGAGGCAGGGTTGTTAACCTAAACTGGGTAAAAGATGTGAGTGGGTTACGAACACATGGAAAAGGGAATAGTCCGTAGGATCCTGTTATTCTTTATTCAGTTCTACAATTAAAACAGATTCATGAAGCAGTCTGTAACCCTGCTGAGCCAAAGACAGATGATATGTGTGGAAAATTCTCACAACAGTAAGACACCTACCTTAACTCTGCGATTAATGTTGAGAAACTGGCAGGTCCTGTCATAAAGCTCCTCTAGTTTTTCTCTGTCCCAGTAGAAGTCAGGTGTTATTAGCAGGTCTGAACTCAGATTTATACGGTGTCTAAAAAAAAATGGGTACTGCAGTAGTTCAAACTTTCTTCTGGTTAATAGAGCAGCAAATATTTACATAGCAGTTAAAAGAATCAGGAAAATTTTATTGTAATTTTAAGTAAAATATGAACAGAATCTCCTTTTGTAGTAAAAATAAAACTGTGGTGATTGTTTAAAATTGCTCACGTATCTTAAAACTTCTCTGGGAGTACTGTACTGTACTGTTTAACAGTTTTGAGTATAAATTACTTTTGCCTCACAGCAACATTGCTGCCTCGTCACCTTCCTTCACTTCTGGTATCTGCAGAGAAGTCCTTAACTATGCCAGTAGCTCGCTGAAGCTGAAGTAGTACATGAATTAAAGTTACTGGGGAGCTCCTTAACAGCTTGTTTATATCTCAGAACTCTTCAAGTGTGGCTGGTACTGCATGCTGGATATGTGAGCACAGCACGCCTTGCAGAACCAAGCTACTGTCTCATCGTTATAAAGACTAAAAGCTAAAATTTCCCACCCTCAACCTACTGCTCACATAGATCTTTGCAACTTAGAACATCATTGTTTGTCACTGAATGGTCCTTCAAGCAGGGATATAAAATCCAATGTTTAAAATAGGAATTGCTTTTTAAATATACCCATTTCTTCACCGATTTTGAGGCTTTTTGTAAAACAGTGTGTAATCTCTGTATTCTCAATCACCAAGTTTCACCTGAGGGGGAAAAAAACCCATTAAATTCTTACAAGGTAGCAGTAATTTCCCAGTAAGTCAAGGGCAGAACAGAACTCGCATAAAAGCTTCACTAACTCTAGGTTGTAGTTAACAGTCCTGCCTGTCCCTGCCCTTCCTTCTGGTATCTTCTGCACACTCTAGTATCTACTGTAATTACTGGTTGTGAGACATGCGTGGCTGGACACGGGGAGGGAAGAAGGTGTGGAATTTGGCCATTTAGAATATGCTTAATGCTTGTCTCTAGTTGAGATGCCACAGCATGAGTGGTGAGCCAGTGGGTCCTCTAACGTAAACAGTGCACACAGTCTCCAGCCAAAGGAAGGTTGAAGAAATTCCCCCCCTGCCCCACCTCACTGTGTTCAGTGTGTATTCTGGTCTTTGTACCATGCCCAACTTAAAAGTTAAGTTATGTGTAATACAATGTCTGGGGTGTAACCAAAAAAAGTTACCTTAATGCGAAGAGTTCTCCAATTTTCTGCATTACATCTGCATGAGACAGTTTCACCTTCCTTCGCGACTTTAGTATCTGCAAAGTAACAAGCTTTTTACTGCTCGGTCAAGTAGCACGTACTAGTACTTAGGAAGTCTGCAGTTTTACAGCCTGGAGTGTGTATCCGAGTTAAGATCTGAATGCGTATCATGCATATTAACATTTGTTTTGTTTGCTTAGTGCCTGGCTTATCTAGCTTTAAGAATATCACCATGCAACTGTTCATCCATGTTTTTCAGTAAATCACTGAGTACATCATCAGTATCTATACAAAATCCTGGAGTATTTACTACAAATGATTTCCTGAACAAGAGATCATTTGTTTTTTCTTCCTACTATTGTTATTTTTAAGTCATGATAGTGTTCTTTTACTTTGACGCTACTTAGCCTTTTAACAAACTTTTTCCTTACAACAAACAATGTATTATCATGTTTCCTTCATAAAAAAATAATAAAAAGGCTATTTTCTCTTTTGAACCCTACAAATCTCATTTTTATATAAGACATCATATGGGCTTTGTACTTTGAGTCTCATGAAAAACTGTGGTTTAATTAATTCACTCAAACTCTTAATTACATTCAAGTTAAAGCACATTATTTCCAGCCCAAGCTGCCACACACTGTGTTTGGTCAGGTTTTTAAAAGCTGCTTGTCCTGTTACTCATACACAGTCAACAGTGGCAGATGACAGTGGTACAACATGGGAAACATTATTCCAACCCTTTAAAGACTAATCATTTGTTGTCCCACCACTCTGCAGGTGTTCTGAGCTTCTTGACATTGAGGGCTTTACCATCAGATGTGTTAAGCATTCAGCTGCTTTTTCTGTATCCTCAGCTGTATCTAGATTGATCTTTTACAAAGCACAGGAGAAGAGGAGGGGAGAGGTACAAAGAAGACCTCACCTCAGGAATCGACTGGATAGATTCCACGAAGTTATCCAATAATGACTCCCAAATTGCCAGCTTTACTGCAACACAGAGATGACAAAGCAGAACACTTAGAGGTATATATATATATGTGCTTTCAAGTAATCATAACTTTAAATCTGCCAACACACTGCTTCAAGACATGTTGATACATACAAACATTATTTGCAGCAAGTTACTGTTAGTATTATACAACTGGTGTTCATACATCTACGGATGAATCTGGGTTGGCACTGAAACAGCTCTGCATGCAGAACCACCTTGAGCACAGCAGCTCTCTTCTCCAAATGATCGGTTCAGACCCTGGAGAGTTTCTGCTTCAGCTCAAAAGTTGTGTGTTTAAGTGCTCTACTGTATGTACAAAGCCTTTGCAAACTATGTTCCAAGGAGACTGGAGACCATGAGCCATGATGAAGCTAGGCTGACTTCATGTGCTGCCACACAAGAGTCTCCACTATGTTTCTAGTGTCCTGCAGAACTCTGCTTCTCCATATTTTTCCCATATTTGATGCAGCATGCTCATACCGTGGCGAGTTAGCTTGTGTAGACATACCACCTGTACTTGCTGAAGCTAAATTCAAACTTAAGCAATCTCCCATTTTGTTTTTAGGTGAATATACTGTTCACTAAAGACAGAACTCTTCTAGGGAAGCTGTTCAGCACAGGCAATGGCAACACAAATCCCACTACGTCTCAGCTTGAGCCTGGAAAGGTGTTTCTAAAGGATTATAATTCAGGCCTTTGTTCCTTAGCCCACAGATTCCCAGACAAGAATGAAGTAGCAACAGATGAAAAATTAACCTTATTCACTCAGAAAAATTAATCAGGGAAGATTTAATTGTCAAAATGAACTCTTTTGTGGTAGTAATCGATAGTATCATCTAGTCAGGACACTGACAGTAAATCCAATGCCAAGCATTTTTCACATTCATCTTTTGAATGCAGAGGCTTAATCCAAGTCAGTGACTTAAATGACATTTAATTTAGCCCCTGAAAAAAAGCCAATAGGCATTTCAGCTATCACCAATTATTTGACAGAGATTGGTTTCTGCTGTGTCATAAATTTTACTTGGACTATACTTGCATCCTTTATTTTTATTGAATGTTATTGAACTGTTTTCCTTTATGAGGTGTATATCTCACACTAACATAAATTGGCACCAATTATCCACGGGAATAAATTGCTTGTTCCATTATATGTGGCACTACTCTTCCATGCAGTGGCTTTATGAACAGGAAAACTATAGAGAATAAAAGGCTTTTTTTTCTCAGTATTTCTTCCTTCGACAGCAAGAACCATTTAGTTATGCTGTACTCCTTGATCAAATGGTGTATCCCTTCAAAAACACGCCCTCTGTTTCTTGGCGTCTCTTCTGTTTAAAGGTGCACTTCCAGAAATACTACAGGAGTTCTATAATTGACCCCTAAAAGACCAGATTTCCTTTAAAGGTCTTTTTGAGGATGGCCTTACTACTGCTGGCTTCTACTCTCACTTCCTACCTCATTTGAGATCTGAAGCAGCAGAGGTGTATTTCCTCAAGCAGCAGCACCACCACTGCTGAGCCTGACCTATTCCCAGTGCCTCCCGCTGTCTCCTGCCATGGCTAATAAGCCTGGAAAACATCTGTGACTCTGGCACACACCTTTGGTACTGGTACACCTCTCCAGCTGGGAATCACTGTGCTACACTGCTTCTTTAGCTGACATCTAGATTTTTCTGATAGAGGAAATGATGTCTGGATGAATTACCTAAGATTACTGACAGGTTGCTAATACTGGACTCTATACTTGTTTCTATCCTAGAATAGTTCTCAAGGGTGGGGAACAGGATGCTTCAGCAGAATGTATGTCTTTTGCCAAGTATGTTTGCTTGTGTGCTTTGTTCATCTTTGAAACAATTTACATTGAATGAGGTAATTCCAATTTACAGAAAACAAGATAAAAGCTTTGAAAACGAATCCTCCCACTGAAGCACAATCAATCGTTACAGTTTCCCTAAACGAAACACCAAGTCTTCTCCAACCTGTCGCTGTACAAGTCCCACTTATAATGAAATTTCACAAAATCTGGAGCGTAGGCTGATAGTACAAACAATATTGACTTACCAGAAAGACAAAGGGCATTTGAAAATGCAAATTTCTGCAGAATAACTTCTTCACTATCCAGCTCAGAATTTAACAAGATTTCTCCTTTATGAAGCTTTGACTGACCTCTGTTAAAACAGGATTGAAACATCTTCACTTACTAAGCCACCAGTAAAGGGACATTTAAAGATCAATCAACAGTGAAAGAAAGGTTGGTTGGGTTTTGGTTTTCATATAAAGCATGCCATGTCCATATGGATATCATCCCCATCCTTGCATTTTACTCATGTTCAACCTGACATCAACCAAATCACTGAAAATTAGTTCCTCAGTCTAAGACTAATAGGACAAATTTTCTAGGTTTAAAGGAAGCTGCAGCAAGGTATGATGGTAACCACAGCATTACTATAGACACACAGGTAACCAACAGTAAGCAGGATGCTGGCCTCTCTCCTGCTCTCTATTGTCTGTATTATCTTTATGTTTCTGTTTTCCTTTTCTTCTGTCACTTACCAACTACTCCCTCCCTGCTATGATGTTACTTTCCCTGAAACCTCTATTGCACAGGGGGCCAGGAGCAAAGAAAAGGGGGCATGAGAGACATTCGATATATCATGCCAATCTCACTATGAAACTTGCATAAACACAATGGAGTATGTCAGGAATCACAAATTACACAATTGGATAGTACCTGCAGTTTTCATATGGCTAGTAAAAAGCAAAACCAAACCTGTCCTCTTATCAGGTTACCTTAAATAAGGTCAATCTCATTAGCTCAGTTCCTAGTGTTAGTGTCCTGCCTAGGTGTAGTTTTTTGGTACTGTTGGAAAACTGCAGATAATTTATATAATCATTTACACTGAGAAATACTTCTGTAGAAATCATTTGCTCCCCATGATGAAAAAACATTATTTAACAAGGCAAGACAACTTGCCACGTTTATTGTTTCACAGTATTCAAGTTACAACTTTCCTAGGAAGTGAAGTATGTGCAGAATTCCATCTTTGTAAGTGAACCTAGAGGGCACTAACGAAAGCTTATGTAGAGAATCCTCTTCAAAATCAGACTTGTCTCAGTAATGTGTATTTTTCTGTGAGGTGCATAGTTTCTGTTTGGGACTGCTGAAGAACATGCTCAGTTGTGTGGGCATGGAGCTCTGTAATTTACAGAATCTACTTCATAACCAAGTCACAAAGGCCATTACTTGCAAGTTTAGCAGTACAGCAAAATTTGTCAATTTAGATTTACTGTTTTCTCCTTCCCTTATTTTACTCATTTGAAAAAAAAAAAAAAGAGTAATATTTTTTAGTAGTTGCTTTTGCTTGAATTTGTTTTAGGTGTCTATTAGCTTTTATATAAAGAGTGCCTGAAGATACTTACTCTCCTATTCTATAGTTCATCTCTTCATTCTCCCAGTGGACTAGTGCAACTTCATATGGCTGAATTTCATGCTGTTCTAGCACTTGCATGACATTGTTCATCTGAGAAAAAGACAATTGCACACGCAGGAACAGTTACCGTGCAGTATACTAGCACTCTACAAAGATCTCGCATCTAAGAGGTTGACGAATACAACTCTTTCATGCTGAAGTTATTTAAATAACTAATAGGTGTGCTAAGTAATGAAATGACTATGAACACGTTTTACTTCTGAAGCTATTCTGTAGCTGTGTGGAAGGATTTGTGGCTACGAACAACTGCAAGGCATCTGCGAAGACTGAAATGTTATTTGATGTCTACATATATGAAACATGGCAAGGACTAACCACAGCAGCAGTAAAGGCAACGCAGACATATTCAGTATTGTAACAATGAGCTGTACAAGATTTCGGCAGATGACTGAGTGTGGGAATGAATCTTTAGGATAAGTACATCAGGTCTCCGTTTCTGTCAAAATTACTTGTTTTCTGCTAAAATCAACAGCTTCGTTTCAGCTATCAGAGGTTGGGATGTATTACAGAAATCCTTTACCACTACAGAAGTCTGTAGAAGTGGTTTCAGCTGCCCACATTCAACCCTGTGAACAGTTAAATATGCAGTTTTACTTGCAGAAGTAATCTGTCATTTTATTCTCAAGCACGCTAAAACCTGATGCAGGAAGAGCGAGCCCTTTTCTCTTACAAAACCTTCTCCTCTGACATCTGACTTAAGATCCCTCATCCTTATTCCCTTCTATGTGCTACAAGGCTCCCCTCATAAAAATCATTTTGCAATTAGAACAAATTCTGAACTAGAAAAAGCACTCACCTACAGGTTTTTAAAAGGCATTTAGCTACACAGCAGCCAATAAAAAAAACCCCAAAAAACAAAATCCAATACACTTTTGATGCCTAAAATCTTTTAAGAGGTAAACATTCTACTAAGTCATACCTAAAACAGTCTTCCAACTGCTTGTTTCATAATCCTAAATTTAATATTAGCATGACTAGTACCTGCCATTATATTCCAAAGTCTCATGGTAAAAAGGGCATGAAAAATTATTTTCATTTTTTAAGCAGTGTCTGCTGTTAGTCCAGTCAGCTCAGCCAACCAGCTATGCTGTATCCAGGGACAGTTCAGCAATGCAAACCCTGCTAAAACAATGGCAGAGTTAACAGCCAATCCATAACGTAGCATGCCAGACTTCAAGAGTGTGTTCACTTGGATCCAGGTGCTCTAGCTGGCTTTGTGAAGTCATTACAAATACATGCTGTTAATAGACTAACCATCCCTTCCAGAACTACAACCAGCTCAGACTTCCCTAAAGATTTAACAAAGCTGTACAGACTATAACCCATTCTGTGAAATTCGTATGTCCTGTAACATGTGTACTTCCAAAGTTCTACCACTGCTCTGGATAATGAGAAATTGTATCTCAGTGACAGTTTTCTTTTATATAGTCAGAGTAATACAAAGGCTTCCACTGACTGATGTGAGTTTCTTCTAGGCACAGCCTCGTTTTATAGAAGGGACTACCTGTGACACGGTACATTTAATGAGATGAGATGTTCTGGATTCACTAAATGGAAACTCTTGCTATTAGAGGCAATCGCGTCACACAATTTCCTTTTAAAAAAACAAATGAAACTCCACCTCAAAGCTAGTTTTGCTTTTTGCCCTTGCTATTTTTGGCGAGGAAGCTGTTGCACAACCTTCCCACTCAGGTATCTGGAAACAGTATTCTACATTTTAAATTCCTATTCCTGAGCAGTCTGTAGTTACTACTTCTTCTGTTAAGTGTCTGTTAGTTTAAAATATTTTTTCCTCTTCTAATAGTCATTCTGGAGCACATTTAAAAAGCAATTGTCCATTCACAGTGATTCTCTACGTTCTGTTTCACTGAATTACTTTCAGTTTCAGTTCTACAGATCAGTTTGGGGGTTTTTTGTTTCAGTTAATTAAAACGTGTGCATAAAAATGCCTCCTCTATTTGAGCAAGTTGTTTGGAAGTTAATATTTTGACTATGAGTTCAATAAGCAGAAAGAGACAGTTTTCCTCTTCTTTTATAAATAAAGCTAGCAAGGGAACAACTTACTAGTACTGACAAGAAAAACGTGGTATCAAATTTTCAAAGGTACTTAAGAACGTACAACAAAAGGTTTTTCAGAGTACTCCAGTGGGTAGAGGTGCCCAGATCATAAAAATCAACAGGAGTTAGTCAGCTAGTCTCCAGTAATACCTGTGAAGCAGTAGTGTAGTTACAGCCATAGCATCCTAAGCATGCTACAGGCAAGCTTTGAAGGGAGAACTAGTGTCTTTTTGTAGGCCAGCTGATATAGTGAAACCCCCCAAACCAAGACAGGAAATCGGGAACATTTCAGGTCTGAAACAGAAAAAGTGAACTTGAATCCGGAAATTGTTCATGTCTGGAAATAACTGCTCTGTGTTTTCATTTACCTTAATGAAAACCCTCCTGTAAACTTCTGTGCATCTCAGTATCATCTACTTAATACACCATTTAATTTCTCATACTCTGCCTACAGATAAGATTGACACTTTTTGTATCAGGAATGCAGTTTTATTTAACCACAGTCATTAAAAAATTAATAGATTAAAAACATTTTAAGTAACTATAAATATATTCATAAAGAGGTATGCCTGTGGCTTACCTCCTGGTCAGCAAAGAGCACCAAATTATCATAAGGGGTATGTCATTTCAGTATCGACATACTTTAACAATTATGTCAACCAATAAAAATCTTCCTTCAGGAAAATTGCTAACTGTCAAAAACACAAAACGATATTAAAAAGTTGCTAACAAATTTTGTCTATTTCAAAGTTATCCAAACGTAAGTTTTGAATAGTTTTGATTTAAATGGAATAGAATGATTCTTTCCTTCTAACACATCTTCCATTATATTAGTGCCTTTCAAACAACCATTCACAGGTTGATTTTTCTGACCTACTTCTTCAGGGTGTAGAGCTGCAAAAAATTTCTTTTTGTCAGTCTCACTAGATTAAAGTTTCATATTTTTGGCCTTAAATAGAAAATGTTACCCACTTTGTATGTTACACATATATTTACTCATTTTGTGCAGAAAGTCAGGTTTCAAAGGTGATACAGCAGCAACCCACATACTTGAGGGCAGCATCAGGCAAGCACCTGTACTCATCAGGAGAAGAATCAGCCTTTTCCTTCATGGAGAGATCCAAGCTCCCATGCAAAGCCCAAGCATGCTGAGCTTTGTGGGACTGACAGAGCATCTGCTTAGGAAGTTTCAACAAACACTTTTGCTTTACTTACACTTTTCTCTTCCACATTCCAAAACACAACAGCCCCTTCCCTGTTAATTCAAGGAAAAAATGAGGTGTAATTATACTGTTTTAAATCTATTTCAATGCAATACTCAAACTGTAGAGTGAGTGGCAATTTTTGTCATTGTGAATCAAGAAACATAATACTACCTTTACAAAACCTACATAATAGTTGCTTTTTAACCATGCTTTAATGAAGAAAACATGAGAAGTTATTTTTTAACCATTTAAATAATTCTGATTTTTTCTTAATCATTCTGATTGGACAGTTAGTTATTCCTTGAGTTTCATGAGATAGTATGATGCAATGATCTAGCAAGCTGCACTACTTTCATACCACTGCTATTAATAAAATAATGTTTTGGGCACGACTTATAGCTTACCTGAAGAAGAAAATCATGCCAGGATCACCACCTTTTGCAGATTTCTCAGTACCAATCACCAAAACGTTTGCAGCATCTAGTTTGAAATAAATGAAAAAATGAATTAATCAAACTTCTAAACAGGATAACTATAAGCATATAATTCCGGTTTGACAGTTACATGCTAACATGTCAGTCAGCCCCATATTTTATTTTTCTGATGGAAATGTTTGCCAGGAAACAACTACAGTATCAAACTACACTGCTGCTCTGAAGTATCACATTCTAGACAGACTCAGCTGCTATGTTGAACTTCACTGGAATCTTTAGTTAATGAAATGTAACAGTTTTGAAGAACAAAAAACTTAAAATTGATGCAGGGCACAGTAAATAACCAGGAATAGAATACAGAAGTGGGCACACAATGTGACTGAACTATGAAAGTTGCCCTCGGTTGCAGAGAAAGAAATTACCATTCAAATCTGTTTGCCCAGAAGATCTTTCTCTTTTCTATATAGTAAGGGACTAAGCTACACTCAAACTGTGCTGACTTTGATTTGACAGTCAGGAACTCAAAAGACCATAACCCCAAGACAGGAGAGGGTATACCTGCATCTTCCTTTCGAAACAAATCTTCCAGCCACCCTCATTTACCACCCTTCTCATGTGCACTGCAGAACAGTGGCAGAGTATACAAACTGGATTTTTTTTGGCATTAAACTGAAAGAGGAGCTGAGCTCCAAAAATGCAGCGGTGGTACTCCAACCACTAATGGACATTTGTTACAAAAGACCAGACTTGAGCTCATGTAAGTAGAATGCCTGAAAACAAATGTGGACACTGACTTAAAACAGGGTTTTATTTTGTTCCCTACAGGTCTGCTCCACTGTACTAACTCACTAATATAGGTAAAATTTTAGAAGTCCTGATGTGGTTTTAACAAAAAAAAAAAAGATCACTTTCCAGCATGACTTATTTTGTTGCAGAATTAGTGGAAGCTAGACCAGCAAAACTCCCAACTTCAATTATAAAGCAAGACTTGGCTGAGAGGAATTTGCAGGGTCTAACACCTAAGCCTTAGAAAGTTCATCCCTTTGCAGAAAGATCACAACTCAAGGGACAAGGCATCAAATTCTGCCTGTGTACAAATTCTACCCTCTGCGTTACCGCTCGAGCCACAGAGGCCAGGTAGACTATGGCAGCAGAGAAAGATGACTAAGTATCAGATACGTTTTTGCTAATACCAGAATTGAGACCACACAGTTGATCTGTATGAACTCTTTAAAGACTTTTCTTTCACTTGCTGTTCCAGCTCAGAAACACATGATTTGATGAATCACTAGAGCAAGTTTTGGGTGTGAAGTCTGAGCTCACCATGGAAGAAACATCTGTTTTCTCATTTGCCTTTTCAAATATCACCCTTATTTTTATTTATCCATTCCAGCCAAAACATACACAATTCAAGAGAATTTGGTCCACTGAAAGTGGAGGTACAGGATCTGCCTCTAAAATGTTTTTAAAGATGTCAAAACCAAGTATAATGCTTAGTAAGAACACTACAGAGCAACAAATCACAATTGCTGATTTAGATTTCTATGTGCTAATATTTTTTGATTTTCCATGATTCAGTGTTTGAGTTGGTAATCAACCACTGCCACATGCACAAGCCAACCACCACAACACATCACATCTGCTGGCACAATCCAACATCCTTTCATCATTACTTCCTCCAAGCTTTTGATAAACCGAGTATCATGAGGGGTCAAAAACACAATCCTGAAGAAATCAAAGTACTGGCAAACCCCACACTCCCAGGGTAAAATACTAGCAACAGCAATGTTTGCCTTGCGATAATTCACAGTCATGCTGGGGACTGTACAAAATTTCTGTCCCAAAGCTGTGACACCAATGTTCATTTTAATACAGAGAAACTACAAAGGAACATGAAGCCTAAACAGCACCTTGTCTTTCCATGTTCATCTTTCTGAGCAAGATGATCATTAGTATATCCTGTGTTTGAATGAAACCACTGGAGTATTACTGCAGTCGATTATCAAGTGTTTGAGAGGTAACCAGATATTTGATAACCTCTACTGAAATTCCCATAAACACTATCATTCTCTTAACTTCATATAATCTGTTCATTCAAAAAAAAAAAAAAAAAGCATTCTACTGCCAGTGTATGAAAATCACAGCTGTTCTAGGGAATAAGGTGACTTAAGCTATAAAAAGCTCCATTTGTTTTTTTCTTGTAGTACACTTCAGCTATTTCCAAGCCATACTTTCCCAAGTCTTCACTTTGTATGGAAACCAGAACCAATTATTTTGCTGAAGCCTAGCTAAGTGAAGTATTCAACAACTGCTGGGATATATTTGGCCCAACAACAACAACAACAACAACAAAAAGTATCAACTGCATTCTCTTTGCTAGAACTAAGCATTTATGTATATATATTTTCACTTCTAATCTGTTGGCAAGATTCTCTCTTGCATGCCTTTCTCTCTAACTGTCAGTGATTTACATTAATAGAAGTGTGTGTATGGAAAGAAGATGCACCACTTCAAATTACAAAACTGTTTTGACAACTAAAGCAACTACAGTATCGCGTTACTAAAAGATTAATTAAAATAAATGTTCAGAATTTGTTCAGTTAGCAATTTTCTATAGAAATTCTTTGTATCTCAAAATTTCCAATTTTATTTTTCCTGTGTGCATCTAATTTTTCAATACTTTTAGTGTAATGGTAATTTGGGGAAAAATTATCATAGGTTAACAGTAAGTGCTGGTTATATTGTTATTCTGAAAGGTTTAGTTGGGTTTTTTTAGGCAAATAGAATTATTAAGGAAAGCAGTATGATATATTCCAGGGTATTACCAGAGTAATAATACATGAAATTACAAAAATTATGTACCTCACCCATAGTTCATTTCCCAAGGTATAGCATTGCTTTTAATATGTTTCAAAAATCTACCTCTAGGCAAACTTCTTATTTCACCATATCCATGTGAAGTCAGGTCATGACACAGATTACCAAGATGATACTCATCTGCTGTTGCAAAGGCTGTGCACTGCATCAGATTCTGTGCCAAAGGAATAAAGATTGGAGTTAGGGCAAGGCTGAAGCAAGATGTTCATAAGACAACTGTCTCAAATTTATCATGAGTGACATTTTTCATTTATTTAGTCCTTCCTATGATATCCTTGCCATGCTGTACAAATACTAATGAGATTATTTGCTCCCTGTTAAGTGGGAAAGCAAATCACAGACTGAGATCAAACCAGGTGATAGAAGTTGGCACCAAAAAACTTTTTGATAGAGCCCTTCTTCCCTGAATGCCAATCAAATACTTTAAGAGTAAAGCTACATTTGCTACTGCTCTCCCATCCTATAGCTTATGACATACTCGGCTGACCACTGAAATCAAAAGCAAGACACCTCAATATGAGCTTTAACATCTATATTTTAAAGATAAATGGAGTTCAACTATCCCAGCCTGCTTATTGAGCAGAAGCTCCAACCGCAAACATCATGCTCTTCTACACACAGAGCTCACTGCCCAGGTAGCTCCCAGGGTACAACCCACTGCAACGTCACAGCACAGAAACTCACAGATCTGGGCCGGCTGTAGGTGCTGCAGATCTACAGTGCCCCTCCTGAACTGAATCCTGCACTAACAACGTGGTCTCCACTGACACCACAGCCAATCAAGATACAACTGCCAGAGCTTGTCTCAGTATTCCACAATCTTAAATAACTAAAATGCCATATTCAAACAAATAACTGGAAAAATTATACTGACTTGCAATGAGACTGACTCATGCATGGCAAAGAAATCAGTCATCTGTGTAAAGATTTTCTTGATTAATCAAAAAAGGCATAATAAACCACTTTATAAATTCTACTACTCATTTTAAGTGGATTTCTTTGTTCTGATACCATGTATGTCCCATGATAATGTTTTTCAGTACAATGCAGTGGAAGTTATCCAGAAAGCAATGTTGTCTCATTGTGTATCAGTCAATTCCCAGCTTTTTGTAACTAATACAAATGGGGATGTAACTAACAACAAATGAACAAAAGAACTGTACTCATCTGCAAGCATTTATACCCACAATACACTTCAATTTAAAATCCAAATTATATTCTTACATCATTCATACACAATCAAACATTAAGGCTTAAAAAGGTGTTCTATTCCTTGGGGGGCCTGTTGCCGGTCATCAGAATCACGACCACACACTTAAACCTTCTTTTATTTTTTAACGTTAACATTCTGTTACACTTCCAAAGCTCTGCTTACACAACATAATTCAGTGATCACTAACAAAAAATAAACTTTAAAAGCAATTACAATATTCAGTGAGCAATTCTGTAGGCATATTTCCATGACTGTGCTATGAGGCTGAATTAACAGTGGAACAAAACTGTTTTAAAGTTGTCTTGGTGCAGTACATTTGAGAAGCTGCATTATCACAATCTCAGTCTCTAAACTGCCAATGCAATTTACATATTTTATATTCTTCCAGAAAGATCTGGTTATCAGAAGTACACATGGTCTGCCATGAAACTCTTCTGTCAAGAGGTAAGGGAGCAAACTCTTTATCTTCTAGCTAGTATATAATCTGAAAATCTCTATCCTGCTCTGTGCTTCCTGTAGTTTATTACTTGTGATATTGTTCATTTCAAGGCAAGTGCACTACAGAACATACTTTGTCTTACTGCTGCAATTTTAGTTTCAACATAAAGACTTAACATTTAGTTAGAACCAGAAGTTTTCTGCTAAGACTAAGTGCCTGGAATAGCATTTTGGATATGCACTAGTTTGTTTTTTCTGAAATGTACTCTTTCACTTACATTTTTAGTAAAATCTTGTTTGATGTGAAACACTAAGACTGGGTGTAATTTGAGATTAAGACACCTAAAATATACATGTCCACAGGCACTCTAGATGTCTGAGCTCCCATGATAGCTGGTGGAGATATAGCTAAAAAGTCTATACCCTAATGAGTGATTCAGCTAATCCTGAAATAGATGTGTTAACTGGCAGATCCAACCTTAATGCCATGCTTTCTGCTATGTCACTGTCACCTGCAAACTTCAAAGAAACCCAGAATACAACAGCTGTACTGGTGCTAGAAAGAAACTCCAGCTACTCACCACCCTCCTGCTTTCTGCCTACAGCTGGGGCTTCACTGAGATTCTATTCAGAGCACAGCAACAGCTATCCTTAGGAGCAGCCAACCTAAGTACCACAACAACTCATTTTCTGTACCATTGTGCCCACAACAACTGTTTAGGCTCATAAATCTCAGCCTATCCCTTCCACTTTAAGCATATAAAAATTTTTTAAGAACGATAACCTGTAGGACTAAGTTAAACCCTTATATCACCACAGGAATCAGTCTTTACCTTAAGCATAGTGAATACTATATCTTCACTTGAATTTCAAGCCTTTTGTATACTATATGAGTGTATCATTGAAAATTAGCTCAGGGGCTTTGCATGCCATGAGACCTTACAATTAACTAAACTGAGTAGTGGTACTATTCACGGATAGACTGACTAAACCAGTTAAGTGCTTTCAAGTAACTCCTCCATCGATCCTGAAAAACTGGTCTTACAACCATTTATCACTGCCAGTGCTCAGCATTCCGCCTATAAACAGCCCAGGAAGGCCAGTGCCGGGGAGGGGTGCGAAGGACCTCATTCACGGACTGTTCTGCCAGATAAAAGTTATCAGATGTCACGTCCAGAGATACTCTGAGTTCATCTAAGGAAGAACCTTAGGAGTGGGCCTAGAGCTGGTGTCTCAAGGGGCAGACGGGGAAGGAGAAAATGCAGCTGCCTGTCCTTAGGTAACGGCCCTGGAAATAGGGCCAGCGTTACTGGAAGGCTCTCAGTTGCCTCCACAAATGTGCAGGAAGGCACGATCAGCTTTTTCGACACCACTATTTAGAGAAAACTGATGGCACGCTGAAAAAACCTCAAGGGTTCTCCATTTGCCCTACTTCTATTAGTCACCTTGCAAAAATCAGCAACACCTTTAAGTTATTTTTCTGTACTACATATCTACAAGGAAATACATGAACAGGTAAAAAAAATGCCTATTGCAAAATACTGTCAGCCTGCAGTCAAGGTGACAGCCTGTCTGTACCCCTGTAGATGGGGCTATATATCTGACAAAACCACATGGGGTTTATTCAAAAATAACAAATGTTTCTGTTAGTCTGAGTTTATGTGATTTCTGGCACAGCATTTTGCCATGTGGAAGCTCCCTCAGAAAGTATATTATTATTTCAGTATATCAGCCAGCATTTTCTGTTTCTCCACAATGGAGGAAAGTAAAAATAGCAGTGCATATTACTTGCATACATATATATAAAAATGTCAAACAAAGAAACTGCATTCTACGTTGCCATTTAAAAGCCTCAAGAATCTAAAAAAAAAAAAAGTCACTTCCATTCACAAACAACACAAAGAAGCAATCTCTGAATGCAATGTTACAGCACGAATAACAAGTTTGAAACATGCGATGTTTCAGGACTTAATATTCTTCACTTTCTTTTTTCATAGCAACAGAAAAACACAAGTGGGAACAAAATTGTCTGTAATGGAGTCTTTATGTTGCATTACAGCATATTTCTGCTCATCGTACAAAATATTAAAAACAGAAGCTTAGATGACAAGAAGTCAAGCATTACAACTTCCGCTTCTGTGCTCACATTCAGTACATCAAGTAGTAAACCACATTTTGCAAAGTGGAAGCTATTTCTGGAAACACAATACTTGTTTCATCTATAATACTATTTTATTAATAATACCTTGGAACTCAGTTGTTGTAGTAGCTTGAAGAGAACAGTGACACTTTTGACACCGGGATTTTCCTTGTATATTGTGTATTCAGGTATGCTTAAGGTCTGCCTTGGCTAGTATTGAGGCTTGCAAAAAACTATCTAAGGAGAAACAGGCACAAGTATGCACCGTTCAACTTAATCATATCTCATTTTATCCCAAACTGCTGCTGCAGTTACTCTGTGGATGTAGTAGTCTAGAGATCAAGGTGCTATGTCTACACATGGAATAATCTTCCCCAAGTAATACTGTCTACATCTGCACCTACGTTTACCATCTGAAACTCAATACGAACATAGACTTTATACTATTTACTTTCATCTTGGTTTCTGTTTGAGTGAAGCCTTAAAACTGAGTAGAATTGGACCAGTAAAAGTACCTAGGAGAAGTTAAATTATACTGAAAGCTAGACGTTGTTTCTCAATATTAAAATGTGATTTGAGAGTACTGGTTAAAATTATTTTTAATGAATTTTGTCTTTCCACTTTAATAACCACTTACCTTCCCTCCACTTTTGTTTACACATTGCTAGTATTTTATCTTCAAAATACCAGACACACTAGTTTCTACCAAGCTTGTTTCTGTTTGCAGAGGTCCAGTCCCTTTGTGGCCACACTAAAGTAAGTAATGAAATCTTCCTCATCAAATAAACATGCTAATTTCATTAAAACATTAATCTAAACCCAAATCTGAATTAAACTGATGAAATTCCCTTAATGTTACACAAACTGTAAATTTTATACTTTACCTCACTGTCTGAGAGTAGTGGCTGGTTAGTCCTGGAAGGCTGCTTGGTCCTCGGTGCCTTCGGTGGCCTCTTAACTGGCTGGTTAATGTGTTTTGGAATAATTTTACCAGCTGATACAACCGAGTAAAATCTTGATGATGTGTTCCTAAGATTTTTAATACATTCTGTATTGGGGTGGTAATCTTCCATCATCACCACACCAAAATGTTTCCAGGATGGAAAAGTAAACTCCCCACTCCGATAGCAAACATTTTTTCGCAAAGCTGATACATTTCCTTGGACCAATTTCCAATTTTTGACTTGTACACATTGACTTGTCAAACAAGGGGAAGCAGTTTTCAGAGCACACAAATTCCAATACTTTGCCCTTCTGTGAGATGTTCTGTCAACTTCATTATCCAGTTTTAACAGTGGACGTCCAGTTTTATTAAAGTTTTGGCATGGGCATACTGTTGTTAAATTGTAGAAAGATCTAGTCTGAAGGCGCAGAAATTTCAGTCTCATTGCTTCACTCAGAACTGCATTTAAAACAAACAAACAAAATCAGCCATCATTGCTTTGGAAAGAAATATTGTTTTCCCCTTAGCCAAAAGGTGACCCATATTCCTTTTGCATGTGTTAGTAAGCACATAAACATTGGTGGGATTAAACTGCTTGCTTTTTTTTTTCAATGCTATGGAAATACTCCAATTAAGATCACAACACATTACTGAGCTGCATGCTTGCAACACAGGGTGAAAAAGTAGAATTGGTTGCTATGTCAACATGTAAGCAGGCATCTTTTCCTTCTGTTGCTCATTCTGTGCAGCAGTCTGCACTCTCAGTAACCCCACTGACAAAATTACTCATGAGCCAGCACACACCTTAAAGAGGACATCAGACTCTGTGAATCATTATTTTACACATAATAAAAACAACCATTCGATTACTATATGACTGTATGGGAATGTTACCTACAGAATACACACACTGATCAGCGTCAGCTCAAACTGTTGTATTGCAAACAGACAAGTATGGATCCAGCTCCACTCGCCTGTCACGAGCAGAGCAAGAGCCGCGTCGATCAGGTTACGGTCTTGATCCTGCTAGTACATACTGGTGCAACAGGGATCACAAGGCCTGCCTGCAGACAGACCTGCCCTGATGGAAACACAACAGTGTTCTTATTCTGTTACTCCAAATTAACGTCAAGCTTGTTATATTTATGCTACGCTGTATGAGCTAATCAAATGAACTTTAAAAGTATTCACAGACAGTAGACTGAATACCTCAGTGGGTGTGTTTCACTTGCTGAAAAATCACAGTGTCAAGTCCCTGCCCCCATCTGCTTTTGTCCCTCGGGACACAAAATCCACCTTCAGCAAGTCATTAATAACAAAAAAAAAAAGTCACTAAGTTTCATAGTTTGAAAAAAATGCCAATTTCAGAATATTCTTCAAAATCTATATAAGGAAGGATCTTCAATACCACCCATACACTTAATGTAATAGTTCAAATAAGCATTGTCTTGTGAGAACAAATCATTGGGTGCCAACTGGAACAAACCCTCCATCTTGACAAGGATACCTAGATGCTAGCACAATACATGCACAACTTGGGAAAAAAAACCAAAACCAAACTTTACCCTGACATTAATGGAAGGGGAATAATCTAATTCTGGTAAAAGAAGCATATAATTCTACAAAAAAAAAAAAAAGGGGGACACACACACACACATAAAACCCCTTTAGGCTACCACAAATAATCCGTATCGGGCATATTTTCTATGTTCTTCAGTTGTAGCTTTTTGAAAACTTTTAAGCCTTCTCTCTGCATCCTTACTAGAATACACTAATTATTTTCATTTTAAACTTGTCCTGTATTTAAAAAGCAACCCAGAAGACTCTATCCAGGACAAGGCACATTTATCTTTTTAAAGGCCTGTTACCTCTAGATAATCATGAGAGCTGAAACACTCAGCAACTGCAAACCAAGGTGGTTGAGTGAGGACTCTATTAGAGTGGAGTAACTAGTGAAAACTCACAAATGCCAGGTACTCTCCTGGCCAATAAAACCTTGTGTTGAATCACAGCGACCCAGGGGGGGATTTTTAAAACTGTACAGGCTTACAGCAAGCTGTAAAGAAGTAGCGATCACGTAGACTAAATTCCATCGTGGAGCCTTAACGCCAGGTTTGTAGCAGCTGAGGCACCCAGCCGGAAAGGGCGGAACAGAGCCACTCAAGACACAGGCAGGACAAAGAGCTACCGCAAGGCAGCAGGCTCCATCTCTGAGCAGCAGAAACAAATCTGCGCTTTATTTCCCAAATCTTTTTAATAAAAGACATTTTATTCACGCCCGTTGCCTTTCCAGACGCGAGTCCAAGCTTACTGCGGCTAAGCCAGCAAGATGTACGAATAGAACTGGGTCCACTCTGCTGGCGGGCGGCCCGGCCCGGGTGCTTCCTGCGGGCCGCACAGCGGC
>NW_020799097.1:70083434-70103503 GCF_003259725.1 Athene cunicularia | reverse complement strand
GGTTCCGCGCAGCTCGCCGGAGCCGCAGGGGCGGGCGTCCCTCCGGGCCGGCGTTGCCTCACCTCGCCCCCGCTTACCGCTCGGGTTGTGCCTGCCTGTTACTGACCGGAATAGGCCTTGAAAGGGTCTGAGCTGTGTTTCTGTTTTTCCTTGGTGTCTTTGGGTTCGCTGTTTAGTAGCGGGTGACTGGCCAGTTCCGAGTCCCCGAGACTGGGGTTCCGACTGACGGGATAGAAATCTTCAAATAAAAGTAATTCTTCAAGCTGGGTTCAAGCTCTCTGTGGGGAGGGCCACGTTTTGCTCGTCCTTCTCATAGAAACAGCGTTTGGGGAAAATGTAAAGCAAGTATGTAGCGTTGAGCAAGTAGCGTGGGTTTACTTGTTGATAAAAGACACTTAAACAATTCTGTGCTTTTAATTTTAAATTTCCTTGACTTTACATCTGGGTAACTGAACAATTAGAGAATGTATTTTAGCCTAGAATTAACTGCAATTTTCACTCTTTTGTCAGAGCCAGTCACCTAGCATTTTCTTCCCTGAAAAAGCTGCCATTATTTTTTTCTTTAAAAGTACATCCAGGAACATGACCGATTTGAGGTTTTTTTGTTTGGTTGTTTTTTTATTGGTGTCTAACTGCTTTAAAGGCACATAAACTTACTTTCAAGACCTTGCATTTATTTAAAAAAATAGAAGATATTTCATCATTTCCTCCCAGTAATAAAACTTTGATCCTCTCCTTTTTAGATCCTTTGCATATTTTACAATTAAAGACAGACTGCCCCAGATCCTCACAAGAGTTATTGATACTTTGCATCGACATAAAAATGAATTTTTTGAAGAACATGGTGAGGTAAGAGTAAGGTCTCTTTTTGCCTGAGATTTTTTTTTCCCCTTAACCCTTGAGACCCCTTTGCTGACTTGTTTTTGCTGGTTTCTTATTAGTCACTACTTGTGGTAGGTTGACCCTAGCTGGGTGCCAGGTGCCCACCAAAGCTGTTCTCCTTAGAGAACACCTCCTCCTCAGCTGGACAGGGGAGCGAAAATACATCAAAATGCTCATGGGTTGAGATAAGGGAGAGATCACTCACCAATTACTATCACAGGCAAAACTTGGGGAAATGATTTTATTTCAGAATTACTCAAATCAGAATAGGATGAGAAATAAACTAAATCTTAAAACACCTTCCCCTACCCCTCCCTTCTTCCCAGGCTTAACTTCACTCCTGATTTTCTCTACCTTCTCCCCACCAGTGGCACAGGCAGATGGGGTATGGGGGTTGCAGTGAGTTCATCACGTGTGATTTCTACTGCTCCTTCCTCCTCGGGGGGGAGGTCTCCTTACATTCTTCCCTGCTGCAGCACAGGGTCCCTCCCATGGCAGACAGTCCCCACAAACTTCTCCATCGTGGGTCCCTCCCATAGGATGCAGTCCTTCAGGAGCAGACTGCCCCATGAGGGACCCACGCTGGAGTCACAAGTCCTGCCAGCAAGCCTGCTCCTGTGTGGGCTCCTCTCTCCTCATGGGTCTATTGGACCTGCCAGGAGCCTGCTGTAGGGTGGGCTTCCCACAGGGTCACAGCCTCTTTTGGTCATCCACCTGCTCTGGTGTGGGATCCTCCATGGGCTGCAGGTGACGATCTGCTCCACCACGGACCTCCATGGCTGCAGGGGCACAGCTGCCTCACCACGGACTGCAGCATGAGCTGCAGGGAAATCTGCTCCAGTGCCTGGAGCACCTCCTCTCCCTCCTTCACTGGCCTTGGTGTCTGCAGGGTTGTTGCTCTCACATATTCTCACTCCTTTCTCTGGCTGCAGTTGCTGTTGCACAGTAACTTGTTCCCTCTTAAATCTGTTATCACAGAGGCACTACCACTGTCGCTGGTTGGGTCAGCCTTGGCCAGTGGTGGGTCCCCCTTAGAGCCAATGCCAGCTGGCTCCGTCGGACATGGGGAAGCTTCTAGCAGCTTTTCTCAGAAGCCACCCCTGTAGCCTGCTAGCTCCACTACCAAAACCTTGCCATGCAAGCCCAATACACTTATCTGCCTTAATCTTTTTGTCTTGTCATTATTTTTAATTAATTTTGTAACTCACCTTTCTGTCTAACCTTTTTCTGATCTATCTGTTCTGCAACTTCTTCACTTTCTCAGGTTTTTGTGTTGATGCAGTGTTTAATAGACTGTAACATCTTCTGAACATGCAGTGTTTCAATATTCTCTTTCCCTCTAATCAGCAAAAACTCCAAGCTAAAAAGAAGTCCCACATGCAATTCATTTTAGGATGTTAGGTGTGAAATGAGCTTCATTCACCAGAATGTGTTTGGTTCAATTTGTCTCTGATTTGTCAGGGACTTGTATTTGGCAATTAAAACTTGCCACTTACATCTTCCATGAAAAATTGATCTGTGTCTCCACAGGAATAAATGTTCAGAATAGAAACTTTTGTTCTCCACTTATTTCAGAAAGGTGTTGAAGCAGAGAAGAGAGCTATATCTTTCCTCTCCAAACTGCGGAATGAACTGCAGACAGACAAACCGGTGACCCCTTTAGAAGATGAGCTGCCTGATACTGTGCTGTGGAACCAATACCTAGACTACCAACGAAATTTATCAAATGGGAATGGGGAACCGAGCTGGTTTCAGTCCCCTTGGTTGTATGTAGAGTGTTATATGTATCGAAGAATTCATGCAGCATTAGCACAGAAGTAAGTACTGGCTTGGTATATTACTTCAAAAAACATTATTCTTTCCCATTTTTATTTTAGGAGGAAGACAGCTGAGGAATAAAATAAAGGAAAGTCTTAAGCTTTTACCATATTCCTTTTCCCTCATCTTGTCCTCAGATTTAAAATGAATACTTTTTCTTCTTCCATGCAGCCGAATTTGAAGCTTATTAGTGTTTTTTATGCTTCAGTTCCTATGACTTTGTCTACATGAAAACTTTAAGCTTGACTATATAGCTTATCCTTGCGGACTAAAGTGCATTGACATATGAAACTTATTTAGCATTTCTAAAAGGTTTGTTAGTCTAGAATTACCTCTTAAAACATATGTTAGTCTAAAACCCATAATCAGGAGCCACTAATCTGCTGGGCATTCTAATTTGTTTTGCTGCTTAATGTGAAGTTACCATTTGAGAACAGTTTCTTATAGCAGTCCATCCTAAGCAGCCCCTGTTCATTCTACAACCATCTTCTTAGTTACCGCAATGTTTGCAGACCATATGTTGCATCGAACTTTGGGAACTGATCCTGGTTAAAAATAACTTGGCAGGAAAAACTTGTTGTGCTCGTACTGTGGAGGAGTGCCAATACAATGTAATGGGGTAGGAATGAGCAGTTTAAGTTCCTGCTGCTGCCAAAAATAAAAAAAGCTCCATGTGTACTGGATTTGCCCTTAGTATTACAGAGATGCAAACAGTAATGGGGCTGTTTCTACTGATATATTGTGTAATTTGAACTCTTTTAACAAAAACTTCAAATATGAGATGAATCCGCACTTAAAAAAATGAGCAAATATTTTTAATTAGTAAGCTTTAAGTTTCTTAATCTCCATTCTTTAGCTGCTCTTAAGCATATGCTTGGGTGGAAGTTCCATCTTTTCTCAAAAGGTGTATGTGTGAATATGTCTTATAATAGATGAGTCTGTATTTCTTACATATCACAAGAACTGAATTGGTTTGTCATCTTTGTCACGTTAATTTTCTAAAGTCCTAGTTAAAAACTCTGAAGAATAACTTCATATCAGTGTAAGAGACTTTGGTATGGGAAGTACACTTCAGCACACACAAACACCCTTAAAATTGGGCCAGCAATTCACTACATTAGTTCACTTGTATGTTTTAATTCTCCATGTCTGAAGACTGGAATTCAGATTTGTCACCGTATGTGCAGTTCCCAGAATTGTTGTGACTGAACACTTACTTTCAGAATATATTTCTAGAAATATAAAGATGTCTTGCATGTTGTCTGTTTCAGCAAGATACAATATCAGGCTGGTTTTGAGATGTGTGAAAATCTAGTATGACAAATTAAAGTGGAAAATCTAACTAGGGCCTGTAGTATGGTCTAAAAAAGCTGAGCTTCGAACTTGCGTTTCCAGGTGTTCCATGTGCTGTCATGGAAAATGTGGTAAGTGTGTTAATATATATTTGTTCTCCTTCTATTTTAAGCCCACCTATTGACAACTTTGACGTATTTAAGGAAGGAAAGGCTCAAAATTTCTTTGAATCCCAAGAAGCTGTTATTGCCTTATGCACTTACTTTCAGGAACTTCTTAAAAACATCAAAGATCTAGATGAAAAGCAACTTCAGGAGGAACTCTTTAAACTATTGCAGGTAAACTAGTAGTGCTTAACATAGGAATTTGAAATATCTTTCCTATGTCACAGATAAAAACTTGACGTTATAAAGAATCTGAACTTTATATGGAAATTAAAATATAGCTCTTTTGTTTCTAAAAATGTGAAATCCTGACAGCCATTATTGTATTGCTGATGCTCTGGAAATATTTAAATTTTGGTTACTTGTAATAAAATATGACATTTTCATTATACGGCTGGTCTTCATTGTGTATTTGAAAATCCAGTTTATTCTCCCTCACAACCAGTATCTCTAAAACATTTTAAGTCAAGTTCCAGATGGCCTCTTTGTTATTTAGCTATAAAATTTTAAAACAGTTCATTTTATTGATACTCTAAAAATTTTTAGACTTCTTTGAAAAAAAAAAAATTTAAATTGCATCTGGGCCAGAAGTGGTTTTAAAGTTTCATAATTGCATTATTCTTGGGAAATAATGACTTTGGGTAGAATATAAAGTATCATAGGATTACAAATAAGTCGATTAGCTGGCAACAGTGCACACAAAGTATTTGATGAATCTTTATAAAGACCTCATTAGTGTGTACTTAAAATACATGTTCTTACTTGGCTGCATGTAATAAAAAACTAAACCTGCTTTTATTACTAATTTTTCTTTGTTCCCACTGATATTTTCTGGAATTACAGTATGGACAATATTTGTGTTTTAAGCTTTATCATCAGTGTATTTACATTGATCTAAATCTTCCATCTTTGATGTATGTTTCTGATGCCTGCATAAATACAGAGCATTGTTTGGTTTCTTAGACAAAATCTGTTAAGATTTCTGTACAAGATGTTGAATTGTGTTAAATCTTGGAGGCAAATGTGGAGTTGGAGCCTTCATGTCCCTAAAAGAAAAACAAACAAATGAGGTCTTTAGTGCATGTGAAGTTTAGAATGTAACTGCAGTGACACTTAGCAAATGTTTATGTTTCTTCTTCCTTCTAGGTGTCATTGTGGGGCAATAAGTGTGACCTTTCTTTTTCAGCTGGCGAGGACAGCTCTCAGAAATCTAGTCCTTTACAGTCCCTGGAAAGCCTGATACCTTACATCTTAGTGAATGATACGGAAAAACTTTGGTCACTACTTGTAAACGCCAAAAAAAGAAATACAGAAAAAAGTAATGTTAGATTTGACATAATCCTGGATAATGCTGGATTTGAACTTGTAAGTGACCTTGTGTTGGCTGACTTCCTATTATCGTCAAAGCTAGCTGATGAAGTCCATTTTCATGGAAAAAGTATTCCGTGGTATGTGTCAGATACCACAAAGCATGATTTTAACTGGACTGTTAAACAACTGCAGTCAGCTAATCATATGTGGATGTCTAGATGTGGGATAAACTGGGAGGGCAATTTGAAGAAGGGAGTTTGGGTTTACCATGATCACATGTTTTGGACTTTGCCGCATGACTTTTCCAGTATGGCTGAAGTTGCTCCTGACTTGTATGCTGATCTACAGAAGTCAAACTTGCTTCTTTTCAAAGGTGATCTAAACTATAGAAAGTTAACAGGAGATAGAAAATGGGAATATACTGTTCCGTTTCATCAAGCCTTGAACAAGTTTCATCCTGCGCCTCTCTGTAGTTTGAGAACACTGAAATCTGACACTGTGGTTGGCCTAAAACCTGGACAAGGTGAACATATTCAGGCTTCTGAACCTGAATGGATGGTAAGTGGAAAATATGGAGTAGTTCAGTTTGATGCAGCCCTCTAGTTAAAATGGTTCCTAATATTCTGAAAGAGACGTTCAGTCTGAGCTTTAACTGCTTTCTCTGTTCCATGCTTGGCTTCAGCAAAGATTCTTTTTTGTTTGCACTTTTTCCTTCTAAGTGATTTGTTGGTTTTGTTCCACAAAAGACTTCAGTGTTGTGCAAAAGTTTACAAACTGTCCTTGTATACATAAATCAGTCTGCATATAGGTATGTTTTGTTTTCCTGATGTCCAAATTCAGCAGCTGTTTAAGATGAACATTTAGTTGTCCATAATATTTTTTTTCTACATCAGTGGGTATGGGAGTTTATGGCTAACAAGTGAAAAATCTGCTTCAGAAACCATTTCCTCAGTCCCATGTTAGCATGTATTTACTTATTTCAGGATAATTTGTGCTCTGCATGCCATACATTGCATGAAAGTTAATATATTCAAGAATGCACAGACTAATTCCAGATAGATTCTTTGCAGCCATTGCAGGATCATATTTTAGAACTTGAAAATTGAGTTGGCTTCTACCAAGACTTTAATACATAAATTGTTTTTTACTTGCTTCTTCTGTCCATAGACAAATAAGTTTTGATGTTTTGAGTATAGTTCGTTGTATCATAAGAAAAGAGTTCTTGGGTGATACCTGGTAAATATTAATTTAGGATTTTTAAATTAAATATTAATTTTAAAATACAAGTGGGTGCTGCCTGTAGGAGGGGAATTATCCCATCTAGTAGGAAGATTAGTGGGAGAAAAGACAATCTCAGTTTACGAACATGGAAGATGTTGTTTATTTAAGAACCTCTACCAAAAAGAAGCACACAAAAAAAACCCCTGAACAAATCAGCCAACCAACCCAACCAGTTACATTGTTTGGATTTTAGATTTAATACAGATTTGAATTAAAGGTGGCCTGTCAGTGATGTTTGTGGTTCAAGCACTGCTGCTTCTTTCCACTGTGATAATTCTCTTATTTGTCAAATGTATTTGTATTTTTTAAGAAGGATGCCATAATTTTCACAGGGGAAACAACAGCCCCAGTTGCACTGAGAAGTATATGCTAGAGAAGCATATGCCATACAGGTTGCTACAAATTTTAATTGTAAGGTGCCCATTTTCTTGTATACCCTGGTCTCAAATTACTTGGAATTTTTTGAAAATTCAGGGATATTTTAGTGGATATTCAGAGTGAAGTAAAATGAAGGTGTAAATGCATTATTCATTTATAAAGGAAAAATTAAAAATAGGTTCTGTCAAGTCTTAATGTACTTCTGTGGTTTGAAATAGGGTCTTTGATAGGGGACTAATGTAATGCCAGTGATAACCACAGGTTTGTTAGAAAATGGTGGCAGAATTACCCATAGAGACTTAACTGGGTTATGCTCTTCTCTAGAGCTGGTAAAATGAGGTGAACTCACCCCTGGTAGCCAAAGTGGCCATGTCATAGAGAGCAAGAGTAAACAGTAGAGAAACTTCCTTTTCCATTCTGCTTATGTCTTACACAGTGAAAAGGAGGGCACAGAAGTGGCCTTGTTTGAGTACGTTCTGGAAGTGGTGCTAGTGCAAGGCAATGAGAATGACTGTGGTAGAAAGTGGATTTAGAAAGACTTTTGCGCTTACAGTTAACCTAAAACAAGGATAAGCATCGGCAAGCCTAAAGAAGTGGCAAGGGGAAGATGGGGCACTATTTTGTACTATTTCAGGCTTTGAAAATGAAGCTGGATTCCCCTTCTGGTCAGTGAAATCACTGGCCAAGCGTGTCTTCTGAAGTGGAGAGAATCTGCTGCTGCTTATCGTGCTTATACAATAAAGATCTATACAGTGAATAAATATGCTCCAACTACTTATGATTTTGATTATTTGTGTTTGTGGTGGCCATCTTACATCTGAAAGTATATTAATATCTTAAATTTGCAAGGTCAAGTATTCAAAAACTAAGACGCTTGTAATTTCAGGAGGCAATGTCATATTATAGGTAGGGTTCTACTTTTGAGACCTGGGTGTAGTATTTTCATCTCCTTTGTATCTCTGGCTTAGTACTCATAAAGGATAAATTCGTGCTCATCCTTAGGCACCTGATTAAACTCTGTAAATCAGAAATCCAGCCAAGAGAGCTGAAGGTCAGATTGCTGAAGGTCTCTGACTGAAGAGAGCTCAGGGGGACTCCAGCTTTGGTGCTTTAATCAAATACATAAACAACGTGATGAATCTGGGCACTGGAGCCTCAGTTTCTCATCTGTGAAAATGCTGTTAACTTGTTTCAAATGCACTTCGAAGCAACAACTTTGGCTCAAGAACAGAGGGATGAAACTTGTGGAATATGTGCAATGGAAACTTCCCACCTTCTTCAGAGAGACAGAATGATTAGGGGAAGAAATCTGCTTTGCCTGTGGACAGATTGTCTGTATAGCACTGACTTAATTTGCTGGAGGGTTTAAAAGTGTGTAATGGACAAGAGAAGGGATTGTTTAATTGTTGAGGCCACCCTTGAAGAACAGATTTGCCTCTTACACAGTCCTTGTGCATGCTGAGAAACTTGGTTTCATTTTTTCCTGGTTATTAATCTGTGCTCATGTTGCTTTCAAGCTGTTACTTCTGGGAGCTCACAGTGTAGATCAGGAAAATATTCTGAAGTTACGATAAAAAAAATCCTACAAAATGCTAAATCAGAAGATGCAGCAGTATTTGCTCAGTATTACTGAATCATCTCATTGGAGATTATTGTATTAATACTTGTCAGGAAGTAGGGTGGTGACTTTGTAGGTACCGTAAAACATGTAATTCTTAGATTAACATTCAAATGTTAATCTAAGACATGATGTCATGCTGAAAAAAAAAAATGAAATTAGTTCTGTTCTCCAGTTTAATAAGTGAGGACTTTTCATCTTTTGTCCCTCACACAGAGAAGTTTATATGGTAATATACAGTGTGACAACATAGTTACGTGAGGAATGCACAGCAGTAACTTCCAAATCCTTAATTGCTTGGCTTCTGTAGCTGTAATTTCCTATCTATAGACAGAACTGAATATACAGCATACTTTTCAGTTTGTTAGTTGGCTATATTTTTGTAAAATTTGGATTGATTCTATGAAAAAAAAAAAAAAAGGTTCTGTAATGCCAGTGTTATATTTTCCTATGCCACAAAGAAGTGGTGAAGACATACTCTGATGAGGCACTGTGCTCTGCTGTTGGGTTAGCTGCAGTGTAGTTGAAAGTAGGAAATGCTTTTGTAGATACTCTGTTAATTACTTGTGTAATGCAGCTTCGGGAAATGGCAGCATGTGCCTACTGCATTTAGGTGGAATTTACTGTTACTCAACATAAAGCATACAGTATAATAATAGCATATGCTATAACATAGCATAATTTTTCTTGAGTATTCAAGGTTGCTTCTGTACATGTTACAACCAATTGCCCAAAATGTTTGTACAGCATAACTCAGAAGCTACTGATTTGTATACCCAGATTCTTAAGATTTTAATTTCATGTGCCATATGAATATTTATAGCAAAAACAAGGGCAGTTTCAGTAATTCTGAGGACCACAACAGACCAGCATCTTTTGACTTGTATTTTTTTATTCTACCTTTTGAGCAACTGTCTTTGTAAATCAGCTTTAGACAGCAATGATTTTCATTTGTGACGAACCACGAGGGAGAGTAATGTCACAGGCACAGTGAAAGCCAGTACACACATCTGTCTGAATATGAGATAATTCATTATATAATATATATATACAGTAATTCCATGTGTATATAAGGCTTCAAATAAATTAGTGTGGAAAATAAATTGATTGTATGACTGGAAACTGTTGCAAGAATATTGAAATAAATTACATAATTTTTGTGCAAAGGTCAAACATCATTATACTATTTCAGTGGCTGAGAAAGCCCACTTAAAATAATTGAGGTCTTGGTTCCTGAATTTTTTTGCTCTGAAACAGATTTTATACAAAAAACCTGTAAGGCATATTTATCCAATGAGAGTTTGAAAGATACAGATGCAAGAGATGGGTATCATAAAATGTTCCTCTCCATTGAGACATGGCAGTATTAGGGAAGTTTTTACCTTGTTACTATTCCAACAGTCTTGTTCAAATTTCAAAACCTTGCAAAGCATTGAGAATCTCTTAAAATGTATCTGGTAATTATGTATTAAGGTTGGTGCAGCTGAATGTGTCCTTATCAGGATAGGTGCTTCATGCCTTCTCAGCAAAAATTGAAATGTCTTTGTGTTACGCTTGCTGTAACTAAAATATTTCCAAATCACTTTGTTTTACACACCTTACTGATGCATAAACCCTAACTATTGTTGAAATAGTTCCTTTGAAGTTCACAGAGTATTTGTATTCATGGTTAAACTACTTGCCTATTTGTTCCATGTGAAGCATACTTATCTCCTGTACTCTGTCAGACAGCACAGGAAAAATGTTCACTCTGTTGCATGAAAGTTATGTCTAAAATACAAATTCCAAATTTTGTACAGAACTGTAAATTTTTTTCATTAAACAGTTAGTTTGCTTACAAGTCTTCTGTTTACCCAAAGTTACAGAACAGAAGTTTGGGATGATTGTTGTTTAAAACAAAAATACAAGTTCCAAATCACCTAAGACTCACCTAAGGTTTTTAAAATAAAACTGTGAAAATGTGCTGGTTAAAAATGGTCCTTTTATTTCTTTCTAATATGGTGTGGGGGAAAAAAAAAAAACCTCCTATACCAGGGACTGTTTATGTTTTCCTGTTTGGTTGTGGGATTTTTCCCCTAAAACAAGTTTTCAAAACTTCTGTGAATTTCTGTTTTAGCTGATACAGATGTATTTCTATTTCTGTCAGCCCTGCAAATAAAAAGGCCAGTTAAATAAATTATATAGATGAATTAATCTACATTCTGTCTCAGCTTTACAGTTGTGAATTCTGCAGATATGTTGTGAAAAGGGGTTTTGTTTACACTTTTTTTTTTAAATTTTGGTTCGTTTGATTTTGTTTCCACTGGAAAAGTATAAAATGTCATGATCATATAGGATGAATAAACATATTCAGTATTTGTATGCTGCTTTTGTTTTAGCATTTTTCAGTAAGCTAAATAATCATCGTCATTCAGATTTCATGTGAAGAAAAAATTTCATTCTTGTAGGAATTTCTTTTATCTTTCCTGGGATTCCACTTAATTCATCCAAGTCTTCGATGAAGTAAAAGATTAAAAGCTGAGCAGCCTAAGGTAAGATACGTCAAGGTATATATTGTGGACTTTTTGGTTTGCCTTTTTAATGTTAACTAATTGATTACTCCCATACTATCATGCTAAGGCTGATGATTTCTAAGTGACTATAATTGATAAAGGAGCTGATGACACAGTTGCATCTTTCAGTGTGTGGTTCACACTGAGTTTTGCCTGCAACTGTGGTATTTTGCTCAGGGATTTATTTTAAAGGAAGACTTGCTTCTTACCAACTGTGGAGATACAGTGCCTGACACCTAGGCAAACTGGATGATGGAGTAGAGGCAGAGGGCATCCAGGCCTCCTATTCTGTGTATGGAAATGGCTGTACAGAAACCCTGTGTGTGCAGTGCTGTTTAATGCTGGCACAAGGCACAGGAACATCTCCAAACTGTCTCCACTGAACTTCAGGCACCTGCAGAGAAAGGCTTTCTGTACCCTTAGCTGTTAACATACAGAATAAATACTGTGCTGGGGGTAATCACATAGAGTTCCCTTGAAATAGTTGAGCAAGGCTCAATCTTTAAAATGCTTGTGTATATTAATGCAGCAGAGATGGACCTGTAAACTCGTAAATCCATGCTTTCCTTCAGTGGTGTGTACAGAAGGTTGTCAGGAAACAACCGGTTTTTAACAGCCATTCATGGCCTGGAATAGGTTTCAGCTTTTATCTCCCACTTCACAAGAAAATGTGTTAGCTGTCATAGATCAGGAGATGTACTGGGTTCTGGTCCTAGATGGCTTCTATACAGTATAATTGTTATTTTGGTCGAGGATCTGTGTGTGTAAAGCATGCAGGAGTACTCCCTCAAGATGGCTGAGGGATCCCTTCACCTGCTCTTCCTTTTGTCCAGTGACTTGTGTTGTCTGTGTAATGGCCCTCTTTCAACCCAGGGAGTATGTGTGCCCATGGCCTAAGGTTATGGAATAGGCAGACAGATAAAGTTCAAATTCCTCCAGGCAGAGGAAGGCCTACAACTTTCTGTGAGCATCTTTATGTGAACAAAAAGTGTTCATCTGCAATTGGCTATATTCTTGATTTCAAGCAATCTTGAATTAGAGCTGCACTTGAACACCTTTGGGATGTGTTGGATATGCAGCTGTGACTGCACCAGTGGCATTGGCTTTGGACCTTGGAAGTGTTGCTGCTACTTTTCTGGATCATGATGAACCGTTAGCAGGAGCTAGTTTTCCAGTGCAAATCAGGGAGTTTCTGTACATGTGTGGAAACTTAAGTTCCACATACAGAGAACTTCCAAAATAACTGAATGAATTTAGACATTCAAAGACTTTATATCTGGTTTTAAGTTCCCCAAAATGAAAATGACCTAGTATGTCAGCAGCAGCTTTCAAAGAAGAAACTAAACTCTTAGATTTTCAAAGAAAATAATTTCTTATAAATTGTCCTGACTTTCTTTTTTTCCCATACTTCTGTTTCAATAGCTGCAAATATAATTTAATGGATTTTTTTTGCCTTTGCTTTCATTTAACACTGTGTACTTACTGTTGATGTGATGAGCTGGAAAGCAGCCATGCAGTGTTTTATTCTATGTCCTGTCTCTCCTGTGTCTCCATACATAGATAGATAGAAATATGCTAGTCTGTGCGTTAAAAGTATTTTTTAGTCAAATATTTGCTTACACAGACATTATCAGAGAATCACAGAATGTTTTGGGTTGGAAGAGACCTTTGAAGATCATCTAGTCCCAACCCCCCTGCCATGGGCAGGGACACCTCCCACTAGACCAGGTTGCTCAAAGCCCCATCCAGCCTGGCCTGGAACACTGCCAGGGAGGGGGCAGCCACAGCTTCTCTGGGCAACCTGTGCCAGGGCCTCACCACCCTCACAGGAAAGAATTTTTTTACATCTAATCTAAATCTACCCTCTTTTAGTTTAAAACTGTTACCCCTTGGCTTGTCACTACATGCCATTGCAAAAAGTCCCTCTCTGGCTTTCCTGTAGCCCCCTTTATGTACTGGAAGGTCACTATAAGGTCTCCCCAGAGACTTCTCCAGGCTGAACAACCCCATCTCTCTCAGCCTGGCCCTATAAGGGAGGTGCTCCAGCCCTTCATCATCTTTGTGGCCTCATCTAGATCTGCTTGAGCAGATGCTCTATGCCCTTCTTATGTTGGGGGCCCCAGAGCTGAACACAGCACTGCAGGTGAGGTCTCACAAGAGCAGAGTAGAGGGGGAGAATCACCTCCCCTGACCTGCTGGCCACACTTCTCTTAATGCAGCCCAGGATAAGGTTGGCTTTCTGGGCTGTGAGCACACATTGCCGGGCCATGTTGAGCTTCTTGTCAACCAACACTCCCAGGTCCTTCTCTGCAGGGCTGCTCTCAATCCACTCATCGCCCAGCCTGTATTTGTGCTTGGGAGTGCCCCAACTCATGTGCAGGACCTTGCACTTGGCCTTCTTGAACTTCATGAGGTTTGCAGGGACCCACCTCTCAGACCTGTCCAGGTCCCTCTGGATGGCACATCCCTTCCCTACGGTGTGTTGACCACACCACACAGCTTGGTGTCATCAGCAAACCTGCTGAGGGTGCACTCAGTCCCACTGTCCATGTGGCTGACAAAGATGTTAAACAGCTCCAGTCCCAACACCGACCCCTGAGGAACACCACTCATCACTGCTCTCCACTTGGACATCGAGTCATTTTTTAAGTGCAACCATCTAGCCAATTCCTTATCCACAGAGTGGTCCATCCATCAAATCCACATCTCTCCAATTGAGAGACAAGGATATTGTGCAGGACAGTGGCAAATGCTTTTGTGGCACAAGTCCAGGTTGATGACGTTAGTTGCTCTTCCCTTATCCACCAGCACTGCAACCCTGTTGTAGAAGGCCACCAAATTCATCAGGCATGATTTGCCTTTACTGAAGCCATGTTGGCTGTCACCAATCACCTCCTTATTTTCCTAACACAGGGCTTTATCGCATGCTACTTTGCCAAGCAGATCCCCAAAGAGGCCAAAGTCTGCTCTTGGGGAGTTCAGGGTAGCAAGCTTGCTGCACACCCTCCTCACTGCCCTGAGTATCTTGACCTTCACCATTTCATGGTCACTGCACCCAAGGCTGCCCTTGAGCTTCACACTCCCCACCAGCCTCTCCTCAGTGAGAACAAGGTCCAGCATAGCACCTCTCCTCATTGGCTCCTCTGTCACTTGAAGAAGAAAGTTATCAACTCATTCCAGAAACCTCCAGGTTTGTTTATGCCCTGCTGTGTTGTCCCTCCAACAGATATCAGGGTGGTTGAAGTCCCCCGTGAGGATCAGGGCTTGTGAACGAGAGGCTGCTCCTATCTGTCTGTAGGGGGCCTCATCTGCTCAGTCTGCCTTGTCGGGTGGCCTGTAGCAGAACCCCCACTATAACATCTCCTCTCCCTGCCTTCCCCATCCCCAGGCAGAGCTTCATGCACTCTGGCTGGTCATTCATTGACATAGAGGGTGAAACCCCTGTCCATCCTTCTCCCCCCCGCCCCTTTGTCTCTCCTGCCTGTCCTTCCTAAACACCCTGTATCCATCCATTCCAACATTCCAGTCATAGGATCCATCCCACCACATCTCCATGAGTCCAGTAAGATCATAGTCCTGCAGGCACATGCACATTTCCAGTCCTCTTGTTTATTACTCATGCTATGTGCATTTCCATAGAGACATTTAAGTTCGGCCCCCAATGAAGCTGATTATTTTAGTACTCCTGTTGTTTCTCCCTCATTAAAGCATAGCTTGTATTTTGGATACACCACTTGAATTTACAATAAAAGTTCAACTGTAATTTCCAGAACTTCAGAATATGTTATTTGGGAAGTGTACGTACAGTGTTTGTTACACCATGAAGCTTTGCATTTTCATTATTGCTGTTTGCCTTGTGTTTCACAATTAACTTTTTGTTTTCAATCTGCAGTTATTCTGCCCTTACGAGATAAGAAGGCATCTAGTAATACTGTCATAAAAATGTTTGGTTACTGTTTTGTCATCCAATGATATTTAGTTACTGCTTATGGGCAGGCTACACTATTTTATTGTCACATAGGAGATATTCAGGAAAACCTCTCCAGAAGTGATTTCTTTTTCCCTGACAGTTCTGGGAAATGACTTGCTCAAACCTGAAATATGGGGGGTGGATCATGCTTAAACAGATTCTGTGTTAAAATCTCACTGCTTTCTCAAGTCTGGTTAGTTCCCCCATATGCATATTGCGTTTTCACCACCCTGCTTTGTCCCAGTGCGGGAGCTCAGGCTTGGAAAACCATCTGGCTTATTTCCTTCAGAAGATTTACTGATCCCACAAGATGTCTCCATCAGTTTAGCTGAGCTGTGGAGATTCACATGGGATGAGGAGAGTGTTAAACTTTGGGGGAAAAAAGGACTCCCTTTTTGGTCAGGCAGAGGAACAGCTACTTAATCAGACAAGTTAATTTATTTAAACTTGCCCACTATCAAATTTACAGACACAATTTACACACACATCTTAGTGATATTGTCTCTCCACTTTCCCATATGAACCTATTTTTTCCTGATAATGGCATTAATACCTTTTCCACCTTGAAGTCTGTAAATGTGTTATGAAATTACTTCCAGGGAGGCAGTATCTGCCTTTGTTAACTGAAGTTGTATTTTCAAGCATATGTTTAGGATTGCTACATCAAATCATCTGTCACTTGTCATGAGCCAGACTTCTGCATCAGCTGGCAAAAAAAAAATGGGAGGAAGTCCCGTCTTGATTTCTTCACTATTTTTTTGAGTGGGTTTGAGGATTTTGAGGATAAGGCATGCCTCAAGAAAACTTTCTCTACTACAGGATGCGATACTACTGATTTGAGGGGGTGGAGGAGGAGGAATACAGCTTGATGTTGGTACATATTGTGCTTTTGGAGTTGATACCTTTTGGAAGACAAGTAGACGAGAACCTTGGGAAGTTGTGCCCATGATTTTCATGCCAACTATTTGTAAAAATATGGCTGGTTTAGTTATTCTAGCTAAATTTGTAGGTAACAAAGTCCTGTGGACTGAATTTCCCCAGAATCTATTTTGGAGAAATACATTTCTCTTTACATTTCTTTTTACAGGAAGTGACATGGAAAAGACGAGGGCTAATTGGGTACAAGATTGGACACAAGAGGAATATTTTTCACAGTGAGAACAATCAGCCCTTGGAATAATCTCCCCAGGGAAGTGGTGGATTCCTCAATGTCGGACACTTTTAAGATTCAGCTGGACAGTGTGCTGGGCCATCTTGTCTAGACCATGCTTTTGCCAAGAAAGGTTGGACCAGACGACCCTTGAGGTCCCTTCCAACCCTGTAGTCTATGATTCTATGATTTCATCTTCTTTTTTAATGTTGCTTGTGCACAATTCTTTTCTACCTCAGCTATAGCTGCTTTTAGGTAATGAGTGAAATGTGTGTATGCATTCAGGAAATCATTTGGAATTAGTGTGCATGATAAAACACACATACTTCACCTTCCCAGTATGGTGTTAATGCCAATGGCTTGAGGTTAATAACAAAGCTTTTTTTATAGTGTTAGCAAAAAAATAAATTTTGTTTTCAAAACTAAAATTAAATGTTTTGATTTGGTCTTTTAATCAATTGTTATATTGTATTTAAATTCCAAGATCTGTGAACAGTAGAATTAATGAAGCTTTCTTTTCCCCTAGATTCTGTTCCATGGGTACCTGAAGACTTGGCAGTTCACCTTACTTCCTGATGGAGCATTTAAAAAAAAAAAAAATCAACAAAAAAACCCATCAAACCAGCTAACGAATTTCAGTACACATTGTAATACTACACAGAAGTGTAGTGCATGCTTTCCATACAGTTGGGGCATCTCAGTGTTCATTCTGTGCTTGGCTGTCTGTGTTTCACAATATTTGCAGGAAATTAAGCATCATTCTGACTTAACCTCTGTCAGACTTGGTTGAGATTTGTCAAGGACTTGGAAAAAAAAATTGTTAAAGATTGTTGATTTTTCTTTAATTACTGAAAATATTTTAAAAAATATTTTAAAAATATGAAAAAAAGAACATATTTAAAAGCAATTCAAATAATAAAAATAAGATCTCACCTTTCATTAGGGAGTTAATAATTCCATTCCTAAGAAGGGGTTTGGCTCTGAGGACTTTGTGAATTCTTTCTTGAAGAAATGGTGTCTCGGGGTCTAGGTCTGTCTATTGCAATGTCCACACATCTGTACATATCACTCTTTCAATGTTCCTGCAGGCCCCAGTAAGCTGCTTTTTTTTTTCAATTTAATTTTTATAATTTTCCATTTTAAAAATTAGCCACCTTAATTAGGTACATACATTCAAGAGATTCTGCATTATTCTTTGCTTAGAAAGCCTGAAACTTCCTGTCTGTGTATTTTCTGTAACACAACATGAAGAATCTTATTCGTGAAAGTGACTCCTTGACATTATTTTTAATTAAAAATCCTGAGGTAACCCTTCCGAAGTTGTTGTTTCCCGCCCCTTTTAAGCAAAAGGAAACATGGAGTTCTTTTGAGAACTCTACCTGTAGTTATGAAACGAGCCTAAAGCATTTTAAAGTGTGAGCATCCTGTAATAAGATACTCTTTTCTTAGTCAAATGGCTTGAAGAATGAGTATTATACCCCCTCAAACTGCCCCATTCTTTTAAAGTGTTATATGACATTTCTGTTTTTTTTTTTTTTTTTTTTTTTTTTTTTTTTCCCTCTTTTGATGTTATTCTCTCAACAGTTCATCAGATTCGGTGGGTTTCTTTAAAGCCAAATAACCTTATAGATCTATGGTAAGATACAGCTGTATAAGCATTCTCTCCCCATCACCAAGGGCATAGAAGTGGCTGAAGTATACCTCTTGAACCAGCTGTGGCACTGCAGGACTAGCGATGGGGAAAAGCACTCAAGCACATGCTTAAGAAAGTTAGGACAAAGTTTCGCAATCATTTAATTCTGCATCTGCACGCTATCCAGGACGGATTAGTCTGTAGTCAGATCCTGGACAAATCCAGGATGATACTTTTGTCCAAATTTGCAGAGGACATTAAAACTCATGCCAGACTTATGCTGGTTTTATGTAAGACTGCCAGTACGAATTTAACCTGTCAAAAATACTGGATAGATTTGAATTGCAGAATGAGTTTACACTGGATCAGCATTTTGCACCATGTGGCGGTAGCAGCTTTGATCCGCCACGTTTGAAATTATAAAAAATTTTGCTTGGGCTCCCTAGCCAGCAGCATATTTTAGGTACCTCACATCATAGAACAGTCTCAGACATAAAAGAGGAGGGGGGGGAATGTCAGGAACATTATCCTCATAAAAAATATTAAGGCTTTATGTTAATTGAGGTTTATACCACTTTGGGATAAACTTTGGCTTGGGAACTGAATGCAGTTTAACTGGGAACTAGGGATTGCCTGAGCATTTCTCTCTGAGCTGTATGGAGACAGCCTGGGTTCACAGGTCCCCTCTGGCCAAAGTCCCTGCTCTCCTCCTCTGGCCACTTTCTTGCCTGGCTCCTTTTGAGAGTTCAGCACTGCAAAACTAGGGTTCCTCCTCCCAGGCAGCAGTCACTGGGTTCAGGGGTGTCTCCCTTCAGAGACATGCCTGCAGCACATGCTGCTTGCAGCTACCTACTCTGCACCCCCGTCTGCTCTGTCAGGACTGGGTAATTTTGATTCAGAAATGCGCTGCTGGTTTCACTCTACTACAGCAACAGTAAGAGCATTTGCATAGACAGTCCTCAAGAACAATGGTTTTCATAATGCGTTTTTATACCCCCTGTGCCATCCTGTGTTGCTGTTAGCTCGCCCTTCGCCCATGAGGATGAACTGGAAACGTGCCACCAGGGAGCCGTTGTCACCTCACGGACAGACAGCGATCGCATCTTTCCCCAGATGCTCCCTGAGATGGAGGCCAGTGACGCCTGCTGCCCGTGCTGCATGGCCTCAGCCCCACACAGGTCTCCATATCCCCTCATCGGTTCCCAGCGCTGCTTCCTCACATTGAGTGATTTTTCTCCTTTCCTTTATGAGTTTAGTGGCAGATTCCAGCCGAGGTATGGCATTGTTTATCTCTGCGCTTTAAGTGATGTAGCATTTTAAATAGGGAGATGATCCATACCGGCACTCTTCTGCTTAGGCAGGGGTCTCTGTCCTTGGCAGCAGAAGTGAATTGGCATCAGGTACACGGAAAGGACAAAAAAAAACCCCAACAAACCCAAACCGGTACTATCCCTATCTTTTTCATTTTCTTTTCTGAAAAACACAAATAAAGCAGTGTTCCTACAAAAGGTGAGATACTTTTTTGACTTACTAGTACAGAAATGGTGCAAGATTGCACCGTCCCCAGAGACACTGGCACTGGCCTGATTGAGCAGCTCATGGGGTCTTCAAAGAAAACGATGTGCAGCACTGATACACCTGAAAGTTTGATTTTCTGTTGCTGCTTGCTGCAGTTCCTACTTCAGTTTATCTCCTTTATTTGGAAGGGAGGTGAGGAGGAGGTTCTCTTTCAGCTGGAGGTGCTCGTTTTGGGGGCTCTGGGAAGAGAGAAGGAAACCCTGCTGCTGTTCAAATTTCATCTGCTCTGCTTGCCTCTGTTTTGGCTTTTTTTTTTTTTTAGGAAAATTTTGAGGTAACTTTCTCAGGTTTATGAAATTTTGTTGTGTAACGTCCGTTTGAAGTGGGAAAAAACGTTTCTGTGAGCATCCCTTTTAAAGGCTGTTCGCCTTCAGGCACCGAGCTCTGTCCCCCCTTCCCTATCCCGGGGACCCCGGTGTAACCCCACGCTGGGAGCCCCAC
>NW_020799097.1:70053325-70083384 GCF_003259725.1 Athene cunicularia | reverse complement strand
CTGCAGGCGCCTGGGCCGGGCCGCTGCAAAGCGCCCTCGGGCTCCCGTGAGAGCCCCCGGGGCGCGCTCCGGACCCGCTGTCCGGCCCAGGGCAAAGCTGGCGGCAGCGGAGGGGAAGACGGAAAGGGTAGAGGGGGGTTGGTTTAGTTGGTTTTTTTCACAGTTCCCCTATTAGAGAATAAAGCCCCGATTTTTGAAAAATCCCACCCTCCCTTCCTCGGTCTTCCATAGCTATTTCTGTGGAGGGTGACTGACATTGAGGCTGGCTGTAACTCCCCCCTTGCAAGTTATCTTTTCAGTTTTAAATTTAATTTTGCCTTGTTTTATAAAAAAAACTTACGCAGCTGCAGAGCTGTACGCGGCGGTAGACGTGCACTTCAGTTGTAGCTCAATGAACTTGAGTTGATCATTATAGCTTATCTTTACAAATTCAAGGATGAAAGGTTTTTCTTATTAAAGTGTTGCAGAAGGGAGTATCATAGAGTAGGAATTTATAGTTATCTAAGAATTTCTTCTGCCTTTGAAACTGGTTTGCTGGCTTTGATGTGAATTTAAAGGAGACACTCCAGGATATTGCTTAGAAGGATCAAACTCTTGTACTAAAGATACAGTAGAAAACTTCTAACAGTTTCATATTCCAAAGGATAAACAATTTATTAAGTGTGTGGACAGCTCAGCATCTCCTTAATAGTTGAACATCAATTTTGTAATTATGCTGTATTGTTCTGAGAGAAGAAGTACAGAATTTTGGTACTTTGTAATGGCAAAATCAACTGCCATTATATTAAATACAACTGTTTTGACCTTACTACGAATTTTTTGTTAGCTCTGCTTGGTTACAGAGTTGACAGTAATTTGCTTCACATCCTACTGACCTGAAGGCAAATAGTTTGTGAATGTTACTTTCCTGACTCAAGAGCACATTAGAAACCATGTATTTCTAAAATGTGGGTTGCAAATGATAAATCAGACTACAGCAGTAATCAGTCTTAACTCCGTATATACCAACACAAATATATCTAAAATACTGCCTTTCATTGACAGTAGTATAGTATAGTAGGCATTGTAGGAAAATTGCAAGAGTGTTGGCATTGCATGATGGTCTGTTTTTTAAATCTCTTCATTTAAGCTTTTCTCTCACAAATGTTATTTATTCAGCACTGATAAAGTAAAACCAGTAGAAAAACAAGTGTTTTGCAAAAATCCCTGCATAAGCACTTTTGTTACATTTTCCTCCTAAATTTTGTCTTGGCAATTTCCCTTTTTATTCTTCTGAGATTAAACACAGCAGTTCCTTCTTATTAATTTTGGAAAAGCTGTGAGAAAAAGTGTAGGGAAGATCCAAATTCCTTAATTTAGCCATACAGGCAAAGGATGAAGTAAAACAACATATTAAGTAATATTTACAATAGGTGATGTATCTCTGTAATTGTCTTGAGATGACTCTGTCTTTCATTGTATTAAATGCCTTTATTATATTTAGATGCAAGGTCACCTCATCCTGACAGAGAAGAAAATGAAAGATGAAAACGCTTTAACTACTGCTTGTAGTACTAGAGGGTAAGAATAAAGTTTTGATTGTCATGAAACTTTCATTCAGGCCTATTAATCAACTTGAAAGTGGCTTCTTCAGTAGATGAACAACAGCAGAGAGTGTTTTTTATCTTTCAATAATACCTTTAAATGATTACTGCAAAGGGAGGAGGGCAGAGCTAAGCAGTACCCTTCTGAAAGGAATTTAGAAAATCTCTTTGGTAATTTGAGTTGTTGAGAACACTTCACTTAGTTTTACATGTTTCTGGAACAATAATTCATAAAAACTCCACAGACATATAACAACGACAAGAAAAGAACTTTTCAGAACTGCTTGCACAAACTTCAAGCAAAGAGCTGGGCCTAGTTATGGGCAGAAATCAGAGAGGGAAAGGAAGACTTCACTGAGCAGGAAGTGATCAGAAGTAATTGGGTGTTTCTGGCATTTTATCATGTGAAAGAGAAACTGACAGAACAGAAATGATTTTGAAATGCTACTTGCAAATCTTGATTTATGTTAATAAAGCATTATCAAGACAAACATTTTGAAATCTCTGATAGGCAAATTGGGCAAAGTATTATCTAGAAAGAAGTCAACTTTACCCAAAATATACATGCAAGATGGTTAATTTGCGAACCATTTTTTTCCCCCTAAGTGACTCCGATTCATTTTAGTCTGTTTTTGCACGTGTTAACAAAACCTGACCCACTGTGTAACAGTGGCTCTCCCTTATCAAGCTTATTGCTGTGCGTAGCTGCTGTGGCTATTCTGAAGCAATGTGTGTGCTGGCTGGCTGGCTAGCTACCGCTACCAAGTAAAATATGCAATAGGCAAGTGCTACCTACCTTTCCTCCATTTGATTCAGAAATGAATTTCTAAAAACTGTCCAGTGCCTGATTTTCATGTAACTTATATAAAATTTGCTTATTATCCTGTAGATTTTATGAAAAGAAACATATTCTAAAACTTTTCTTCCTTTATACTAGGATAGATTATTTTGCAAAATAAAATTGGTATTCCCTGCATACTGAGGTAGAATTTTCTTTTAAAATCAATTTATACAAGATAGTTTTGAAAATGGCCTTGTTAGAACATGTTTTGATTGTTTAATTGAAAAATTAAGCTAGTGAGGTTGTGAAGGCAACAAACTTTTAAGTTTCTAGCTGTAGTTAGAATAGTTACAATCAAAACAATGCTCAAGCTTCTTTTTCGATTTAGTTCAGCCCATACACAATGAATTCCTCTTGCTCCTCATTGTCCTGAAGAGCACCTTAGCCTCCCACAGATCCAACAGCAAGTTTGGGGACTAACATTTCCTTTTGAATTCTCAGGGAGATAAATTCTGTGTGGAAATTCTTCAACTGCACATTCTTCCCAGTATTTCATGTTGGATGTCATCTTTATTCTGACTGCATCAAATAATAATAAACTGTGCTGCTGCATTGTATTTTCAGAAATTAGAGCAATGTTTATGCACGTACATAATGAATATTAATTTGTCTTAGGAAGAAATATTACATATTAAGAATATCTCATTTTGTTTATTTTCAGAATATAAACTCTTATGGCACTGGTATTTATACAAGTTATTGAATAGCTCACTGTACTAAGTTCTGTATAAACTTATATGTAAAAAGGGCCCACTAGTTACCTTAACATCTGAGGAGAAAAAAAGATGTAGTTTAGTTAAGACAGATCACATGATTTTTTGCTCAGGTTTGTTTTTGTTTTTGGTTTTTTTTTTTAAATTTATCATTGTAGAAGAGATGCAGGATAAAAAGAGAGGTAAAATAAAAAGTTGGAGCACATCAAAAGCAGTGTCAACAGGAAGCGATCACTGTACAAAGCCTGACTGTTTAGCTGAACTAGTGAATGTAACCCAGAGAAGTCAAAGTTAAGATGTCTGTTTTAGTTAGATGCGGGTTTGAATATTATGGAGGCTGTCAAAGCTTATAGGCTACTAGAGAAACTTACAGTGTTCTGCTTCTATGTCCTACTTTGCTGATGGTAACCTATGACATGGTAAAGCAGGTCTGTGAAAAATTAATGTCATGTGTCATCATATTGCAAATCTATTTAATTTTCAACCTTTCTTCTCCTCTTCCCCCCATTTGTTCTGTAGAACCAAAGGAAGAATGGAGTCGACAAAGGTTTGTGAGTCATTATTCTTGGTATGCCAACGCCAACATGCTTAGGTGCTTTGGAAACAGGAAGGAGAAATCCCTGCCCTGAGTTGTGGCATTCTGCTATGGGCAAGAGGCAATGCATTAGCAAGTCACTCAAGTCGTGATCAGTGCTTAAATGCTTACTGAGGGCTTTCTGTTTCAATAGAGATGGAAAAAAAAAATGTTTTGGGAAAGAGGGGGCCATGTCAGTGATGGCAGCATTTGCCAGATTTGAAATAAGAAATGTAGCAGGAAATAAAAGCTGACAAAAGCAGAACAGGAGTGAATGACTTGAACAGTTGGCCAATTTCAAAGTATACAGTGAGGTATAAAACTAGTGAATTTTGTTGAAGTTCTGTTTTTCCTGAATCTGATGAAGTTTGCCAACTGCAGGCCGGATTCCAGGGAGGTGAAAATGGTTATCTGGTAAAAAATGAAAACAAAAGACCCCACAATAACAACAACGACCTTATGTTGTTGATCTTCTAAAGAATGCCTATTGCGAATAAATCCAAAGGTACAAGTAGATATTACTCTTACGTATTATAGGTTTAGCTTCTGTTTAGTATTTGAAGTGAAATGAAACCTTCATTGTCTTGTAGGTAAGTGCAAAGGGATCAAAGAAGATAATAATGTAAATAGGAGAAACACTCAACAGCTAGACTATTTATTGCTGATTGAGTGATAATATATTAAGGCTTCTCCTGTCTACTCCTCTTATTCTTTTAACACTTAATTCATTCTATTCTCTTAACAGTAATCAGTATAATCTACATAGTACTCATGAGACATTACAAATCTGAATTTTTCCAGAGGTACAAAAGTGCCACATCTGCATTACAGATTTTACTCCTATAGTAGAGTCATGCCCAATTAATTGCATTGCTACAGGTGTGATTAATGATCAGTCTTGTGAATGGCTGCTTAACAAAACATAGAAAACCGTTTACTTAAATATTAAGGCATGTACATTCCCTGCCAACTTTCATATCATACCAACTTTCCTAGCATGGTGTCACCATGTATGATTAGCTTTGTAGATACTGAGGCACTGGAGGATGCAGAAATCTGCTTTTGTAAATCTCACTAAGACTGTAATTGAATGAAATGGTAATTCCCATTGACTTTTGCACCTGGCTTCATTTAAACCTCTTTAAAGCCTCTGGATGTGTATCTGCATCTTTAAAGTGCTCGTCACTTTAAAATCTAGATTTGTATGACATGCAGGTTTCAGAATTTCCATCTGCAAAGGGTTTTCACATGTTGATTATTGCTGCTGAGCAGGGGTCTTCCTTACTCAGGTATGCTCTGAAATTTTTTTATTTCATCAGTTTTTGAGATGTATTCCTTCTTTCTGTAGTCAGAAGTGGTTGTGTTTAGGGAAGAAAAAGAAAACATACATCAATATAGTAAAATAAATATAATAACATACATAAATAACATGCACAGTGTTACTCTTTGCAAGCTGCAGCCATGGTTTTGGAGGCCTGAAAAAAACCCTCTCCACATCAAAGAATTTAATGTGGTTGTACAATGTGAAAAAAGTGGAGTAGAACAAAAAGGAAGACAAAGTAGCAAAGAGACAGCACATACCTTCCCTTACTCCCTCAGAATGGTGATAAAGTGTTGAGAAAATTAGCAGCCCTTTTATCTCAGAGATTGTGTGCTATGTTGTACATGGCCGTGAGCTGTACTACATGTATCAGTCTGGCTTGATGAGAGTGGCAACTCCTTTGTGAAAGAGCACAGCTGAGCATCTTTGAGGAAGATGAATGCAATTAAACTTGATGGATCTAATCCAGTGTGTACTAGTGCATTGAAGAAAGATTAAAGAAAAGAGTTGACAATATTATAGAAACTAATCTGAGGTAATTTATCTTCTACTACAGTCCAAACTAGTAGTTTTGCCTGATTCACGGGGATTTCTGTGTGCATTTCTTGGTGAGGTTTATTTTACTAGATGTTCACCTATTCAGAATGCTGTTAATTGTTTTCTATTCAGAATGGGTAGGAGCTGAACTTGTAATTTATCTTGGCGTGGAAACGAATGCTGATGTAGTAGAACATGAAGTGAAGACATCTTGTCTCTGTCTCCATTGGAATACCTGTCATTAACTGGGGGAGATTTGCATTTTGTAATGTATGCCTAAATGCACTAGAATGGCAGTTTTGTTTGTCCTGTGTGGGAGCTGATGGAATACAAATCTCATGCTCTGTCCTCTGCCATGTGTGTTTCCAACATCACCTAAACAAAATCTTGTTCTGGAGATGTTAGATTTCATCATTTTGTAGTCAATATCGATAGAAAAAAATTTTCTAATGAAATTCCTATCAAGATCTCAGGTCTGAATTTTCATAGGAAAAATTTAAGTAACAAAGGCAAAGAAATCCACCACATTTCTGCTCTTCTGTAGAAGAGCAGAACCACACAAGAATGAGAAATCTTACTATAAAGAGTCTAAAAGGCACAGGTAAAAGGATTGTACAAGTGGGGTGAAGGAGACTGTGCTAGAAGTGCAGAGCCAGTTCTTGCCATCTATCAGAAGGGCTTGAAAAAGGGTGAAAGGAAGCCAGTATGGTGATTGCCAGGGATGAGAAACATCATTCAGAATGCTGAAATTATGTCCAGGTGATGGAGTGCAAAAGGACCTTTAGCCTTGGCAGATGAGAAGTAAGAGCACAAATACAAAAGCCAAAAAGTGACTTTGAGGAGCAGGTAGGAGTGTCTGAATAGGCGTGGGTCTCTTCAACCTGGTAGAGAGACTGTGTAGAAATCTGCAAAATCAATCATAAGTGGCACAGAGAAGATTGATAGCCATTGCTTTTTTTTTTTTTTTGCCATTTCTTCCAAAATGAAAATGAGGGGGTGGGCAATGTAACTGAAGTCTAGAAACCAAATTGGCTCTTCGCGTAAGAGACACCTGAGGACTCCCTTTGGGTTAAAGTTTACATGGGTTGAAGGAGTGACTGGGTAAGTTTGTAGAAGAGGGACCTTCTGAATGTTGCTAAATACATAGAAACTGCAGGAAATAACCTGAGCTGAAAATAGTGGGAGGCCATGGGATTGTTGAAGGGGAAGATTTTACATGCCCATATACTTTAGCACTGGTATTGGTGACTGAACTTGCAGATGAAAGTGGTGACTGGTAGAAAAGTGAGTGTTTATCCTATTTTTCAGTAAGTGTCAGTTACTCTAGCAGTAACATATTTTGAAGAAATGCCCTTGAGTAGCTTAATCAACAAAAAAAGGACTGAAGCAAAAATGTTCAAGAAATTTGATGTCTAACGGTTTTGTTTTCATGCTGTCTTCCCAGGAATCTCATGATCATGTTCTTTTGGATATTCCTGTCACTAGAGAGCTGATGAATCACTATCGAGCTGCAGCTGAAACTGCTCAGAGTGAACTTGCAGCACTTTCAGTGAAGTATGATTTTGCCCAGTCAGAGGTACATTTAAAAATACTTTCAAAACTTTCTCCAAACTTAAGGATTCTCTACAGTCACTTTCTGCAGAGAATAGAAAGCTTGCAGAAAGTCCAAAATTTCTTGCTTTTGGTACAGAATTTTTTTTTCTCATAACCTTTTTAGAATTTCCATGTGATTTTTACTCTGCTTGTTTCTGTGTTCAAGAACTAATTATGAGTTTATATTTGAAAGATTTAAAGCAGTCTAGCTTTTTATCATCATTATCATCTAAATGCAATCTTTTTTAATTAAATCTGAAAGTTAATATTTCTAAATTGTGGTTGTATAAAAGTTGTAATAGATGTCCTCCTGTTGTTGCTGGTGAGTTAAGATATAACTGCCCATCCTCATCCATTTCTCCGTTAAGTTACAGCTCCCCAGATTTGCTTTGCTTTCATCACCACTGAAGTTGTGTTTGAGCGAATGAGGTTGATTGTAACTAGAGGCTGAAGAATGCACACACATCCTTTTCTGCTGTTTCTGCTGTGCAGATGCTACTTCTCAAGAGACAGGATTTATTAGAGGATAATTTTTACAGTTTCTGTATTTTCACACTATTTTTAAAAAAAAAACCCAAAAAAACATCATACGATGAACTAAGGTTGATTTGATCCAATTCAGCAATGTGGTCAGTGGTCAGTTTTAAAATCGAATCAAATTTGCCTTTAGGAGACATGAAATGCTTATTCTGATTTTCATACATATATATTCAGGTGTATATATTCATAAATATACATAGATACATAAAGTTCAATGGAAAATTGTGAACATCTATCCAACTAGTTTTTTCAACATCTATGCATTTTACAAATGTGTATTTCTATTGCACATAGTAAAGTGCTTTGGGATGTACTTGCATAGCACTTGAACATAAAAAAATACTATCGATGAAATAAATTTTTTTTAATTGTGGGTTGCTCAATATGAGAGACAGCATAAACATGTAATATTACAGGAGAATGAATTGTTAATACAGTATCCAGCCAGAACTACAGGGGTAAGTGTCCATTGACTGAGCTTGAATTTGACCAGTTAATCCTGAAATTACTGCAGAGTTCCCCTGCATGTAATGGCTATCCAGGATCAGTGCTTTAAATTTCAGTTTTAAAAAGCCATACAGAATCTCACATTCTCATAGAAAGAATTTATTACTGGAAATGTTGAATGGCTTTATTGCCAGCATGACTGACTGATTTATAGATTCTTTCAGCACTGTGCTTGCATAAGCAAAAGAAGAGTCAAGAAAGCAGCTGTTCATGCTCTTGTTAATAAAGACCTTCATGACCCAGCTGAGGTCAGAGCCCTGTTCTGCTGAGTGCTCTGTAAAACCCATGATATGGGATTATTCTTGCTTTTTCTGCTATTGGAACTGACCACAAAGACAATGGACAGAGGAAAAAATAACACATTTTGCAGATGGGGAGTTGAACCACAGAGAAATTTTAAGGTTATGAATGCTTTAAGCTACCATAGCTTGGTCCAGCTGCCAAGCAAAGCAATCCTATTGTTCCTTCAGCTGCTCATTTCCTTCCCCACACTGCCCCATCCCTTGTGCTGGCACAGATGTATGTGTAGTTTTACGGTGCACTGTTTTGTTGGGGAACTGATGCAACTGAAAAATAATGCCTTTCCTTCTGGGTTGGTTTTTAGCCTGATCAGTTTCCCAATCTTATTTCATCTTGTAGCCATATAAGTGCTTCTGCTAGCACAGAGGGTGGGCTATGGAAATGAAGCCTGTGAGCCTGTGAAGAGGCAAAGCTGCTTTTCTCAAAATCAGTGCTGCTTTATGTCAGCTCCAAAGTGTCCCATAAACCAGTGCTTGCATGTGAAGCATAAGATCATCAGAGACTATGCTGCTGCTGCAAGAATGATCCTTCTACCTGACTCCTCAGTGTTAGCCTTTTCTCTATGACGTGGCCATCTCCCCTCCCTCTTACTCCTCTGTAGAAAGTGAATTCTTTTTTGTCAGCTGCGTTAGTTAAGTTGTTTGTAAAGTCAAATACCAGAGCTGGTGCAAGGGAGAGGACAGGCGTGTGTGGCTGGGAGCAGAAGTGGGACCTTTCTTTTCCAAGGCAGTTGCCATTCAGTCAGCTCACTGGCCTCCTGGAATTTCTCCAGGTATTTTGGGTTTGGTCACACTGGAAGCCTCTGGCAGAGCAGTGAATTCCCTTAAGTCCCAAATTGAAGCTTAATGTCTTAAATATTTATTGCCTTAAAATGTTTGCCACAAATTAAAAGCCCTAGCACACATCATAAGGAGCAGTTAATGTGGCTTAATTACTTGATTGTTAATTTTATGTAATAGGAGATAAATGCTTCGGATTGCACCTTGCTGCTTATAAACGGAGTTGTCAGGGAAGCTGAAACATGCTTTAACACTTGTGACAAAAAATCCGCTTTAAATTACTTGTTCCTTTTAACAAAGTAAACCACTGAAATTTTATGTGCCTGATGTGTCTGCCTCAAGCTCAGTCTTGTACAGAAGCTTGTAGCAGAAATAGTTCAATGCAAAATGGTATTTTTAACTAAAAAAGAGACGGGAAAGTAGAGAAAAGCAACTGAACTCCATGAAGTGTTGGGAAGCTCTAGCATCATCGCTGGAACAGGTCCTTGACATTTGGTGGTGATGTTTCTCCTCCCACCCTTTAAAAGGTCCTCTTGCCGTTTCTGTGTAAATCCAGCTATGTTTAATTGGATTATCAGACCAAAAAATAACTATTTGCATAAGATGAGAAGAGGTTGCCTAACAGCACAACTGTCCAAAAATTTCTTTGCCTCTGAATATGCTGCAAATCATCAAAAGGATCCACCCTCATACAACTGGATACTTTGCTGTTACAACTCAGTGTAGCTATAGATCATGTGTGGAACTGTGCACCAGAACTGGGAGCAGGGAGGAGGCAGGCAAAAAAAATGGAATAGTGATGTTAATAACTGTATTGTAATGCAGATGCACAAGGGAGGTGAATTAAGGTTGCGCAGCAAAATTTAAGGTGGACTTTTCCTAAATTCTGAGTTTGCAAATCAATTTATCTTCCTCTAAGAGATTGTCTTGAAAATTTGTATTGTATTGCACAAGAACAGCTTTTGTTTTTACAGACCTCTTCTATTGCTTTTTCATGGTCATATGAAAATAAAGTTGTGTCCGTCCACTGAGTCTTGTAGTGATAGAAGACTCTGAGTTGTTTGAAAATGTGTTTCTTGACACATTACTAAACTTGTAGTGCAGTCAGCAGTTTCAGCCTGGGCAAAATTATTCTTCCTTTTTTAATGAATTTTCTCCCTATCTATAGCTTCTTGAACTCAGGTCCAGAATGGTCTCTAAGGAAGCCTCTTTTCAAGAGCTGAAGGCTGAAGCTGAAAGCTTCAAGGAAAACAATGCTAGACAGATGTCTCACCTCCTGTCTTTGCAAAACCGAATTCAGGAGATGGAGGAAGAGGCGTCTGTGCTCACCACTTCTAAAAACCAGTCTGAGCTGACAGCTCGGGTGGCATTCAAGGAAAACTGGGAACTGAAGGAGGAGCTTCATGAGCAAAATACTAAACTTAAGTAAGATTCTTGTGAGTTGAGAAACAATTTTTGTTTGGAATGACATAAGGGTGCAGTTGCCAATGCAGAAAAGTATGTCAGTGAAGAGACTATTGCAGATCATAACTCTGTTATAATGCCTTGCACAACTGTTGTACCTGAGTGTCTGGAAGGTATTGAAATTTGAATTCTGGTTTGAGTTGTTAGCCCATAAATGGGGTTCTGAGAGTTTTTTCCTTTGGAGGAGAAACAATTGTATTGCATCAGCTTGGAGTAACCTCATTGCTTACAAAAAATGAGCACAGAGAGCTCTTTGAACACAGTAGAAATGATAGTTTCGGTGTCCTCATTCAGATATTTCCATGTATGGCACTGAGGCAAATTTTTGTGCCTTTTACAGCGTGCTTGTGATGGGCAGTATCTGCAACTATGGTCTAATGCCCTGGTCTGTCCTTATCACGTGGCATCTTTTACAGTCATTTACCTGTCACTCAACATGCTATGTGGACTGTACAGTGGTGAGTGACTGTTGCTGCACTGCTCCAGTCCCTTTTCCCCTCTTCTGTGTCACAGCTGGAACTGGAACAGTGTCAAGTGAATTTCTTCCTTAGTGTAAAGCTGTACATTAGCAGTGTAATAAAGAAAATATGTGTAATTCCTAGTTAGTAGCATCCTGAAGGGGGCACGTTTATGTTTGGTTAATGGTTTGGTTAGCTGCGTGGGTTTTTTTGGGGTGATTGTTGGTGGTGGTGTGGTGGAGGTTGTTGGTTTTTTAATGTGCATACTGATTTAATAAAACTTTCCTTTAAAGATAATATCTTTAACTATACTCTTCTTAGTATAGTGTGTCAGAGCACTGATCTGTCAGTTCTGCATAAGTGCTGATATTTGAGGTCTGTGAGATCGAGACTGATACCAATGTTGATCACAAATAAAATTGATTCATGTGAAAATACTCTGAGCTCTAAAATTCCAAAGTCAGTGTCAGTCATTACTAGACACCTAGTGCTAGACACCTTGTAGACTTTTATAATGGATTTTTTCCCACCATTAGAAGGCTAATATCTATGTCTCTTTCAATACTGTCTAGTTAAGAGCAAGGTGAGTGTTTACCAGATGTCTGTGTTTCCCAAATTGGTATTTCACACAGCTCTTCCAGGCTTTGTGCATTAGAAGTGGATAATTAAATTATTTTAAGGTCTGGAGAAATCTATTGCGGTGCTCTTGTCTGTTACCAGCTGATTTGCCAAAAGCCCTGCCTGGAGAGTGCTGATGTTGATCACCAAAGATTTTAGATATGATCCCAGTGTAAGTGAGGAGATAAGACAAGAAATGTATTATGCATCCTAGTAACATAGAAAACATCACAGTCTGTGACATAATGGTTGTTAAGATTCTTTAAAATGCTTCTTCTGTGAGAAAATTAAAGGAAGAAAAGCCTCCTAGCCTGTTGCCTAACTCACTGGGAGAAAACTACCAAAATACTGTATCATACTAGCCTAATCATTACAGTGATATGATCAATTTTATGTGGCATAAATCTGTGCTGTCACTCCCAGTGGGGTCCTGGCTGCTTTGTTTTGCCAATGACACTTGTGTTGGCACTTCTGTCTGTGTTGGGACAAGGGAAGTGCTGTGAGAGAGAAATGAGCAAAATAAAAAGCTTAATTTCTAGCTCTACCAATCCCAGGTCCAGTTTGCTGTGCACCGAGTGTACCACTAGAGTGCTGGCAAAAGGGAATGGCCAAAGGGAGGGTGAGCCTGCTCTTTTGGAATAAACATTTTTGATTGGTCATGAATCTACAGTGTATGTTTTCAAAGCTTTTTCTCATCCTCAGCTAATGGTTACATGTGCCACTTAATACTAATCAACATATTGACTTAATGAGCTTTAGTCACTTAGTCTGGCCACCTTAGTATCATGTGGCACATGACCTATCCTAATCAGGTATTCAAGAAAGATTTTCACTGAAAACCACAAATAAAAGGGAAGAGCAAGCCAGAAGGCGTGAAATGCACAGTTACATTCTATACCTAGGAATATAGTAAAAAATGTTTAATAAATTCTGTGATTAGTTTCCAAGTTGTACACCTCTCCTACTGAAAATGGTACTTTTCTACTCAATAGGTTCTATTGCCAAGGTATTTTTAGAGCCTGAACTGTGAAAAGCTTTTTTTTTCCCTTTTCCTCCCCTTCTTTTTGCTCATTAGTTCTGGAGAGCTGGCAAAACTGTGAAAGAGCTGCGTTCTACTTTTTTGTGCCCAATTGCCTATTTTCTAGGTGCTAGCACCTTTATGGCCCTACTGGAGGTAATTATCGTAGACTTGTCAAGTATGTGCTTTGTACTTCAGATTGTTTATTTTTAGAAGCAGGTATGGTTCTGTGTGTGATGTGCCTTGATTTTTCAGAGCCACAGAACAGTTCATGGGATTGGTTGTCAATCTCCTACAATATTCTAACATATAGGCATGTATGTATGGCACATCTGGAGCCTCATACCTTTTCACTTCTGACATACTCCTCCTCACACAGCAGTTTAGCGACCATCTCACAGCTTAGTTTTGCTGGGGCTATAGAGGAGAGGAGGGTGCTGGGAGGTGAGGAAGCTGTGAGGCACTGTGCCTGCTGTAGAAGGCAGAGCTCCTTTGGCTCACAGTGTGTGCTGTGCAGCAGTACGTGGAAATATCCTTGTCCTGTCCCAAGCAGTAATTAATGTTTTCTATTACTTTCTGTTATCCTTCCACTCTCTTCTACTTTGCAGCATTGACAAGTGTGCTGATCTCCCTCCTGAGGCAACATCTTAAATTTTTTCATGGACCATCTCTTTTGCTTAGTGATTTAAAACCATTTAATGTACTGTGTTTGCACTCACTCTGTGTTTTCTATGATTGATTGCCAACCTAGAGAGGAAGAAATCAGAAAACAAAAAAGAATGAGTCCAGAAATGACTAGCATGCCCACCTTGAAAACTGAGAATAGTACTATGCTTTGATAGTTTCAATAAAATATTTGCTCTGGAGAGCTGTTTGTTGATATCTCATGTCTCATTTTATTCTAATGTTCAAATCGTTGTGAAGAACTTGCTTTAGAAAGTACCTTGTTTCTCAATTGGAAGCTCAATAGTTTTGTCTCTCACTCTACCACTGAGTACTTCTCTTATGGGTGTTATCTGAGAGGTACTGGAGTTGATATTTGGATTGCACTAACAGTAATTTTGAACTTTGTTTGGTTGGCTATTTGTTAATCTGTTTCTTTGTAATTTTTCAGAAGTGATGTTCAGTGTTGCAGCATCATGAACAAGATATGAATTTACACATTTACTACCTATGCAGACTGTGGCAATGCTCGTTTGCTGGACTTGTCTTTGTGCCTGGCAATGGAAGGGATATAACCATATTTATGGCAATGAGTTAAACTGTCCACTCTGTTATTTGGTTGTTTGTTCTTATACAGCATTTACAAACCAATACCTGCTGTCAATGTTGCTAACAGATGTTTCATGTGGGATATGTATCCACATGATAGGCACCTTTTGAGAGTGATGAAATTGATGACAAAAAGCTGCCTTTTCTTCCAACTTTTGTAGTAGTCCCTTGATGTTTTCTCTTTTAATCAATCCCTTTCATGGGTGGTGTTTCTCTGAAAGACTGGATGTACAGCAAAGTAGTGTCTCCCATCTCTGTCTGCTTCTGCTGGTAAACTTCCCTTCGCAGGTACTCCAGATGTCCTTCATTTCCATTAGTCCAGAGGGGCTTCTCTTTTCATGGAGCTTGTGATCAGCACCGTCAGCTTCATTAGAGGGGGGATGTGAAGTGCTTTTAGCATATTTTTACTATAATTGGATCACTCTCTTCCCCCTTACTTTTTCTAAGCTTTTGCTTGCAGCGTCCACTCTCAGTATCTTGAGGGCGCTGTTTATTGATATCACCTGGTTCTTGTGTTTCATTGAAATCTTGTGCTGAGAATGAGGTTGGGATTGTAGAATGTTCTTTGAAGAGCTAGTCAAAAGCAAAGATGAAGAAATGTTTACACATAAGGCAATGACAAAGGTTATATGTATTAAATAACAGACAGAGAGAGTTATATGTAACTTTAAAAATTAATTTTGTGGTATGCAGAAGCTAGCAATTATCTTGCGATAATGTCTTTTGCTTAGAATTCTGTTTCAGAGAACATTCATCCTGATGTGCCTGGGTTGTTTTTTTTTTCTGTCTGATTAGTAAATATTTGAGTAAGTGCGAAGAAAGCATGACTCAAGCTTCTAAAATCAGCAGAAAGTATGAAGAGCTCCTTACACAGCTTTCTGGATTCTTGAACACAGACATCAGAGAAAAAGAGAAACCACAGGAACATTTAATGTCAAAGGTGATTATGTGTAGTCAAGGGTTTCTGTACAGAAATTTAATAGAAGAATATTTGGTTGTCAAAGAAATAGAGCAAGCGATGAAGACAAGAATTGTTATGTTAAATAATGATTTGCAGGCAGTGCTATGATTTAAGACAGATTTTTTTTTTTTTCATATTGGGCTGATTTTCAAAGGTGCTGAACACTAATAGACCTCAGTGAATGCAGTCTGCTCTTATCTGCATTAAATGTTTTATCATCCTGTAGTTCCCAAGTACAGCCCTGATTAGATACTTGGTTGAAAGCTTTCCTGAAAACATTAACACTGGGAGTCACTAGGTGACGTGTAAACTGTACCACTAGAACTTAACACTTATCTTGAGCCAACATATCATTAAATAGAAACATCTGAAATGGCATGCCCTAAACCAACGTTAACTATGCCCTGTAACAAGATGCTGTAAATAACTGTGTGGTGTTTTTGAGACTTAATCATAAAAGTTTATTATTTCTCTTCAGAATACTTCTGAAGCTCCAAAAACTAACCATCCATTTAGGAAAGAAAAATTGTTTGTTTACTCTCTTAACCTTTATGCTGCTGAAGGACAATTTTTCCTAATTTTATATATTTTTTCTCATGTTCTGTCTAGTCTTTGCTATCCCTATTTTTCTTCACTTGAGAGCCTGCTAGGTATTTTGGGAGATTCTGTTTCATTATATTCATATTATTACAAGAGTTCTGGCTATAAGGAATACTTAATAAATTAAGATTATCTAGGTATGTATCACATTGATTTCTTAAAGTACTTGCCCTCATAATAATACAAACACATAGAAATTTTAATAGATACTCTAACAAAACTTAGCTAGTTATCATTAGAGGCAAAAATGTTTGTATTAAGCTGTAACTCTTACATGCTTTATGCTAAGGAAATAACTGGAGTTTAAAAAAAGTACATGTTGACGTCCTGTTTTAACAATGTAGTAACAAATCTGGTTGGGAAATATAATTTGTGCTGAAAACTTTGTGCATTAGGAAAATTTAGCAACTCATTTTTCTGTTTGGGGTCATGGCACATCTACTCAGCTTCTTTTCCACATTGTGGTTTTATTTAAGACAGAATTGATCTGCCTTAGTCTTAACAAACATCTTGCCAGTAGGAGTCGGGGTATATTTTTTACCTTACGCACTCTTTGAAGTGCCCATATTTATCTATTCTACTTCTTGGAAATAGCATAACGTACCAAACCAGCCCTAGAATCCTGGAAATGACTCCTTTTCCCAAGGTGTCAGCTGCCCTTGAATATACTTATGTAATAGCTGTTAGTAACTCAAATCTCCCCATGCCTAAAAAGTTTCAGGCTTAAAATGCAGCTTTCAGTTTCCTATTCCAACGAGAGGCATAAATCTTAACAAGTCATACTGAAAATGTCTGGTTTTCACATGAAGTTAGCTACATGATCTGTTTTCATTTTCTGATCTGCTTCATGTCAAGCACAGATAGGCAGCGACAGTAACTCTCCACCTGTTTAATAGATCATAGAGACTGTGTGGGAGTAAATCTGAACTACATTACACTAAGGTGTGGGTTTCTGGTGGGAATATGGTTCTCATTTTAATTTCCTTTCTACTCTTTTTAGAAAGGAATAGTAGCATGCAATTATAAATCTGACCTAGAAGTCACCAGAAACACCATGTCTTTATTGGGATGATTAAGACCAGGCATACTGGGATGACTATATATCATTATTAAGTGCTTTTAAAAAGTTACTAATATTTTAATTATTTCTCTAGGTCTCTGAAATATGTAAAGAAAATCTGACACTTAAAGACCAGGTTGCTACTCTTCAAGAAGCTATCAATGTCCATGAAATGGAGTCTAAGGCTAGTAGAGAAACTATCATGAGGCTTGTTTCAGAAGTGACCAAGGAGCAGAAAAAGGCAGCAGGATACTATCAAGACATGGAAAAACTTAGTAAGGTACATAATTGCATGACATGTATGTTTGTCTAGTTTTCAAATGTTTTCTCAAAATTTTAAATTTTCAATAGGAGTTTTATAATAAAAGAAAAATGCTTTCAGAAATGCTTTCTGAAAGACTTCTGACTATTAGATTCAGAGCTTCTTGGAAACTTCAGAATATGTGGAGATTAAACAGTAACATAGTGTAAAATAGATCTGATCTGATTTAGATTTGATATTTTCCAACGATGCTTGCAAATTTATATTTTTATATAAATAGCCTTAGTTGTGCTTGCACATCTATAAAGAGATGTTTATAGAAAATATATAACTTAATATCTGAGGCACAAGCATGAAACAATGAAAAAATGCTCTTTTAAAGAATATTTATGTGATATTGCAAGTTTTCTGAGGATTATTCTACTCAGTTTCTTTAAAAATTCTAATGAGAAATTGAAAGGAATTGATAGAACACAATTTTACTTTTTCTCTTAAGGAACTGGAAGTGTCTTGTCTTCCAGACACCCTAGATTATCTTGTTTCACTGCATTATGAACTTGTATTTCATAACTGTAAATACTTAGTTGGCTCATACCCAGAAAACTCTAGGCAGTAGGATGGCTCTTCTAGGAAAGCATTGTTTTGTTGTGGGGAACACATAGAGGAAATCTCTGCAGCAGGAATAATGCTGAAATGAGAAATATAAATTAAGTTGTAAATCAAGTATTCACCAAATTAATCTTGATATGATTTCGAAAGGAAAAGGATGTGACTTAAGAATTTAATTGCTCCAGGAGAATTCACTATTAAAAGTTTTTGTACATTGCAAAGAATGGATGAAGAAAATAGCTTCTGTAGCAGTTTCCCTTACTACTCTGTACTTTGAGCGATAACTGGCAAGGGAGCAGTTTACTAAAACCATAAGGAAAGTTTTCCTCAGGTACTAGAGCAGTGTGGTTAAAGCTGATAGCCAGAACTTAAGAAAATAGGAGAGAAACTTAGACTTAGTTGTGTGTGACTGAGTTTGTAGAAATTTTTAACACAAAGGCAACCTTGTGCATTAAATTTTCAAGTGTAGTGTAACTCTTTCCCCACCCTCCTGGCATTACTTTTTTTCCTGAACAGAAGAACACCACAATACACTTTAAAGAATACAGTGTTCTAATTTGGTTGTAGGCAAAATACTTAGGACATGAGAAATAGGTGACAGTGTGCTCTGAGGAAGAAAGAATTTGTTGTGGGAAAGATAAATATTAAGAACCACAAGGGTCATAAATTTTACTTACTGCTGAAAATACTTCTTACTAAGCTTGTAAAATTTTCTAAGATTCAAATGGGACTGAGAGAGAACCTGCACCAAAAACTTAAACAGGTCATTTTTGCGAACATTTTGTTCTCATACTTCACTTCAAACACAGGTGTGTGAGTAAGAGCAGAGTGTAGTTTGTTCAACTAAGCCAGAATCAGGAGATGTTTTAAACCAAGGTAAGGGCTTCATTTGTGACTTGTTTCGCAAGTTTGCTTTGACTGCCTAAACATTTCCAAAGTTGAGCTAGTTTTATGAGAAGTATTTTCCTATTGTTATTGTGCACACGCCAAATACATAATTTATTTAACCCATTTTACAGAGATGTCTTGCTAAATTATTGGCATTTCCTTTCAAGGAAGCCTTGTACCAGCAGGGCTTATCTAGAGACTGCAGATTTCTCCAGTGCTGTTTCAGTTTAGCTACTTAAATTTGCAGATACTGAGTAAATCTGTTGAGAAGGTTTTGCATTCACAAAAGCATATGAAGAAATTCAGTATTGAAAAAAATAAGTAGAAAACCAAAAATGCTCCAAATCCACATACCTAAAGGAGGATGTATGGCATCCCCTGTTCCCCTTAGGGGTGTGGTTACAGGAAGGGCATCTGGGGTACAAAGTCAGTTTGACTTGGTTGTATACTTTGCTGCACAGTTTAAGCACATGAACAGTGTTGCACATGTTGTGACATGTTCCCCTGTGGAGGCAAAAAGCCTCCATACTGTTCCTGTGGCAGAAGACACTCACATGGTGGTGTGTTTCTGGACTGTTTCTTGAGCTTTAATTAATGGAATTGCCTGTAGCAGTTTACCCAGCACAGGCTGAGTACAAGTGTCTCTTGCCTGTGTTTGCCTGAAGCTCCCAGGGCCAAACATATTGGCCATCTTCTGTATTACAGATCGAGATGGTGGCCTGTTTCTCCCAGTTTTCTCTCAAAATTCTTCCTATGTGTATAGATGCTGCTCCATCAGTCTTCTCCAGAGGGCCTCAGCCACCTCCCTGTTCCCTGCCACTTCTGAATCATTGCCAGTTTTTCTTGCCAGGTAGTCCTTTGCTTCTGCTCCTTGGGATTTCTATGAACTCCCTCTTTCGAGAAGTTGCCTTTCTTTGTCCTAGGAGGAACCAGCTATCTAATGATCAATTAAACAGATTGTAGATTCTGAAACTCTTGAAGAAAACAAAAGCCAGCCGGTTATGTTTTAAGTTATATGTGAGAGCAATTCAGACTCTACTTTAGTATATCTGATACTTGAGTGTTTGTTGCAGGTAGCTGGTTTTCATTTGAGGAGAATTAGCAAGTGAACGACAATTTTTTCTCTTCCTGTCTCAGCCTCACAGCATCACAATAGCAAACAGCACACCACAGAAACCAATACAGTCTTGAAACTAATATAAGTAACAAAAGCAAGCCACCAAACTGTTCTTGTAATGTATTACTTTTCTTTTAGAATTCTTAACTTCTCACGTTTCTGACCAAATATTGCAAGGGCTTGCTCCTGGAATTCTGTAAATATTGTGCATACCTTTATTCTGGCAGTGCTGTATATCAAATTTGCATTTAATGGAAAATAATTTTTAAATGCTGCCCAGGTTTCTAGACTGAAAATCAGAATACTTGTTATTTCTTTCTGTATGTCCAGACAGTGATTATTGATTATGATACAGAATCATAACATTCATTGAGAGTGTCTGTAGGTCCTTAAAAATGTCTCATTTGCTCTATCCAAGTTTCTTTCTAGTATTTAATAAATTCCTATATGGTATTTATGTAAAGTATAGAAGAAGATGCATATATTCTTCTTCCAGATGAATTTACCTTTCATACAGCTTTGCCATTGATGAAATGCAAGAACTAGTAAACTGGCTGGTTCTGTTTTACATCTTTGCTGATGATTCAACCTGGAAATATTTGTGATTCCTCCTGAAGTGTTAATTAAAACATCTGTTTTGCAAAGATGTTCACCATACAATGTCTTTAAAGAACATATTTGAAATATAATCAAGTGACTTTAATATCAATATATCTGCATGTACTACTGATGCAAAAGTAACCAAAAAATATCTTCAGTATTCAAGACTGACCTGTATTAAATTGTTATTAATTAAGTATCATCTAATCAGTACAAATTTATCAGCCTCCTTTTCTGCAGACTAAACAACCCCAGTTCTCTGAGCTACTCATCATAAGGCTTGTGCTCTAGACCCTTCACCAGCTTCGTTGCCCTTCTTTGGACATGCTCCAGCACCTCAATGTCTTTATTGTAGTGCAGGGCTAAAAACTAAACACGGTATTCAAGGTTCAGCCTCATCAGTGTTGAGTACAGGGGGATGATCACTTCCCTGGTCCTGCTGGCCACACTATTTCTGATACAAGCCAGGATGCTGTTGGTCTTCTTGGCCACCTGGGCACACTGCTGGTTTATATTCAGCTGTCTGTCAAACAAACACCCCCAGGTCCTTTTCTGCCAAGCAACTCTCCAGCCACTCTTCCCCAAGCCTGTAGCATTGCACGGCGTTGTTCTGACTCAGGTGCTGGACCCAGCACTCAGCCTTGTTGAACCTCATACAGTTGACCTCGGCCCATTGATCCAGCCTGTTCAGATTCCTCTGTAGAGTCTCCCTACCCTTGAGCAGATCAACACTCCCACCCAACTTGGTGTTGCCTGCAAACTTACTGAGGGTGCACTCAATTCCCTTGTCCAAATCACTGATAAAGAGATTAAATGGAAGTGGCCCCAATACTGAGCCCTGAAGAACGCTAGTTATGACCAGCCGCCAACTGGATTTAAATCTATTCACCTCCACTCTTTGGGCCAGGCTATCCAGCCAGGTTTTCATCCAGTGAAGAGTTTAAGCCATGAGCAGCAAGATTCTCCAGGAGAATGCTGTGGGAGAATGTGTCAGAGGCCTTACTAAAGTCTAAGTAGACAACATCCACAGCCTTTCCCTCATCCACTAAGCAGGTCACCTTTTCATAGAAGGAGATCAGGTTTGTCAAGCAGGACCTGCCTTTCATAAACCCATGCTGACTGGGCCTGATCCCTTGGTTGTCCTGTACGTGCCCCATGTTGGAGGATCTGGTCCATAACCTTCTCTGGCACCAAGGTCAGACTGACAGGCCTGTAATTCCCCAGATCCTCCTTCCAGCCCTTCTTGAAGATGGGCACCACATTTGCTAATCTTCAGTCCACTGGGATCTCCCTGGTTAGCCAGGACTGCTGATAAGTGATGGAAAGTGGCTTCATGAGCACTTCCACCAGCTCCCTCAGTACCCTTGGGTGGATCCTGTCTGGCCCCATAGACTTGTGTGTGTTCTAAGTGATGTAGCGGGTCACTAACCATATTTCCCTTTGGATTATGGGGGCTTCATTCTGCTCCCTGTCTTCCAGCTTATGGGGCTGGATACCCCAACAACTGGTCTTACTATTAAAGACTGAGGCAAAGAAGTACCTTAGGCTTTTCCTCATCCTTTGTCACTGTGTTTCCTCTTGCATCTCATAAAGGATCATGATATAATTCAAATAACCATCTCTGGTCTAAAAACCCTCTCAAATTATTTAATTTCAAAACAGATGAAAGCCCAAAAGCCCAGAGTTTCCTCTGGAAGTGTAATAAGGACATTGGTTAACACACGGCTGCTCCAAGAAATAAAAGGGAGGAGAAGGACTTGTGGTTGTGCCAAGGGTTGTAGAGTGGGATATGCTAGTGAAGGACAGCAGATATGCAGGAATCTTTTTCATCAGTCCAAATAAGTGTTGTCTAAACTGCGCAAGTGGCCAGTAGCTGATGTGTGGGCAAATTTGCGGAAATACTTTTGGCCATATATCCTCTCAGCTTCCATCAGTCTGGGACTTCCTGATTCAAAGGCTGCATCTTGATGTTAACAGCTACTGCTGCTATATGATACATTATGAATGTTTCACATAAAATCTCGTGAAAACCCTTTAGAAAATGGCCCTGTCATTATTAGTGAATCTTGACCAAAAATAATCAGTAATTCCTCCAGTTCTGTAAGTGGAACAGCCATTGGTTCCTGAAAGATTGTTAATTAAAGCTTCACAGTGCTTCAGAGGGCTCACTGGAAAGACAAGCCTTCATGTCACCCTCTCTTCTGAAGGTGTTTTGTGGGAAGACCTTTGCAGAGTTCTGAAACTAAACCTTGCCAAACTTGCAAGTCCCTGAGCTTGATTCCAGCATGCAAGTGGATAAGAAAATATAGTTGGATTCTTTTTAGTATTGGAAGCCCAGAGATTTTAAAAATTCATGTAAATAAAAATAAATTTGCTCAGCAGTTTAAAATTGAACAAAATCATTCCTAGGGCCAAAAATTTTAGTACAAAAAGAGAGTTTTTATACCTTCTTTGCTATTTTTTTTTTTTTTAGAAGGTGAAAGCTGGTGCTGAAGATAAAAGTCAGTGTTATCATAACCTCATCTGCAAAGCCACAATAGTGGCTTTTTTAATAGTGTGGGGCATACTTCTGTAATGCCATGCATGCAAAATAATTAGAAAAAAAACATTTTCACAGCCTGTTTTAATCTATTGCATTAGATGAAAGGAAAGATCTTAACTTTTGCAATATAAAGTTAGGTAAATGAGCAATTAAATTTGTGTTTACTTACAACCATAATAAACTGCTGCAGTACTTTTGGGAGGTGGACCTGTTGTGTTTTTTCTGAATCTACTTCAGTTGTACTGGTGGGGGTTTTTTGGTTTTGGTTTTTGCTTGGTTGGTTGGGGGTTTTGTTTGACTTTTTATTTTTTTTTTTTTAGGAAGGGAGAACTAGAGGAGGTAATTTAAAGCTCTGGAAAACTGAGTGTGGGATCACTTTGGAGTAGGCAGTGTTCACTCAGACATTCTAAGGAAATTCAAAGTGGAAATAGATTAATTATTATTTATAGTATGTAAACTAAAACTTAAAACTGTCTCAGAAATAGTGACTATTTTGACTGGTATCCACTTTTAAAAAAATTATTATTGGATGAAATGACAGACCAGCAGACATGTATGCATAGAACATGCTAGTTGAAATCTTGAGAAATATGGAAAAATACAGTATATTAAGGAAGAGTTATCACAGTTTTTTAAAAATGTATTGTAGATATTGAGATCAACAGTGAGGATATGTATTCATATGTATTGTTATTTAAAAGATCTTATCCCTTCTTGTTTCTTTTCTTTCATCTGTCTGCCTGTTTAATGCGATTGTATCTCCTTCATTTTGTTTTGCAGTGTTAAATACAGTTCTTTTAGCTGTTCCTTATAAAAGAGTCCCTCTCTTTCTCTGCTTAAAAGGCAGAAGTAATTTTCCCCACCTGTTACAGCCTGAATGCATTTTCTGTGAATGTGGCTGATACAATACAGAACACATGATTTCTCATGAGGGAGGCCTTGTCAGTGTTCTGTACAATGGTTTGGGTACTCTTACATCTTCTCTAATCTACCACAGGTAGGGGTGCCAGCAGGTGAGTGTGCGTAAGCTGTGTCCCAGCCTGAGTGGGTAGCTTTATGTATGGTACTGTGCTGTATGAGCCCTTTTCCTCTGACCTCAGATAGTTAAAGAACCCTTGGTGTTGCTTTTTATGCAGGTGAGTGTGGCCATGGTAGATCTCCTGCATCCCTGGTGTCTAACACAGGTGTCATTGGCATGGTCTATCCTGGGTAAATCCACCTAATTCTGTTTTCTTTGAACATCCATTTCTATAATTATTCCTGTTTTCAAAATTTGTTGTGTGTCAGTGGCTTTTTTGACCCTACAAGCTGCATATCAAACCCTTTATATAATTCAGAACCATGGGACATAAGCCATAAATGTTGAGGAGCCAAAGAGAAAACATGAGCTGTTGCAGTTTCATCTTTTCAGTCTTAAGTGATGGAAATTGTTTTATCTGCCTGCACCAATCACTTAGGCTCTTAGGGGTTTGCACGTAGTTGGGATCCCACCTTTACATGCCACAGTTCCTAAATTTCCAAATGCTGTTCAGTGCTTAGGCTGACCTTGCTGAAGCTAGCTAGTGTAAATGCTCTCCAAGAGAGGTTTCAAGGAGGACTGTTCAGAATTTTAATGTTTTGAGTGTTACGGCTTTTCATTCTGTAAATTGCTAGTTGTGGTTTGGTTTTTTTCCAATGTTTGGGCATAAACGGGCTGCAGTTCCTTATTTTATACCTTGATCTTTTGATTCAACTGTGTTTGTTTGCAGATGTTCACAATTTGAAAAAAAGATTCTAATTAGGTAAACTCCCTCGTACTGGCAAACTACTTTTGCACTGCCTTTCTGAAAGAAAAGATACATAGTGCTGAAAACTGTAATTGAAATAAACCACTCTTTATTCTTTGCTGTAATTACCATAATGTAATTCTGAGCACAGGTGGGAATTTTATATTAATGGGACTTGTTTAGAATACAAAACAGAGAATGGCAAGGAATCATGCCAACATTTGTTTCCAAGAGAGTTCTACAATTACGTTAGAAAGGGGTAGTAACAAATAATTTCCTAAATGACAGGGTTTGTTTTGGTTTGTTTTCATTTATGTGTTTGCATGTTTTTCTTTTTGAAGCTATTTAAAAATTTTAGTATTTTTAGTATTGTATGTTTATATTTTATTTCCAAAGTGCCTCCCAAACTCCTTTTTTGTCCATCTTCAGTGGTGATCTCGATAAATACACTGCTAGATTTACTACTTGATTGGCAAGTATTCCATTAATACAGATGACTTATTATGCTACACAGCAAGCACACATAGACCCTGAGAGACCCTCAAGTGGTCACCATATTCACAGCTGCTCTGGGAACAATTCTTTAACTCCAGGTACACGATCTTAGTTCATATCAATCCACCTAGTGAGTCTCTACTAAAGAAGTGAAACTTCCACAGAAATTCAATCACTCTCTATAAATATGCTATCCTCTAACACAATTTTTTGTCTTGCCATTTGTTCCTATCAGTGAGATAATACCCCAAAGAATAAAGTCTTAGTCTTTACTATACTTTTAGTTGATTTCACTGCAAATTTTATTCTTGTATATGAAGGTGTAAGCACTCTTAATATTGGTACTGTGGGTAAAGGAAAGAGGTTCACAAGCTGTCTGAATGAGAGGTATGATTTTTTCTTTATGTTTACATGGCTTATTTTTCTTTCACTTTTCTATCACCATTTGTTTTTGCATCATGGGTCAAGGTACACAGTTCTGTCTGTCTGTTCTGCCCTGTTGGGTCAATATTTTCTATACAACTGATGTAGAAATATATGTACTGTATATTTTTTCTGCTTTCCAAACTGTGTCTTGATTCATCAGAAGGTAAAGGGAAAAATAACTTTTAAAGTCTCAGGGCTTAGAAGGAAAGGGCCATAGGTGTCAGAGGTTGAGTGAGAACCATGACAAAATGCCAGAGATCTGAGGATTTCCCTGAGCAGTAAATCCTATGGGCTATTCAACAGGTAGCCTTATTTTACAGTATCCTGTCGACCTACTGACGATGATGTAGTCTTTTTTTTTTTTTTTTTTTTTTTTTTTTTTTTTAAAGTTACAAGGATATTAGCTAGAACTGCCATCCCATTAGTTCTTCCCCAGTCATGCTTCTGCACACCAACAGCCCAGCTGGGCAGCAGATGGGGGCAGTTGTAGACTCTGTAGAAGGACACATAGCTCGTCATTGACTTTCTTCTATTCCTCAGGCAAATTTGTGTAATAGGGATTTTGCTTTCTTCAGATGATGACATAGCTCAGAATACCTTCCTTTTTGAATATTTTTCTGACTGTTTCACAATCTAAGGGTTTATTCTTTGAGGTGAAGTTGACATTTGAGCATTTCCACCATACTTTCTGCTATCTTAACATCATTGTCTTTTTTTTTTTTTTTTGGCCTCTCACTCCCCATTTCTATGTGTAAATAATCTCAAGAATTTTTGTCACATTCAGGTAAATTGATCTCGGAGATCATCTCTAATTCTGCTCCTAGCACCATATTCAGAGTTTGTATGTATTCTTTTGGTCAGCTCTGAATTACAGAATCACAGAATCATCTAGGTTGGAAAAGACCTTGAAGATCACCTTGTCCAACCTTTAACCTAACACTGTTCTCAGCTACACCACATCCCTCAGCGCTATGTCAACGCAAACTCCTAAACACCTCCAGGGATGGGGACTCCACCACCTCCCTGGGCAGCCCATTCCAACTCCTACAACCCCTTCTGTAAAGAAATGCTTCCTAATATCCAGTCTAAACCTTCCCTGGTGTGACTTGAGGCCATTCCCTCTTGTCCTATTGCTTGTTACTTCATTAAAGAGACTCATCCCCAGCTCTCTGCAACCTCCTTTCAGGGAGCTGTAGAGGGCGATGAGGTCTCCCCACAGCCTCTTCTCCAGACTAAATCCCCCCAGTTCCCTCAGCCCCTCCTCGTACGACCTGTGCTCCAGACCCTGCACCAGCTTCGTTGCCCTTCTCTGACACACTCGAGTCATTCAATGTCCTTTTTTTAGTGAGGGGCCCAAAACTGAACACAGGAATCGAGGTGCGGCCTCACCAGTGCCGAGTACAAGGGTAAAAGTACATTGTTCAGTCAGTTGGACTAGATCACTGTAGGTCTTTTCCAACTGAAATATTCTATGCTATGCAATGCTATCCTATTATTTCCTCTCTGAGGTATAGTACTTTCGCTTTATTTGTGTTCCATCTTGTTTACTGTTTTCTAATCATATTATCTGAGTAAAAAAAAAAAAAAAAAGATTGTGATAGTTTCACAATAAAAAATTGGTTTTTGTTTACATGCAAATATTATTCATGTACTAGTTTTTGCAGGCCTCTGCAAGAGTTTAGTCTAAAGTGTGATTGATGAAAGCAGCTTTGGGCTTTCATCAGTTTCAGTGGGAGTTTTCCTATGAAGCCCTGATATTGAGCCCATATGAGCAATATGGATCCTGATTTCTCTATCTGCAGTACCTGCTTCTGAGTTATTCCCTGCTTTGTGCATGGAGGAGAGGGGTTATAACAGGTTTTAAAATTCTGGTTTAATTTTTCATGTATTTTAGGATCTTGACAGCGCTGTAACAGGGAGACAGAGTTTGGAGATGGACATCAGAAACCTCCAAGATAAACTGACTGCTAACCAGAAAGTTTTGAATGCCTCAAAACAGGAACTACACGATCTGAAGAAATCTTCCACTGAGCTGGATGGAAACTTGAAAAGCAGCAGAGAAGAGGCCAGGACTGCTCAGAGCTCTTTAGTGACTTTTAAAGAGCAAATTGCTACCCTACTCAGCGATGGATCTGCAATAGTTAAACCTTCTGAGAAAGACATTTTGGAGAGGATCCAAGAAATAAATTGCAAAGAGGAGAATAAAGAAATAGTAAGTCAGCAACTACTGCACTTGCCTGAAGTGTGTGTGTGTGTTCTCTTTTGATCCTTTTTCAGTTTATTCATCTCTTAGAGTGTTGGTTCCTTCTGCATAGGTTTTGAGATTACAGAAACGTTTAATTTTGTTGTCTATTGATTAGAGATAATAGGTGAAAAACATCTAAAAGTTTTGTTAAGTAGGAAGCGGTCATAAATTAAATTAATAATGGATGTTGTTAACAAGAAAAGACATGGAACGGTCTTTCAGTTAAGACATTGAAATTTGGTTTCAGTACCACTTAGCGGACATCAAAAGTGACTGCATGGTTGCTATGATTTAGTGGAACATGTGAACAAGTATGGATTTGCTGCTACAATAGTGACTTCAAGGACTGACTTCTTTCTCAAAGCAGACATAATTGATGAGTTTCCCTAGGCAACTTCTTTCCCTTCAACTCTCAAAACCTGCATCGAAAAAGAAAAAAGTATTTTTACACTTATAGTTAAACATTGTTCAAACTGTAACTGTTCACCATCCAGGAGAAAGGTAATAGGATGTCAGCTGGGTATTCTAATGCTTTGGGTCGAGCCGTTTTGGCTGGTAGTGTTTGCAAAGGCGTGTTTGCATGCACAGGTAGAGAAGGGACAGCTCCAGAGGAAGGCCAGAATGCAGTTTGAGCAATGTCAGTATCCTGACACTGCACTTAAGTTTCTCACTTGTTTAAGAGGCATATATTAATTTTGTCAGCAAGAACTATTATGTAATTAAAAGTCACACACTAAATCAAAAGCTGTTTTCACCAAGCCACTGAAAAATTTCTGTGTCCTTGCTAGATTGTGAGATTCTAGCATCTTCTGTTGATGTGATAGTTTTTTATGTTAGCAAATGTTTTTGTACTCCGTCCAAGATTGGAAATAGCTCTTGAAAATATCCCTGTGCATTTTGATTAAATATTTTGTTAAAAAATACAAAACAGGTCCCCTATAGCATAGTTTGAGAGTCAATATGCCAAATTTCAATGAAAACAAACTTTGTGAAATTATTAACATTTGAAAGTTGATCCACTGAAGTGGAAGTCTGGTGGCAACTTTTTAATATAGAAGCTCTTTACAGTTTTTCTATGTGTCATGGAGTGTTGTTTTCATAAGCAAAACATTTTCAAATTCAAATCTAATGAGAATTTTATGTTCACATGTGTTTGTATTACTTGTTTCAGCATACAGTATACTCTGTTAGATGTTGATTATTTTGAGAACTGCTGAAAAAAAGGAAATTGTCTGGTAGCTATTGAGTAAAAAGGTTTTTTTCCTGGGAATGCTTTCAGGTAACTTGCTGCTTTTGTAAGATTCAGATGCAGCTAAGTTGGTTTGTGAACTACAAACTGGCTGCCATGAGCAGCCAGTTTCACCAGGAGAATGCTGTGGAAAACAGTGTCAAAGGCCTTACTAAAGTCAAAATAAACAGCATCCACAGTGTCTCCCTCATCCAATAAGCAGGTCGCCCTGTCGTAGAAGATCAGGTTTGTCAAGCAGGACCTGCCTTTCATAAACCCATGCTGACTGGGCCTGAGCATCTGGGTGTCCCGCACGTGTTGTATGATGGCACTCAAGATGAGCTGCTCCATCCGCTTCCCGGGCACTGAAGTCAAGCTGACAGGCCTGTAATTTCCCAGATCATCCTTCTGACCCTTCCTATATATGGGCATCACATTGGCCAGTTTCCAACCTGTCGGGACCTCCCCGGTCAGCCAGGATTGCTGGTAAATGATGGAAAGTGGCCAGGTGAGCACCCCAGCCAGCTCTTTCAGCACCCTCCGGTGTATCCCGTCTGGTCCCATAGACTTGTGTATGTCTGTGTGATGCAGCAGGTCACTGACTGTCTCCTCCTGGATTGCAGGGGGGTTGTTCTCCCAGTCTCTGTATCTGGCTGAGGAGGCTGGATTCCCTCAGTACAACCAGTCTTGCTATTCAAGATTGAGTCAAAGAAGGCATTAAACACCTCAGCCTTCTCCTCATCACTTGTTACCATGTTTCTTCCTGCATCTAGCAGGGGATGGAGGCTCTCCCTGGTCTTTCTTTTGCTGTTGACAATAGAAACATTTCTTGTTGTCCTTGATTGTTGAAGCCAGATTAATTTCCAGCTGGGCGTTAGACCTCCTGATTCCCACCCTGCATAGCCTCACAGCATCTTTGTAATCACTGTGAGTGGCTAGCCCCTTCTTCCAAAGGCTGTAAACTCTCCTTTTCTCCCTGAGTTGCAGCCAAAGCTCCCTGTTCAGCCAGGGTGGTCTTCCCTGCCACCGTCTTCTCTTACAGCACCTGGGGACAGCCTGCTCCTGTGCTATAAGACTTTCTTCTTAAAGTGTGCTCACATAAAGATATGCGATGCAGAAAAGCATAAAATGGGGAGGTGGGT
>NW_020799097.1:70048477-70053275 GCF_003259725.1 Athene cunicularia | reverse complement strand
GGTGGGTGGGTGGGTGGTGTGTTCTTGCAGTTTTATTACTGTTTACTGTTTTCTACCACTGTACAAGCAACAGTAATTTCTCAGTGTTTTTTAGGCAGGCTGGGTGCAAACTATTGTTTGTATTTAATTGCAGTCTAAGTTGGAAACCTTTCTGTGCCATTAAAATTAATGTGAGTTTTGTGTGCTTATTGTTCTTTTTATTAACAGGAGGCAAACAGATGCTTAAAATGAAGAGAGTGCTCAATGATGAGTGTCTGAACACTGTGTTACAAATGCAACATAATTATGTAACCAAATAATTATATGACAGTAAGATGAGGAGAGAGGAAAAGAGGGAAGCAAGCAAGTGAATAGAATTGTCTTTCAATATTTGGCAGCAGTATAATCAGATGCTGTCAAGCATTTAATTTATAAGTAGTTTACGACTTAAAATCCATTACATTATATGTAGGTGTGGCAAAGTTAACAGTGTAGGGCTAGAATTGTTTTCATAATTGTTAGTCTAGTTTCCTGTTATAAGATTTTAACCTTTTAGACTTGGGCTTTGGCTAGATTACAGAATATTTTTTTTTTTTTAAAGCAGGATCGTTCAGTTAAACTTAACCCTCTAACACTTAACAGTTGGGAAGCACTCCTCTGAGACTTAGTTATCCGTATCTACATTTCTCACCAATATGCTGCATGTATTAAGTCACTTATCTGTTTTTTTAACTCAGCTCCTCGATAGACGAGTGATTTTTACTGGTTTATTTTAAGGAATGTTAGTTGACTGCCAGATATTGATGATTTGCTAACATCTTTGGAAAGTTTGTGTCTAAATTAGTTTGTAATTTTTTTAATAGATATTAGCGCCTTTTAGTCAGTTGACTCATCTCAAATATGGTTTCTTCTGTTCTCTTCTGGATGTCCAACATGTTACCACTTCTGCCATTATCTCCTGGTATTTACAGCAGATTTTTTTTTTTTTTTTGTCATTTTAAGTGTACGTATTTTAAAAGTACATATTTTACCCTCTTTTTAATAATTTGAGGATGCATTTTTCATATCTTTCTAACATTTCTACACCCACCTAACCCCATATGTTTTCTTGGTTTGCTTGCTCCTTAGGTGGTATCTCAGCTTGAAACTCAAATAGCTAAATTGACTGCAGCTTTGGAAAATCAGACCGGATTGTACCAAGAAGCTCTGGAGAGGAGCAGGGAAGCTGAAAAATGTTCTGAGGTTTTTCAGGATCAACTGAAACACTTGGAAGAAGAATTACTGTCTGTAGATCTGATGCAAGATGGTTGGAAGCTTGAGAAACAAAAAGTAGTTACATGCATTATTTTGTTGCATAAAAGTCACTAAAGACAGATACAGCTAATTGTATTGCATTGATCAACTGCAGTATAACAGTACTGCAAGCAATGCAAATTAGCAAAGTAGGCATTGTGCAGGGAGTGGTAATATCTTTTATTTGATGAACAATTTTAGTTGGAAAGAAGCTAAGATTTTGAATTCAGAATCCATTTACTGTGAAAAAAACCCCACCACAGATTAAAAGAAGACTCTGTAAATACATCAGAGGTCCTTCAAGAATTCTCTGATCTTAAAGCTTTCTCTGATTTCTCTGTCTTTCTCCAATATACTATCTGGTCTGTAGTCTCTCAAGATCTTGCAGTCCTTGATTCTTTTATATCCTTAGACCATCAAGGCTACTGGGATTTTTTTATTAATTGAATGAATGAACATACTGTTAGCCTATAACACACGTGCATACTAAGAGTTTGAAAAATTACATAGTACCTGGAAAGCTAAACCAGCCATTCAATACAACTAAGACAAAGTTGTAGTATGTCACAAGGCCAAAAGCTATGCTTAGAAAGTTGCGTTTGCAAAGAATCAACGATTTGGTGCTGGTTTGCAGTAGTCTATGATACAATAACTTTTATGAATGAAGCATCCACCACATTGGTAGCAAACCAGAAAATGGAGCTGTTACTTCCTCTTTGCTTCCTCTGTGAAGAACATGTGGCCCTAATTTCTTAATTTCTCTATAGATTCTGCTGCAATAGAGAGATTTTTGTTCTGATTTTTTTTTTCCTGTTATCTCAGCTTTAGTGATTTCTTCTTTGGCTGCTGTTTTTCACTTTTTGAACCAGAAGCATCATGAAACAAAAAGAGATTCTTGCTATGTTTTATTGTTGTGGGCTCACGCAATGGTTATGGAACTGGTTTGTTGCCTTTTTTTTTTTTTCTTTGTTGTTTCTTTGCAAAGATTATGACCTGCAACAGAAGTAAGAGAAGATAAAGACAAACAGTTCTTAGCGAGAAGAAGAGCTTTGGATTTTGCAAGAGAGCCTAATTGAGACCAGGGAACTAATGCAATTTTTAAAGAGCTCTCACAGCATGACAAAAGAAGGAAAAAACAGATTAAATAACATTTGATATGTGTATGTGTTCACATCAGTAAACCAAGTGGAGATGCAATTAAAATAATCTTTAAAGCAATTTCTAAACCAATAAATGTTATGTATAAACTTGCTGTTCCAAGGAAGGGCAAAAGGCTGACTATGTTAACATTCCTGTCTCTCCTCAGAATACATTGGATCTCACCCATGGCATCCCTGGTACCAGTTTTATCTGTTTTAGAGTTCACAGGAGTGGCCAATCACAGCACTTGCAATCAGTTGGGATGTAGCTGTCCTTTTTAACTTCTTCCTGCCAATGCATGTTCATGTAAAGCAGCAGAGCCACAGACAGGAACTGGAGTCAGAAGCAGACACACATACCTAGTGCTTTTATTACTGCAGAGGAGCAAAACACAATCTGATCTTGCAGAGAAGATACAGTAGGCCCAGGGATTTATGAACAAAATAAATGTTGACTAAAAAAGGACAAATGGAGAATTAGCAATTGTCAGGAGTGTGTACTATAAACATACCATTTCAGTACATTATTTCTTGTGGATAGTGGGCTTGGCTATGTAGAGTTGTTTGCTGGTGTAAGGGGAATTGCTTTCAAATTGTACTTCAGGACTTCTAATGAGGTTTTGTTATTATTTTCTTCTTCTTTTCCATACCTTATCTTAGTATCTGAAATTTCTGGAGCAACTTAATGAGAAGATGAAGCTGGATAGCCTAGCAGCAGAGGTTGGATTTGATATGAATATGGATGCAATTCTATCTCGAGTAGAGCAGTTAGTGAAGCTGGAAGGTGATGCAGTGATTGAAAACAAAACTATGGCATATAGCCTAAGAAGGAAGGTAGGCAAAAAAGACATACTGTTACTGTTTGTTTCAAAGGTAAACATTGTTATGGTTGCATTTCTATAGTGCCTTGCTAGAGGCAGTAGATTGGAGCTCATATATGTACAAGAAATGTTGAAGATGTTCATTACATAAAAAGAAGATAGTAAACATTCACAAACTGCAAACAGGCTGCGTATTAAAACAACTAAAACCACCAGTTGGTTAAATATGTGATACTTTTCACAACTTCTTAAATAAATGCATGAATTTATGCATGTTTATATGAGTATATATGTCTACTTTTAATAAACATTTATAATATACTTCTGTAAATAACTGCCATAGATATTTAAATCTAAAAGGATCTGCTGGGAAGCAGGGCATCTTATACAAACTTCTCTAGAAACTAGTAGGACGTTGGTTGTACTTCACCAAGAATTTCAACGTTTCCAACAAGAACTGTGCTCCTTTAGGAGCAAATCTATTTAGATTTGGTCAAATGCCTCTCTGTTATCCTGTTATGACAGCATAAAATCTGGTTTTAGATTTATCAGAATGGTGTAGAGCTAAGAAATAAGTCTATTTAAGGTTTAAAGCAACAATCTATTTTTTTCTGGAAGCAGCTGCCTCTCTAGGGGGGAATATAGTATGTATGTTAATACTCCTCAGATGTCCCAGAGTAAAGCCTGGCAGCTCAGCTCAAGTAAACTGAAAATAGGTAGTTCCCTGAGCACTAAAATTACAAAACTAAGCTGCTGGACCTTATATTGGAGCAGTGGATGAAAGCTTTCTTATTTCTGTATGTAGATTCTCCTTCTTGCACACTAGCCTTAATTAACTGATTAAAGATGGAAATATCTTAATCTACCACCACTGAAACCACGGTCTCCTTAATGAATCTCTCTTACCTCTTACATTTGACTAGTGTCTTATAATTTAGACAATCTTATATGTTATGAATGATGCACAAGTATTTATGTTCAAATAGGGTGCAGTGTATATGTAAATTCATTTCTTGTGTTTGGAAAACTAGTTGAAGACTCAGAAGGAAAAACTTGAAAGCAGAGAGCTGCACATGAACCTCCTGCGGCAGAAAATAATGCAGCTGGAAGAAGAGAAACAAGTAAGGACTGCATTAGCTATGGAGAGGGATGAGGCCAATCTCACTGTCAGAAAGTTGCATAAGATGATAGAGAGGTTACAGAAGCAGCTTGATCTGGCAAGGGAAATGAATACTGGCCTCAAATCCAAGCTGTCTGAAACCAATGAACTTAAGGTGAGTTAAAAGGTTGCATTTGTGCTTCTATCCATTTTTTTATTCCAGTTGGATACAGCTGGAGTTAATTTACAATAAATGTGTTAATGGAGAATTGCTCAAATCCATCTAGGTGGGGAAAACAAATATAATATTACAATGGTTTAGGTATTTTGAAATTTGTCTTGATATACTAAGTAGCACCTGCAAAGTACAATGTGAATTTTCAGGTTAGTGCAAGAAAAATATATGTCTCCCTTTCTTTCCTGTTGATATGGTTGTAATCTTATATTTTCCCATACATTCACAGAAG
>NW_020799097.1:69994880-70048427 GCF_003259725.1 Athene cunicularia | reverse complement strand
AAAGGGGGGGGGGTTCTGCATAAAACAGGCAAGATGCTAAATTTTCATTGTTCCCATTTTATTACATTGCAGCACTAATAAATTACCTGCTTTAACTCAGGTGAATACAAGTAGTTTGCAGCCATTGATAGCTTGCTACTACTGGAAGAAAGGAAGATTGATTTTATGTGAGTTTATATCTTGTGGCTGATGGAGTGAAATAGATAAGTAGGTGCATGTTCCAACTGAACAGTTTTTACCAGCAAAACATTTGGCAACTTTTTTTACTTTTTCAGGGGCTAGCAGAGAATGAACTCTCACTGTGGGTTTTTGTCTATCCAGCTACCTCTATTCACAAAACCTGTGGAGAATTAACTGTCTTTGAAACAAAAATCTTTTTCCTAGTTGAGTTGAGATTGGCCAGTCTCCTTTAATAACTTTTCAGTTCACCTGTACATGTGATTTCATCAAGAAACCACGTTAAAGTGCTTACTCAGGATTACTCCTGATATTTTTATTATTTGTTCGTGTTAGATGAAAAAGTGTGACAAATATAACATAATGTTATTGCAGATCAAAACCTTGGAGCAGGACAGAACTATAGAAGAACTCAGTAAGTCTCAAGGCAAATTGGAAAGAATGAAAGAAAAGGCTGAGAAACAACTTATCTCTGTCAAATCAGAACTTCTCTTAAAGGAGCGTAAAGCTACTGAAGATAAAGAGAAAAACAAAAATATGTTAGAAGCAGTTACCAGTGAGATGAAGGTGCTTAAAACAACCCTTGCAGAATTAGCAAAAAGAGAGAGACAGGTAGGTGTATAGGTATTTGACAAACGCTAACTGTCACTTAAAATATGAGAATGTGGTACAGGTGCAACAGCTATCCAGTTGTGCTAAAAGCTTTTGTGAACATTAGTAAACAGGAAATTTTAGCTCACACATGTGGGCCAGATTTGCAGTTGTGATTCTGAGAGGCAAAGCCATTCTTCAAGTTATATATTCAAGAAGATGAATAATAAATATAGGCATTGTTTTCTTTGTTCATTGCAAAATATATCACTTTTTTGAGAGGTATAAAAATGCTTTAAAATCCTTTTAAAATCTTTTTAAGGTATGTTTTTTCCATATATCTTAGGTATAAAGCTTACCAACTTCTCCTCATCCGTTTCCTTTTATTTCTCTTCCTCTGTCTCACACTTTCTCCTTGCCAACTGCATGAGATTCAACAAGGCTAAGTGATAGGACAAGAGGAAATGGCCTCAAGTTGAGCTATAAGAGAGGTTTAGATTGGATATTAGGAAATATTTATTCACCAAAACGGTTGTCAAACACTGGATTGGGCTGCCTAGGCAAGTGGCTGAGTCACCATCCCTGGAGGTATTCAGAAGACCTGTAGATATGGCACTTAGGAACATGGTTTAGAGGTAGACTTAGCAGTGCTAGGTTAATGGTTGGACTTGATGATCTTAAAGGTCTTTTCCAACCTAAGTTATTCTGTAATTCTGTGTTACCATGTATAGGTCATAAATTCAAAGAATGTTGGAAAAGATCAGAAATTTTAAAAAAACAAACCAAACCAGACTTAATATTAAATGTAATTATTTTGGATTGATTTGTGACACATAACTTTATTAAATTTTAGGTAAGAAAGATTTTTGTGGTAACTCACCTTGGAGAGGCTGTAAGGAGTTTGTGGGAAACACATTAGTAAATGTGTTCCATTCTAATTAAAAAAAATGTTAAGTATGTAAGTAATTGGCCTGCATATTGTGTTTTGTAGCAGCATTATAGATGGCATAATTGTTTAAAGCCAATAGGATGCTTCTTTACAGTAAAAAGCATGTAATTTAAATTCCTTATTCCAACTGCTTCAAACTTTGTTAGTTTTTCCAGCTAAAATTTTTACTCTATATGCTGGCCTTAGCAATGGCTCTGGATGAAATTTAAGAATGCTATTCCAAAAATGAGTCAGAAATATTTTTTTTTTTACTCACGTGGAGGATAGACAAAAAACCTGGGGATCTTTCTTCCTGGGAAATTTTAGGACTGTTTTGTTTTATAATGAAGGTTAGAAACTTGGCAGGAAAATTTAATTTCTTCGTATGTTTCATGAGGAAAGGAAGCTTCCCGCACACAGAAGGAGGTATGAATTATATTCAGGAAATTATTCCATGGAGTGACACTTTAGTTGCTAAAAACACATAAATGTTGAATTTTTACTGTCAAAACCCAAGGCTTCAAGCCACTTGAATACTGTAGCAGTGTTCTTTGTCTAAATTTGAAGAACATGGGAAAAATGAGGTTAAGTGGGCTACAAAGTGCATAATGCTTAAGCACAGCATAGCACTGGTTCTCAACCTGTCTGGGTTAGTGAACGGAAAATCTCAGTTTATAATTCACCATCATCCACAATCGTCTGCAGCACAGGAACATTTCAAATACCTGCAGGTGGAACTATACTGCTAAACTGGGAGCAAAGCTGTTGGCAAGACCAGTGCCTGGTAATTGTGCAGTGCTGATCAGCAGTAACGGCACTTTGAGAATATGAGAATTGCCAGTAATATTCATAGCATATGCTCCTGTATCTTAACAGTTTACTTAGCTGAAATTTGTCCTTAAAATAAAGCTACTGTTCCTAAGGAAGAGAATTAATTCTAAACTTTCTCATTAATTAACACATGAGTTTTTTTCCTGACTTCTTCTGATCCATTACCCAAGAAGAGTTGCTTCCTTATCCCTATCCCTGTGTAGTTTTTCACCTGCTTTGGACTCGCTCAGTCTTCCTTCTCAGGGAGGGTAAACCAGACTAGACTTCCCTCACTCTCTGTAAAAGGTAACAAATGCAGATGTTAAATTATTCTCTGAGCACGTGTGTATAAATTTAATCTGAATATAAGCACAGCCATATAACCTGTGTATGTATGCATTTGTAAGAAAACTACTAGAAACTGAAATTGCTGTTACCCAGTCGAGTTGTTGATGTGACCAGGTTGACCATGCATTTGCATGTTTTTTTCAGGTATACTCTGCTGCTTGCCATGGATATCATTATGTGTAATGTTAAATAACATCATCATATTTTGTGGCTGTTTTCCATGCAGAATTGAACTACTGCCAACTGGTTAAGACATTGATTTGTCTTCTGATCATAAAGGCAGGCAGAAAATACACAAGTGAAGTCAGAAATTAAGATCAGATTGAAATAATTTAAAATTAACTCAGAATTGGGATTTAACACAGTGTTTCTGGTTGTTCTTTGCTCTTTAGACTGTTAATTCCTACTAAGTTTAAGAGGAAAATTTAGCTTTGGCATTTGTGTCTTGTTCCTTTTTTCCTTTTTCCCTTTTTTTTTTTTTTTTTTTTTAAGAGACTGCACAGAATCAAAGCATCTGAATTTTCAGAAGTGAAGACCTGTAAGCAGGGTGTAATAACACTGCCAGTCTGCTTTAGGATTGATTAACAGTCAGTTTTGGTGGCTATAGCAAATAACAGCAAAGAGTGCATATTCTTGAACAGACATATAAAACCAGTTTAAAAAATGCTGTTTAAAGCATTATAAAATCATACTGTAGAGTAAAAACCATAGAGAGGTAAAGCAATATGTGGAGTCAAAACACTAGAGATTACTAGAATGGATATATAGTGAGGAGTTAGTTGGATATATTGAAATTTTATGAGTAAGTGTAAGTTTACAAACATCCGTGCTGGACTTCCTCTCTCTGTGGAGTGAAAAAAAATCCTTCCTGATTTCATATTTCATTCTTGCGTATTTCTGAATATAAATAAATATCAACATAGCTGACATTCATTTTAATAAGACTAGACAAAGGGTATGCATAATGACCGATGACAAAAGGATGTTCACATGATAACATGACCACTGCAGTCAACTAGAGATTATCTACTATCCTTATTTGCAGTAGTACTTGGAGTAAGACTATAAATATCAATGTTTTGGTTAAGTTTTTTATGTTTTTGTTATAGAGATTTTTCCCAGTCTTAGTTTCCTTTTTTTTTTTTTTTTTTTTCTTCTATTGGAATAAGACCCCTTCTACTTTTGTGCAGGTACAGCATAAAACCAGAATGTAGTGTCTTGTTTTTTACTTCTGCTCCCCTCTCTTATATCTTGGGTTAATGTTCTAAATTGCATTACTTTCCTTTTACTTCAGATAATTTTACTTCAGATTGTGTCTACCTTAGAAATATTAACTGCTATTGAAGAAAGCCTTAAATAGAGTTAAATGGTACTTCTATTATCTTCTAGTATTTCAGCAGAATTGTTGTGTTCTTAGTACCTCCACTGCATTGGTTTTAAAGCTGAAACACATTTCTTGTTTAATGTTTATCTAGAACTTACATGTTTTAGTGCAAGATTTTAGAAAGTTGTTCATGATGTGCTTACAGCTCTGTATCCATTTAAGAGTATAAACATGCATCTTTCTCCATGTGAGACATTCTAAAGATTGTCCAGAGTGTATAATCTGTCGCTTTTGTTTGGATTTTTTAAAATTCAGATTGAATTTTAAGTTCTGGTGGGGCATTTTTGCATCCAAGAGTGATGGTTCTCTTTGCCAATTTACGTGGAGAATTTATCTTTGTCATCAGTCCTTCTGTATTTTCACTGAACTACAGCTTGATCTGCACTGTACTTTATATGCCACAATATAATATTCAGAAAAGTTGTTTTTTGTCTAAGTGTTATTACATTAAAGTGGAAAAAAACCCTCAATTTAAAATTCATATAAATGAATGGCTTAAAGGATTTCTTTAGGAGCTCCATGTACTTTCCAGTTTAGGTTATTGGCTGATTAAAGTTACTGAATTCTTAGCATATTAATTGCACATTCAGTATAGGTATGACCTACTTTTTGTATCAGAAAACAGTGATATGATTGTTTATACATTTTAATTTGTATCTATTCCTTCTGGCAAAATCCTGCTGATCAATAATCTGTATCAGTGCATCAAATTTAATTTGATTGCATTTGATACATGGTTGTAGTACAATTTGATGTACTCACAGTTGCTGTAATTAAATCGAACAGCCTGCAATAGGAAAGATGGGAGAGCAAGAAATTCAGTGCAAAGCGCAGACCCCACTGTGCTCCCAGGGGACCACTTGGGTTTGCTGTATAGATGTCCTGTGGGGATTTAGTTCATCCAAAGACTGGATCTTTGAAGAGTGTTGCCTTGATCTTTTAACATAAAGTCTGCATGGAAACAAATTCCAGCTCTGCTGCCTGCTTATTCTGTCTGTGATCCAGATGTATAAAAAAAATCTTAAGCGTCTGCTAAATTGTCCTTGCCCAGCACACTGCCAGAGCCCCATATCAATGGCCACCTGAGTTGGTGTTGAAGAGAAGATATGGGAATTTGGGGGTTTTTGGTGTTACATTGTTCCAGTGTTTCATCCAAGACAGAGAGCTGAGACTGAATTCTCCAATCCTTCTGCCCTATGCTGTCTTGGTTTCCATGTTTGTTTTTTTGAACTGATGGCAGCTCCTTAGGGTGTGTACTGGGATGAAACACACTCTTTGGCAAAGTCTTGGAACTGAGACCTTGTTTTCAGGGTTTTTGCAGCTTGCCTCACAAATGTTATAACTGCTTTAGAGTTCTCCACACTATTCCTAGGGTTGGAGATGTATTTCAGGAGTGCTTTTATCTCTATTTCAGGAGTTCATTTATCTCCTCACCATTAGCTGTCAACTTGATTGATGGAGTGAGTGCTGCCACACCAGAGCACAAATCTGGCTTCTTGATGGTTTTGATGTTTTTGTGACATTTTGAATCTGTCATGCTTGGGAATGGGGAGCTGGACAATCAAATACCAAGACAAGCATATATCCTCCAATAGGAACATTTTCCTCTTTTAATTGTGTGTTGATGATAAGGGGTATTAAGGCATTGGTCATATGGGCTGTGTAATGCATTGGCCATTGAAGAGGCATTGATGTTTGACTTATAATGATCCATATTGTGAGCTGAGTAAATCAGCATTCATGTTCATCTGGTCTTAAGTTTTTAATTTAGTTACTGGCAGGTCACTAGTGATCACAATTACTTGTGGATGTCTGTCCATTTGGAATTGCAGAGAGAAACCTGATTTCTTTAATTATTTTGCCAAATACCCTTTCTGTGATATATTTTCAGCACCTAGGCACAGAAGGAAAATGAACATTTCCCAGGCTGCATCTTGAATTTTGGCTGCATCCTGATTTCAAGTCAAAGTCAGACTGAAGGATGTGCCAAACCTCCACCCTTCTTCTAACTTCCTCCTTTCTACAGCGGTTTCCACAAGGAAGTGCAGGGTGAAGGTGAACGGTGGCAGGAAGTGGTCAGGAGTTTGAGATCGGGACCACGACCTTTGCCTCTGTTGTGGGCTGCACCCACCAGAGTTTCCAGTTGCCTGTGTAGTTTGCAGTCATCTAGGTCAAGTAGAGCTCTTCCTGTTCTTTCCTCAGTTTTTGCTGTTGAGTCAGCAGGGAAGATATTTAGTATCCTGTGAAGAATACTAAAGAACACATGAAACTCTGTTTGGTGTTCAAGATCCTTAGCACCTCAGCTGTTTATGTGTTTTGTTATTTGAGGTACACACCAGAAGGCTGTTTCCATCATCTTCAACTTCTTTGTATTGAGCAACAGCAGAAATTCCTATATTTTGCACCACTAATACAAATGCTTGTATTTTTATGTATGCATATATGTGTATGTTTTCCAGGCATCTCCTTTGCTTGGTATTTATTTTAATTCCTTTCCACTTGCTCTTGCAGCTGGCAGATTTCCGAGAGGTGGTCTCACGGATGCTGGGCCTCAACATTGCTAGCCTGGCTCTTCCTGACTATGAAATCATTACACGTCTTGAAGGGTTGATTCACTCTCATCAGCACCACTACTTCCCCTGTGTCTGCCTCAAAGAAGTGGCAAGGGCACCAGAGGAGCACTCACAAAGAAATGTACAGTTTCTTCACTGAAACACAGGTTTTATAAGGAGACAAAACAAAGTAAAATTTTCCCTTGTGCTTCCCTACCTGCTAGATGTCCATAGAAAGCAGATTTTTATTTCTGTTCCCTACTCTGGACATACTGACTTGGGCTGATTTTTAGTGTTTCAGCAGGGAGACAACTGAATGGATAAAGCCAGCAGCCTAGAAATAGCAAAGGGAAAATCCCTGGGCAACGTAATACTTCTGCTATGAAAATAACAGTCAATATGTGAACAATGTATAGCCCTCCAGTTTCACTGCAGATGCATTGAAGGCATGGGCCACCCGAGGTCAGTTCACAGTTCTGGGAAGTACTCGCTATTGAATGTCAGATTCAGTGACATTCCGTGTGCTTTTTATCTCTGGGTGATGGATGAAATAAAGTGGTAGTTGTCCTGCTGCTGTTCTTGCAAAATGAGACCTCTCTCTGCATTTTTACATATAAGGACTTCAGCTCCAAGATTGGAAGTTAGACAGAGGACTATCACAATTTTGGGACAAGGGATTTTTTTCTTATGTTGTTTCCTTAGTCTGCTCTTGTGCCAAAACAAAGTTACACTTTTTCAGCAAAGGCTCTTTCACAGAGTCCAGTCATGTGCCTGATGTAGATCTATTTGGTAAAATTGCATGTTGCCCTTGGTCATGATACCTTGAAAATTTTTCTTCTAGCTTCTGTATTCCTTGGGCAATTAATCCATAGGTCAAATAGTGGCAGTTCTTTTGAGTTAATAAAAAGTTATTTTAAAATGCTTATGCACTACAGAAAATAGTTGAATTACTAGTCTTTATTTTCAGAAAAGCAATGACAAGGTATCCAGAACTACCTGTTAATCATAAAAGCTGCTTGTCTATCACCCTTTCTGAGTGTGATTAAACTTCTTGATTTTTTAAAAGAAATTTGAACAATAAATCTGTTTTAATAGCACACTCAAACATGATTCTGTGTTTTCAGTTGTCTCTTCTCATTATATATTTTGTATGGATGTGCAGAACAGTAAAAAAGATTTACCTATTTTTGTCTGGCTATTTGTGGACTTTCTACAGTATCTGAGCAAATGATAACCCACTCACTAAAACTGAGCACAGTATTTTAAGAAAAATGAGACTTTTTCAAGGAAGTGTGGTAATTTTGGTATCTGGCTAGGGACTCAAAGCATTATAGGTTGGTTTTATTTCACTTGCCTCTGAAGAATCATTTCTCAGTGACTTGTTGGTAAAAAACCAAAAAACACCCAAGCTTTTGCAAAATCACTCATTTGAGGAGATGTGGTAAATCATATATTATTATACTCCTGTGTCTATCTGGATTAAAATCAATTTCCTTTCTTGTTTTATAATGAAACATTGTTATTCATGTACAGTTTAATAAATGGAATAAAGGAAAATGCTAATATTAAATTATACAGACTTAAACTTAGGAAAGCACAATTTTAAAGTAAGGTAAAAATTGAAATGTAAATATTTTTAGGCATGATGTCTTGGGAATTTAGAGGGTGGAAAAGGATATAATCATTTTCTAATTCTTCATGAGAGAATACAAGTTTAAAGCTTTTGCTGGTTCTATAGGCACTTCTGCTTGAGTTATTACTAAACAACAAAACCAGTCTTCATCCATGTTAATAAATATTATACGAAGCATTTTTTACCATATTTTGCACATTAAATAAACTGTATTACAAAATTAGGTCCACTCAGCCCAGATAATACATTCATAACTTTAAGAAATAGTCTCTAAGAGTGCCAATTATAAAGTAAGTATGCATATTTCATGGTTGTGAGATGATTTCCTACTGTCTGCCAGGAGGCTTAAAATTTCCTGCCATGCTCAGCAGCTCTGTATCCTGCTGCCCCACCACCAGCGGTGAAGTTCCAGCCCCACAGAAGCCATCAGCAAAGTTCTCCGAATTACATCAGAGAAGGCAGGCTTTCACATGAACTTGGTAGTAAAGCCTGATTACTGTCTTCTGTGTTAAGCCAACAGAAAGTAGAATAAAGATTTTCTAATACCTTTTTCTTTTTTTCACATGGTGGATCTATATTTTTAAAAATATTAATGCTAATGTTTATCAAGGAATATGACCTCTTAGCTTATTATTAATATTCCCTGTATTTGCTTTACTTTGGAAGAGCAGTAACACCTTTGTTCATTTAGCCAAAACAAATAAAAAAAAAAAAAAAAGTAATTTGACATGAACAAAGTTCGGGTGATTTTTGACCCATGTAATTTTATTAAGCTCTGAACAAAGTTTAAACTGACTTGCAATTTTTTTTTTTTTTTTTAAGGTTTGTTTCATACAGCACTGAACTTAGTCTACCTTTTAGGAAAAAAAAAAAAAAAAGGCTTATGAATGTTTTCAACATTTTCAAACATTTTCTTCTTATTTAAACCAAGATGCATTCAACACAAGACAGATCTGATAGAAACCTGAAAGTGTGTGTTAAAGCTGTGTCAGCAGATACCCCTCTTTCAGCACATTATTTTTACTAGTTTTCTATTAATAAAAGATATGGGATTGAGTTTGCTAGCTGTTCATAATTACTCTTTTATTGTGGTAAAGGATTCTTGATTTATCAACAGAATACATATTAAAGAGAAAAGTAACTATGAAATCAAAGAATGGTACACTTACAGGGCTAGATCTTTTTTTCTCCAAGTAATAGCTGGACCAGCGCCAATGAAGACAACTTCATTATTTCAGATTGGCAGTGTTAAAAAAGGACAAAACAAATTAAAATGTTGCAACTGTAGATATTGAAATTACATAATTTACATACCATAAACATTGTAATAATAAAATCACAAAGCAAATAGAAAAATAAGTGTTATGATATTAGGAGTGTATTTAAATATATGCAACTGAATTTTTGTCTATACATCATATAATTGATATGTTCTTTGAAACATGATAGAACTATGACATCTCAAAGAAATTAAGTATAAAGGCTGAATTAGAATTAGGAAGCATAAAGACAGATCACATTAAATTACTCTTCAACTTAAGTAGCCCTAGAGTTCATTATTACTGTATAAAGCAGTTTACTTGCTTTTCTGTATTTTCTTTTGTGTGCATCATCCACATTTTCCTGGGGCTGTTCAGTTACTGGATTATTTTGCTCATTATGATGGTGCAAGGGGGGGGAATTCTGGATGACCAAAGTCATAATAGATTTTAACTAAAAAAAAGCTATGTGGAAAATAAAAAAAAAAGATAGCTTGCCAGAATAGAAATTGGAAAGAATGTTCAAACCTAATCCTTTTCAAATGGAAGATTTCAAATTGCTTTTTTCTTCTGTCAAAACAAGGAAGAATCCTCTACAGCAATGTTTTTGTGTTTTTTGGTTGTTTTTTTTTGTTTTTTTTTTTTTTTTTCTGGAAGAAAAGGAGGATGAGTTTATTAGATTTTACTCATAATTAGTCATGAGTCAGAAATGAAAGATCTACAGAACAAGACAATTTGCTTGAACAAAATAGATGACTCTTCTGACAGTTTTAAAGTCAGCTAATGAGCCGTGAGACAAAGAAGAACACTTCTTTTCAGAAGAGAATAAAGAGAACAGTTGAGATATGCTTGCTTTTTTTTTTTTTTTTTTTCCCCCTTGTCATTACTTACACTTTTGGTAAGTGGGAGAAACAAGAAAAATAAGATTGCAGTGTGGGCAAATGGGATCCAAACTTCCAAGAGGTCTCAGGTAGAGAAACCAACTCAGACAGCTTTTAGTAAAGCTAGGGATGGGACTGGAGTGCAGGAAGACTAACTAAGCTGGGAGCTGAATAGGATTCGGTCCCTAGGTATGTAAATGTACATAGGTGGGTTTTTTTTCCCCATACATTGAATGTTATTGTTTTGGGTGGTGAAGATGTGTGCTTGGTTATAAACCAAACATTCAATTTACTATTAATATTATTTTTAAATAGGACACTAATTTAATCTGGAAAAGGATCTAGAAAATATTCTTGCTAGTGACCTTAGTAGTGACAAATGCTCTTTAGAGCGTTCATTGAGAGGTCTGAATTCATTCCAGAAGAATAAACTTAGTTTCCCCTTCCAAAATTGGGATGCTGCCTGCTGGGGGCAATTGTTCCTGCCAGGCGGTGCAGGCAACCTCTGCCCGTGTGCTGTGGGCAGCAGAGCCCACTGCCGAGGGCTGCCTAGGTCTGGGCATGCTCACGCTGGTGCATGCTATCTGTGTCCCCATCGGTTGCCCAGTCCCCTCCTCAGCCATGACCCTCGCTGGCTGGGATGTTCTACCGCTCATCAGGCTGTGCGCTGGAGTTCTGATTACAAAAGAGATGTACGGTGGTAACTGGGGTGCTGGAAGACCTTCCTCAGTTGTGAGGAGGAAGGCAGCAGCACACCAGCTGAGCTGACTCAGCCCTTTCCCCCTCTGGTCATGTTTTTGTACAGTGAGGAAGAGCATGACCATAGCAGCTGTGTGGGCCATGGCAGGGCTGTAAGGAGAGCCTTGCAAATGGGGCTGTAAATCTGGGCAGATGGAAGAGCCACCTCTGGTCCCAACAGGGAGTGTCTGCAGTCTGTAACCTTCACTTTGATGGCCAGACTCCTCTTGAGCTCAAGCTGGTACAGTGAAGAAGTAAGAAGCACTAAGACAAGTATTTCAAAGCATTTCTCTGTGTATCCTTCATACTGCAGTAACAATGTAAAAATGTGCAGTATAAATTATAAAGTAGCAGTATAAACTGGTATGGGCAGCTACTCTGGCTGGCTTCTTGCCCTTAGAGGGGGTCAGAGCCTTACAGTTAACAGACATCCTAAAGGACAAGCAGAAATACAGTACTGACAGACAATTCTCAACCCTTCTCTGAAGTTATTTGTTATTTCTTAGCCTCCCCATGCGCCCTTAAATTTGCTGTCATTATCAATATCTTTCTCACCTTGATCTTTCACAGATCACTTATCTGCAGCAAAATCTCTGTGGCCAGCCCTGTTCTTCATCCAGCAAAGTTTCAAGTCTAGCTCCGGGTTGCATAGGGCTGCTGGAGAAATCTGTCCATGCTCTTGCTCTGCTGCTGCTTTCTGTCCCTTAGCCCTGGCGGCCTCCTCCTGTGCTACACACCTCACCTCGAGCCAGGGTGTGATCAGACTTTTAGAGCATTCTGTGAAGTTCAGCAGATGCCGAGGAACATTTAACTTTCTTGTGAAAGTCTTTAAGACTGCTGCAGACAGTTGAAGATGCTTCATACCCTTTTTAGGTGGTTTTCTGGAGCTGCTGAGGTAGGATGGTAGGTATGCTCTTGTGTGGGGAGGAGAAAGAGCAGAAAGGTTTTGGTCAGCCTAAAGGGATCCTATGAAACAGCAGCCTATGGCAGGCATATGACCACAAGGGGACAGATATGTACTGCTGGTTCATGGTAGGGGAGTGGAGCTGCAAGAAGAAGAAGGAATAATACAAGGGTAAAATGATGGCAGCAGATAAACAAGACAGGTGCAGGTGGAGATGTTTGAGAAGCAGCCTGCAATCACTTTTATAGCAGAAGTATATGGCCATCAGCGTAGATGAAGGAATCCTGCAGGTTATGGAATAAAAGTCCCCTAGAGCTTTCCTTGGAGATCAGTCCAAGCCACTCTGAGCAGAAAAGTGCTGGACTAGTGCTGAGATTATCACAGAATCACAGAATCATCTAGGTTGGAAAAGACCTCGAGGGTCATCCAGTCCAACCATTAACCTAACACTGACAGTTCCCAACTATACCATATCCCTTAGTGCTATGTCAACCTGACTCAAACACCCCCAGGGATGGGGACTCCACGACCTCCCTGGGCAGCCCATTCCAACGCCTAACAACCCCTTCTGGAAAGAAATGCTTCCAAATATCCGTCTAAACCTTCCCTGGTGCAACTTGAGGCCATTCCCTCTTGTCCTATCGCTTGTTACTTGGTTAAAGAGGCTCATCCCCAGCTCTCTGCAGCCTCCTTTCAGGTAGCTGTAGAGGGCGATGAGGTCTCCCCTCAGCCTCCTCTTCTCCAGACTAAACACCCCCAGTTCCCTCAACCGCTCCCCGTACGACCTGTGCAACCAGCTTCGTTGCCCTTCTCTGGACACGCTCGAGTCATTCAATGTCCTTTTTGTAGTGAGGGGCCCAAAACTGAACACAGGAATCGAGGGGCAGCCTCACCAGTGCCGAGTCCAGGGGTCAGATCCCTTCCCTGTCCCTGCTGGCCACGCTATTGCTGACACAAGCCAGGATGCCATTGGCCTTCTTGGCCACCTGGGCACACTGCTGGCTCCTGTTCAGCCGGCTGTCAATCAGCACCCCCAGGTCCCTCTCTGACTGGCAGCTCTCCAGCCACTCCTCCCCAAGCCTGTAGCGCTGCTGGGGGTTGTTGTGGCCCAAGGGCAGCCCCCGGCATTTGGCCTTATTGAAACTCCTCCAGTTGGGCTCAGCCCATGGCTCCAGCCTGTCCAGGTCTCTCTGCAGAGCCTCCCTGCCCTTGAGCAGATCAACACTCCCATCCAACTGGGTGTCATCTGCAAACTGACTGAGGGCACACTCGATCCCCTCGTCTAGATCATCAATAAAGATGTTAAACAGGAGTGGCCCCAAAACCAAGCCCTGGGGGACACCACTCGTGACCATCTGCCAACCAGATTTAACTCCATTCACCACAACTCTTTGGGCCCGGCCATCCAACCAGTTTTATACCCAGCAAAGTGTGTGCCCATCCAAGCCACAAACAGCCAGTTTTGCCAGGAGAATGCTGTGGGAAATGGTGTGAAAGGCCTTGCTAAAGTCAAGCTAAACAACATCCACAGCCTTTCCCTCATCCAATAAGCATAATATCCAATAATATAAATGTCTTATCATTTTGATACTTTTTGGTATTACAGATGTTTAGAGTAATACTTTTATGTTGTCACTTCAGCTGGCTGCCTTTGAGAAAATGGATTAAGAACAGTTGAACAGAGAACAGACAACAGTGTTGGAGAGTGTCCAGCAGGAATGGAGAAGTAGTGTGGCTCATACAGTATTTAGGGATCCACAGTTGAGCATGTATTGACGACATTTAGCTGCCTGAGGGTTTGTGGAAGGAGTACTGGGGGACAGAGAGTATTTGAGATTCATCTCACAAAGTCATGGAGTTAAAATGGACTGATTCAAGTGACTAAAAATATGCTTGAAGATTACTTCCCTTTTTTATTATTAGCAACTCTTCATCTCAACAGTTCAAGACATCAGGCTATAGAGAGCATAGGAATCAGAATAAATATTTGAAAAAGCAACCAGTAAACAAAGATGGATTTAGACTAATGACCTAAAGAGGAAATAATATCATGGGTTCAGAGTTGTGCAGACTAATTCTCTGCTGATAAATCTTAATTGCAAGGCTTTATAAACTTCTTCTGACTTGTGGATGAGCTTCAGGATAGAAACAAGAGGGGCCATCTGGCCTTGGGAATCTGCCCATGCTATAGAGGGAAAAAGGGAAGCTGGAGCAAGGGGAAGGGCTGACAAAATGCTTGAGAACTGCTGCCCAGATGGTTTTAGAATCAAGGTAAGTAAGCTTCCTTTCAGTCTCAGGAACCTTTACGAATGGCAATGCCTGCGTCAGCAAGTGGCAGAGATCCAGAATTCCCCCAGTTAGAATAACAACTGTTTATAACAGCTTTTTTTTTTTTTTTTTTTTTTTTTTCTTCTAATATAGTTCTTTATAGTGGCTTCCTGGCCTGAAAGTCAAAAAAGAGGTTGTATTTCTCCAAAACATTCCATCTGTGGTTTTCCTAAGAAATTCTTGACTGTTTGGTGAGTTCAGTTTATATATGTGTCTGTAGCACTAGTATCCTTGCCTGTAATGCAGTGTGATGCTTTGATTTTATTTACAGGAGGAGTGAAGTCTTCTGTGCCAGCTGACAGAATTTATTAGTTTGAAAATTCAAGCCAAAATGGTTCAGTCCTTCCTAAGAACAAGACTAATGGAAAATCCATAATTTGACTATATTCATAAATAAAAATCTGGCAATTTGGAGCAATTCAGGTCAGAGCAAAAAAATGACCTTCTTTATAATGGATGTTCCTGGCTGCTCTGGGCCAGAAGAAAGGTTGACACATCTCTCTGCTGCCAGTGCTCTCTTCACTTGAAACAAGTGGGAGTGGAAGGAGTGGTCCAGCTCAAAGCCACAAAGGAAAAGAGGCAGACTTGGGAAGGAGCTAGTTATGGCATGTTTTACAGGGAAGAGAAATGAAGTGTCACGGGAGAGATACAGAAAAGGTGGGCTGTGAGATAAAAAAAAAAAAAAGGGAGAAGTGTGAGTAGTTGGGTAGGAATGAGTGTTCAGGAGAGTTGAAGCTTGGGAAGTGAGTGGCAGGTAGCAGTGAGGATGGGAGCTGTTTGAAGCTTCCTCGTCATAGACCGGGATGAAGGAGTTTCCCAACCAAGGGAGGGAGACTGAAGCTGTTGAGGGCAGTAAGGGAAAAACCCAGGAATGGTGTCAGAAAATCAGCATTCAGATGTCTGAATGAAGAAGGAAGAGTGGGAGGAAGCAAGGTGACATAGGATGGAAAAAACCTATACAAACCAGTATTTTGCTGTGCAGGTACTCTCTCACTTTGTGTGCATCACTGCAGTCTCCACAAGTGCCTTCTAAGCAGTGATGCATGCTACCACAGACTACTGTTTGGCAAGTGCTGTTTGCTTCCTTGTCCACCTCTCACAGGGACTGTCTTGAGTCAAATCTGTTTGCATGAACAGCACTACTGCCAGCATTTCACGCAAGCAGGAGACTGGACATGCAGGGTTTGTGCAGTTCTTCCACTGTGTTTATGGACATGCATTCTGCATACGGGTAAGGCTTTAATATATGATTTTTGGAGGTGCAGAGAACCTGCAAAAAGAAAATAATTGCAGTTTAGCTGGAGTTATGAGGGCGAATATCCTCTGAAATTTAGGGATGGGAGTTTGAAAAACAGATAGTATACTAAAATGATCTGCTTTCTGCCTCAGGCAGAGTTCAGCAATACTGTCAAAATGAGTGGGGGAAAAAAAGTATGAAGAAAATGTTGGTTTGAAAATAGTCTAAACGCAAGGGAGAAAAATAAGTTTTTGAAATATAGAAATTTCTAAGACAGAAATAATTCTATTTCTCTAACCTAGCACTTTTCATCTTCTTGCTTACTATATTTTGAGAAAGTGAGAAATCAGTGGGAAATCCCTCCCATTTCTCACACCACCATCAGAACTCTTTCACCCATTAATACTCAGCAGGTGACTAAGCCACAGTTTCACCTCGTGGTAGCAGGGCACTGTGGTTTGACTCTCTCCAGCAAGGCTTCTGGTCCCTGCCTGTCTTTCACTGCTTGGCCCTTGCATGAGATGAGTCTCCCAAGGACAAAGCTAAAATACCAATGAATCTATTTGGAAAACCACAAAATGTTCAGAAGGTGGCCTTTTCCATGAAAAAGAGTTCCCATGAAGAAAAATCGCTTTTCCCTCTGGCAGCACTACTGACCCTTCCCTGTTCAGTGGTGGGAGAGGGTGTAGAGAAGCAAGAGTAGAAAGACATCACTTTTGGCTTGTGGCCACTGTCTTAGTGAGTTTGTCTAGCTTCGGAAGGATGAAGCCCTTCACTGAAGGATCTTCATTCAGTATGTTGTGAAGCCCAGAATGTTGGAGCAACTGCAGCTTTGGTAAGCAGCTGAGAATCCTGTGTCTCCTCCATACAATAGAGAAATCAGTTTTATAGTTTCTAAATTAAACAGGATTTAAAATTCTTTTCTATGCATATTTAATGAAAGATAATTATACCATCACAAAGGCTATATTCAACAAAGCAAACTAGTAAGTTTAATAAATTAATGCTTCTTACAGGAAGAAATAATTGCTGGCAATTACCACACATCCTTAACAGCACCAAGGGTTAGTTCATGCAATATACAATTACTGTTTGCACTACTGTTTTGAAAAGGAAAATTTCATGAATGCCAAGTATTTTATTGTTCCATTTTACAAATCCCAGTGCTCTAGTAACTAGATAGGTCCCCTTTGCGATCTCAAATCCTGCAAGTTTGCCAGCTATTTAGTTATAAACATGTTTTATGACTTAGCACTTGTATAGATCAGATTCTGCAAAGCTCTGTGAATATCAGAATTATTTTACATTTAGAATGTGTAAGAATATGGACTTTTTATGTACTTTGGCTTTTACCCCTGTCATAGTTAAACCCCCAAAATGCATTTACAAGCTATCTTTTTGCCAGAGAAAAATGTATATTTTTGTAATAGGAAAAAGTTTCCTTCTGCTCAAGGCTCCAGTTCAGGAAAGGTTATGCACTGAAGTTTTTATTCCCTGTTTAAAAGGGAGGTAATTACAGTAGCCCACCCAATTTTAGAAAGTTCTTTAAAATTTTCATAGACGAAGCACTAGAGTACTATTATTTTATATTTGGTTACATAAAAGACTATAGTTTGTTGACTTTTTCTTTAGAAAAATTTCATGTTGTTTCTTCTGGTTTTGCTTTTAGATTACTATAAATTTATTTCTAAGATGGATTGTAATTTTCACATCCCCAAAATTGCAGTCTTTTAATGTTAAAAGAATTCCTGCTTAAGCTGTTCTGAAAAGTCTCTTATAGATGACGACATATTTTCAGTGGCAAATTGACCTACCTTGGAGAATAAATTTCTCAACACAGTACACTTCAAATAAATATTTCACAAATGAGACTATGCTTGTCTTAGGGTTGTAAGTCAGAAGTTAACACTTTGGTTTTACCACTCCACTTTTTCTCAGCTAGGCACAGGTTCGTGACCTTGTTACTCAATGTTAAACAGAAAAAGCTCTCTCATGATAGCATTCATATGTCATCATTTGAGTGAACACATGATTGCATGTGTTCATATGATACCATGTGAGTCAACAATTGTAGCAGTGGTACAACTTCCCAAACTTCTGCCATTCCTTCTTGTGCTTTGGGAAGCGGTAATTGTGTTCCTGGAGAAGAATAAAGGTTTACAAGGGACTTGGGTGTGACAGTAGCCAGTATTTTCCTTTTAACCACCTTGATTACTTTTTGAGAACCTACTACGAGAGCAGCTCTCTAACTATTGAACACCATGGTAATGCACTCTTTAATCAGTGCCTATCCTGCAGACATTAAGTGCAGGTTTAGCACCATAGCCCATATGTAAATTAAATTAACACTTTCGTAAAGAAAAGTGTCAGAATACAAGAATATGATGATGTGATGAACAGAATATACACACTGTGTTGTCCATGAAATAATAGTCATATTGATGATAAGAAAATTATAATGGTGACTCATTTCTAATAAACACATTTCATTGCAAATGTTTTGACAATAATTTACTAATAGCTACTAATATAATTAGTCTATTAAATTGCAGTAAAATAAATCATTAGTAATTACTTGTAACTTATTAATTATTAATAATAAGACTATGCTCCAACGTAGTACTTTCTATGGCAGGATCTCAGAGTGCTTGAGAAAAGACTGCTAGCCCATTGCTTCTGTCTTTTCAGACAGAGAAACTACAACAAAGTGAAGTAACTTGGTGGAAAATGCAGCAAAGCACAAGGCGGACAGATTGCTGCATTCTCTGATTCTGTGCTGTGCTGAGCCGCACATCTGTGCTGCAGCTGGGCCTGATACTTCACTGATGTCCTGGGTTCCTTTTGCAGCTGCATTTCCTGACATGGAATTATTACAGAGCACAGATCTTCCTGCAGTACAGTTAAACCTCCAATTGAACAATTGCTAAAGGCACTACACATTTGTTTCCCTAAAACAAGGTGCATTTCTTGATGAAACATATGAAAAGCAGTTCAGCTGAGTTACAGCCTGAATGACATCACTTAAATGTCAGTCTGTTTGATAGATCATGGAGAAAGGGGATTGGAATTATGCAGGGATTGCGTTTAGCAATTTTAATATTGCTTTCACCCTCCCTTATAAAATATCTGAAAATTGTTGTCATAAATATTTGTAAATAATCCTAAATACATGGTGTTTATCAACATCAGTAGGCCCAGAAGAATTAGAAATATAAACAGGAGATACGATAAAATCCAGTTTATAAAAAAAAAATAGTATTTATGCTTCTGAGAAGAAAACTGAAACAGGATTCACAGTTTAGTGAAAATAATTTTTTTTTGTGATATGCAAGAATTTGGAGATAAAATGATAGAGAAATATAATTTCTAAAATAGCAAACAGATATTGGTGAGTTCCATATCATGTAAAAAGTGACTCAGTAAGCATTGGTAAGTGTAAAGAGTCTGCAATACATCTGAAACAAGTACAAGCTTACATAAGGAGTTCTCAGATGAATATCAGGAAAAAAAGTTATAGGTATTCTTAAATCTGAAATAGTCTTCAGAAAATTTTGAAAAGCTTCATATTTATATGCAGAAGCACCTTCAAAGGAAGCAGAATCAAGTTTACATTCCATAGTGGAGTTTACAGGCCATGCCCAGCAAAGAAGGGGTTAATTCAGGCAGCAATTAATGACCAGATGATAATGGGCCAAGCACCTGTGTATAAAAGAACCAGAAGAGGAGAGTGAGGGAATAGAAGCCAAATGCATTAGAAGATATGCAAAGCAAGGGGACCTGCTCTTCAGAGGGAAGGGAAAGATGCTCTGTGATATGAAGAAGGCAGCAGTGGGTCAGACAGTGGAGGTGAGCCTTGCTCCCATGCTGGGGTGTGCCACTCCTGGAGCAACCTGCTTATAACCCACATTAGGGGACTTTGAATTTATAATTAAGAGTAGTTAAAATATCACAATCCCAGATCTCCCGATCGCCTCAGAATATATTGGGGTTTTTCTCTCCTGAAGCTTACTGTAATTTTCCAGCTGGGCATGTTGGCTGTCACAGTTTCACATGGAAAACAACATAACTTTAATATATGAGCTCTGAAAAAACTGCAAAAGGCCCAGCGTGCCCAATTTAAAGCAGAGGTTACATCTTTCACCCCAAAGTATGTCTATAAAAAAAAAAAAAAAAAGAAGAGCTGTAAAAGTCCTGAAGTGTCAGTAAGCAGGAGGTAAGTGAATACTGATTCCTTTAATAAGCGCCGTGGGGTGGGTGAGGACAGTTGGCTCGAAGGATCAGGACACTGATGGCATAAAGGTGTGCAATGGGGGAATGGGACCAGACTGCAAAGTGGTCAAAAGTGATGCTGGGTAGAAGACCCACCCGAATTACTGAAGTCTCCTAATGGATATACTGTTTATACCTTATATACATCCAGTCACGGGATGGTCATTGTTTACTACGTAACGATTCCTGGTCATGCCACTGTGGTGTGTGCTCATCAAATAAGATAAGGTGATGTTTGCCATACTGAACTCAGTTACAGTCAAGTCGCATGTAAAATCAATTGTATGGTGTTTTATTATTTTTTGAAATCCAGCTAAAATGCCTGCTTGAAAAAACCGACATTTTTTCAGTAATTTGTGGTGCCTTAAATTGCTTTCATCCTCCCACTGATGGCAATTCATTCAGTAATGGTCAGTTCTTGTTTCTCTTTAAAAGACTAGTAGTAGAGGCATGGCAACAGCTTGCAAAAAGATTGTTAAAGAGCATACTGGTAGGAGAGTAACAAACAGACAGAAGAGGAGGGGCTTATTTACTGAAATGGTGGTTAGGATGGGAAAATGTGTCACATGAACTCGTGCTAGTAGTTGTGATCAAGATGTGACAGGACTATCAGTGGGACAGATGTACATACCTGGAGAGAATCTGATCATTCCTGTCACAAGAAAGGGACAGGAGTAAATGGATTTTTTTTTTTTTCCCCATCCAGAAGCACATAACTATGTATTAGAGATCTCTATAAGGTTGGTAATATTTTCAACAATATAAATAGCTATAGCAGTATTTTGCCATATTGTTTCTATCCTCAGCTTTGCAGTTAGAAGCTGTAGTTCAGTATTTTCTTTATAGTTATTTTTAAAGCCTTACCCATAATAGAGTAACACTTCAGCTTCTTCAGGAGCCACAAAATAAGATGACAAATTAAAAATTAAGGAAAATATATTCTAGCAATAAGAAGTTAAATATTTGGGCTATTGTGGAAATTCTTATTTAACTGCTTCTAAGCATTCTTTCCCCTGCTCAGAAGTCTAGGTAGTCCAAAACAAGTGAAATAGAAAATCCCTTAAACTTCCAAGTGCAGTTTCTTTAACATACTACATTATATGTGTACCTCTATGTTTAGGCTGTTACTAAATACTAGCAGGAAACTGAAATGGTCACATACTGCAGATATATTTTATTGGCTAGGCTAGTGTGAAGAGCTACTGTGAAACAGGGAGATGTGCTACTAATGTAAGGAATAATGTAGGAAGATGAATGCCAGTGCATAATACAATTTAGGAGTTGGCTGTGTAGGAAAAAGCCTGAGAACACTTTTACCGGATATGTTTTCAGAGATGAAATGTTTTCAATTCAAACTATCTCACAGGTACCAAGTCAGCACAATGCTGTCATTTGGGAAACAGGCAGCAGCTGTTAGTGACACGCACAAATTCAGAACAACTGATGGGAAAATATTGACTGTATAAATAAGAACAGCTAAAAGAATTGGGAGACAAAACATTACTGGTGCTGTTGCTATCACGCAACAAGACTTGGAGGCTGTTGCCTGAGCCTCATGTTGGTACTGCCGAGGATGCTTGGTGCTTCAGAAGGTTGCTGAACTAATTCACTCGGTCACTATCACAGAACTTCAGGATCAACATATTTTACAGGATATATCAACTAGCTGCTTTTTCCCACTGCCATCTGGTTTAGATCATCTATCAGATGCAAAGAAGTGAGTCCAGCATCGTTAGCCAGTAGTGGCCGGTCTCTTAATGTGTGTATCTCTGGAAAGAGCAACATCCTGAAGAGCTGAAGGCATTCAATCCCAAGGGTAGCAGAATTTGCCTTGTTAAGGCCAGGTGAGTTTAACTTGATGAAAACATTAAACGATGTTATATATCAACATGAGCATCGCAAAGAATTCAGTTGTGGAGTTTTTTCCCTTGTGCTAAGAAAATGTGGTCATTAATAAGAATAGCCCAGTTATTAGTAGCGTTGAAATCTTATTTGAGCAGACTGCATTTTTTAGTTCCTGTTGGAAATAGCCCACAGGACTGCATTCTATTTATAGCTTTGGAATAAATTTTCTGAATTCAGTTATCGATTTAAATTTAATTTTATTGCCAGCAATTTAGCCAAATACCAAGATAAAGCAACTTGATTCTAGCAACAACAACAACAAAAGGGTATTGAACTGAAATAGGGCCTGATATATTGTTAAACAATTAACATTTTTATTCTGGGGCCAAGAAATATGCATTTGCCTTTAACAGAATGACCGACCAAATTGCTGTCAGTCAGCCAATCTGATAAAGGTCAACTATTGAAAACCCAGTCTGTCAGTACACAAGCTAAGTGACCTGGGTATTCATAAGTTCATTTGTTGTTTTGAAAGGAAACCACACTATTTTCATAGATGCATCTGTTGTGCATCAATTACAAAACCTTTAATGAAATTTTATGGTGGAAGTATTAATATCAACTTTCCTAGTGATACTCCTTGTTCATAGGGGGTTCTTTGGGTATCTTGTTTAAATAAAATGATATGTTTTAACCCCTTTAAATTTTGTTTTCTTTTACTTTAGTCAAACAACTCTTCCCAACAGTTAAACTGGCTGAATAAAACTGATAGGGGCAGAAAAGAGGAATATGGAGACTATTCCGAAGATAGACAATTATTTTATGTGGAGGGTTACATTTCAGATTGTAGAATAAAGCTTCAGCTGATTTTTGTTTATCTAAACTTGGAAAGATTTTAAATTGGTTGAATACTCTATAGAGAGTTGACCTAGGAAACGGAACTGTGGGACCTGCCACAGTGGAGCTGATCGATACTGTCTCATGGCTGGTGCTTACTGAAGGAAAGGGCCAGTGCCGGGAGCCACAGATGGGGAACAGTTGTACAGTAACTCTCCTACGCAGTGAAGTTTGCACAAGAATAACTTCTCAGTACAAAGAAATTCCCTCCTGTTCTTGGTTAGGAGTTGATTTATTTATCATGGTCTTTTCTTAAAAGGGATATAAGCAAGAATTAAAAAAATGTCATCCTCTAAATGTGATTGCCTGCGATACCATCAGCTGGACACATGTTTAACTCCAGAGTCAGTTTTGAATAGCTGCATCACCACACTGATCCAAATCTCTCCATTCCTTGTCTGCCCTGAGGGAATATCTTGTGTCTGTTGCAGCGTTCCTCATACCAGGGAGCAAATACTATTTCAAGATGTCTGTAGTTCTTGTTTTTGTAGAAGATTCAGGAACCCACAGATCCCAGTAAAACTATTGTGCAAACTAGATGTTCTGTCTTAACAGGTAAATAATGTACTTATTATTTTAATATCCATTTTTCTTTTACAAAGTACCAGAAATGTACAAAACAGTTATTTGAAAGAGTGAAGCTGCTCCCACTACTATGCTGTGGGTGGTTTTAGCCATGTCTTTTTGTCCTCTTGCTTTCCACAGTTGTAATCTGTTACCTGCAGTCACTTCTTTTCTAAGGATGATGGTTTTACACCCAGGTTCTCTCTTTCAAATAGAAGTGAAAACCACTGTCGTGATTTTACAAAGATCTTAAAGGACTGAAGATTTATTCTGTCTTTAAGATAGGATAATATAATCTTTTAATAGAGATGGCAATTTTCATGTGTGGCGTCATAGAATAAATTACATAAATGCTGTGTGAAAGCACTGCACAAAAAACCTCAGTAGTCATGCTGAATATATCTGCTTACATGATTCCTATAAATAAATATTGTTACTGAAAATGCCTGCTAATTCTTCCATTGCTCAAATGGTGCCAGTTTCAGCAGCTTGAAAATACAAGTTTATTCTCATTTGTTAAATCCTGATTTTGTGCTTGTTTTACTTTCGGATTCTGTTCCCTTATTAAGCTGGAGACCAGTAGAAGTATTTCTGGTTTATGTTCTTGTACACATATGTGTGGCACTGAGAGAATAGCGTGTGTGAAGCTACAGTTTTATCTAAGGAGATGTCAGATTCTCAACTGGTTTGACAGAAGTCAAGCTGGCAGTATTTTGGGGCCTGAAGCCTACAGTATTAGCCATCACATCAATCTCTTTCAGTTCCAAAGAGGATGGTTGTCTGGCAGCTTGCTCTACCTCAATTTTCCACCATCTGATAGACATTTGGGGTTTTGTGGCACCTGTCTTTTCCATCTTGGTCCTTAGTGTCACCAAGGTGATATGAGGAGAGAAGCTGAATGTTGGCACATTCCTATCCCACAAGGGCTTGCCCCATGTGGCTGTGAAGGAAGGGCTTGGTTGCCCTGATCCATCTAGAATCTGGTTCCATGGACTAACACATTTTTCCAATTGCAATCGTATCTCCCTCACCAATCTCAGAGGTTCAGGAATGTGTGGCCTCCTCAAAATATCCTGAAGAAAAAACAGCAACAGTGCAGAAGCTACTAATGACAAATTTTGCTTTGCCTGATTTCTGATTTTCGTCTGAGTGTGAGTCTGTGTGTCTGTGTGTAAGAGCGATGATTGCTGTTACACACAATTTGGAACCTGAAAAGGGACAAGAAACAGATAATTTTGTCCTGGAATCAGCAAATACTAGTGCCTGCTTACGGTGTGGAGTATGGTCAGTTACAAACCCTGGACTTCAATCCTGGTTTTATGTTTCATGGCCCCAGTATCTTTTGTGCAAATACTCTGAGCAGTTTTAAAATGTGTTTTCCATAGTTGACCTATATATCAATGTAGTTAGATATGTTAGTCTTCAGTCAGAGTGTAGTAAGAGCAGAAAAGAACTATAGAACTAAAAAAGTTCAGAAAGAAGAAACATCAAAAATATATTGCTATACTATGTTTGTCTGTGTCCTGCATACTTGGAGAATATTTATATATATATATATACACACACACACACGTATGTGAAACCATAGAGCAGGGAGACTGATTGTTGGCTGCCTGCGTGGTGTAGTCACATTTGAAATGAGTCGGGTCTGAATACACTTACCAGTGATGCAAAAACCCAATCAGTTTGGGAAAGATTAAACAGTTTGACAAATATGGCTCTCAGCTGTGACTTGGGGAAGGGGATGAAAATTTTTGAAAATATATGAGAAATGTGGTTTGCAAACTTTCCTACACTTTGAGGAAAATGAAGGTCAATCACAGTGAGGATGTGAATTCAACATATAATTGTAAGCATTCAGCAATTCCACATTATTTGAATTGTGTGAATACAATTTCTGAGTCAGAAATACCTAAGAGAAGAACAACTGGTCAAACAGAACCAGAAGAACTGGGATGATACTAAAATTTGAAAATGCATTTTGTATATCAAAGCAGTTCATGACACTAAGGAGTTTGACAATTCCTGACAATAATTCTCCAAGAAATGGACAGCTTTTAAGGTGACTTTAGATGTGATTACACAATAGAGAGAAATCTGAGGTGAAGAAAATTTCTGAGGAAAATAAGGTGATAGATTTAAATCCATTTTGATGTTATGAAACTGCACAGGTTGTATAAAAGATTTGAAATACTTTAACTATCTGATCCAAAAAATCCATTAAAAAAAATTGGCCTGTGCTTCCTTGCTTGTTTTCATTGTGTCTATACTTGGACAAAGAAAAATATTTATATTGTTTTTTTTGTGTATCTAATACAAAGGCCTCAACTTGTGCATGATGAAGGGGTTTTCTGTTAATTTCTGTAGGGTTATTCTGGGTGATACCAGCCAAATAGGAAGCCATAACTAATAGTTCTCTTTAAAGAACTCTTTTCTCATCTGTGTTCTGCATCAAGTAATGTGCACTTAAGTCTCAGTTCTGCTTATTATAAAAATAATTGTAGACGATGCTTTCTTAACCCAAGTAAACGGAGGCTGTGACAGTGAGAAATTGTTTAGGAATCTTCAGATGCTGGGGAACCATAATTCACACTGGTATGTAGGCTTTAGCCCATAAGGTAGCTTCAGGCATCTGGTTTTCAAAGATTTGAGTAAGTGTTCTCTTTGTGAAAAGGCATGGCAGAGGAAGAAATTATGGATTTGCAACAATAATCTTGGGGTGGTGACCCTAGACTAAATAGTTTTCAGGAAAGAGTTAAAAAGCAGAGGAAGATATACTTTAGTTTTTCTTCCTCACTCCCTTCTGAATTTATCTGATATCTGCTTGATGCAAGGTAATATTTTGAGACAGATAGCTGTTTCTTGCTCTTTATCCTTTTCACAGATCTAAATCTGATATATTTTTTTTAATAAGGAAAGGAGGAATGAGAGTAAGGAATTAAAAATGTGACTTTAAAAACTTTGTAAAAGGGGCATTTGCTAGGTCATTTGGGCCAACTGTAATGTCTTGATAACAGAAAAGTTTATCAACACATTAGTGCAATAGAAATCTTTCTATTAATTTTGTAAAAAAAAAAAAAAAAAAAAAAAAAAAAAACAGTAGTTTTTCCTTGAAACAGTGAAAGGTTCAATGCATCCATCTTTACGAATTGATTTGGTGATTGTCATCTATAACAGCTACATCTGTTGCTCAAGAGGAGCAAAATGAAACTACCAGACAGCGGAGAAGGCAGAAGCAAATCAGATTTTAAAAGTCTACATCAATTCTGATCTCATTTGCACTTTTCAATACAGGTGTTGAAATCTGTTTCTTAACAAGTATATTTTAAAATCAGACTGTGCTCCTTTAAATTGCTTAAATAAGATTTGTGCTACTTTTTTGCTTCACAGACCTCCTCTGAGAAGCAAACTTAAATTGCTTCAGGAAACAGGAGGCAGAAATGGAAACACCATGTGACAGCAGGGAAGGGCCCCATTGACGGAGGAGAGATCATCCCTTCCAGAGTCACTTTGCAGAAACCCCATATTTCTTAGTGTTGCGATGGCAAGGGACGACAATAAAATATGTGTTTTCCAGGGGCATAGTAATTGTCTTAAACTGTTTCAGTCCACCTCTGCCAGCCACTATATATTCACTTCCAGTATATGGTTAGCTCTCAGTAATATTTTTATTTAACTTGAATAACTAGAAACCCACCCCCCACCCCCCCTTGTATGAAACTGTTTCTACACATGAAGATTTATAGTGCTGGGAATAAAAATCATCATCTGGACTTCATTAAGATTTTCCTGGCAAGTAATTAATGCTGAAAGCATGTTTAGATCAAGCATCTCCAATAGCAGCCATGGTAAGTGAGTTCAAAGCAGCTAGCTTTTTACAAATAGGTCTACATGGTCTCTTCAAGTTTCTGCTAGTTTTTCCAGCCCTCAGCAAGTGGTGGTGCTAGTACCTTATTTTTCATTCACTGTGTTTTCTCATTTCATGGTCATATCAGCCCCTTGGTGACTGCCAATGAGCAGATCTCATCATAGCTGAAAATTCAGGAACATGTGCAAAGAAGCCACCCAAATGGGCAAGAAATTTGAATATTCTCTCTCCTGGCTTTTTGCTTTAAAATGAGAAGACTGCAGGTATGAATCTGTCAAAGTAGGTAATTAATTTTTGTTTGTTTGTTTGTTTCTGTTCTGATTCATATCTGTCGTGACTTAATTGCATGTCTATATTTATATGTACAGTAAGTCGATGTATGTTTTTCTGTGCTACACATATTGTGCATTTGTGTTCTAGACTCTGAGAGCAGAACTCTGTCTCAGCCTGCTTTTGGGAGAATTGGACTCTGGAGCAATAATCAGTAAGATGTAGGGTGCCCTTTTCCCAAAGCAGTAATGACAGCTTATCTACTGTATTCCAAGAAAAATACATTGTGTACAGCTCGCCGTGAAGTTCCATGTTGTAGAAATACAGTAATAATCACTGGCACCAAAATAGTCTTTTACATTGTGCGCTGGGTTGGGGAAGCACCTATGAGATAACCCTACCCTTAGTAATACATAATAAGTATTGTCTAGATTCAAAATGTGTTTATTGAGTATGTCGGAAAATATCAGCTACAGGTTTAGGTCCGGAGAAATTTCCAGAAATTACCGATGACTTAAAACATGTAATGTAGCAGCAAGTGTACAACTACTGTTAATTTTGCCCATTGAAAATTACAAGCTGGAAAAGCCGTTATGAGTTGTTTTGAGAGGTTCATGTTTTATCATTGGCTTGAAATTGTGCTTCTGGCTGTTAGTCACTGGGCTGCCAAAATTCGAGTGGCTTGAAGTGTGGGAGCTACTGGATCTGCAGGGCAATAACGGGAAGGAGGTTATTTTACGGCTGATCTCCCTGCATATGTAGTGTGTTTCCCTATGATAAAGTGGTTATATCAGCCACACCTATTATTAAAGTGGTCTGACACTTCCCATTATGGACTTTGTTTTCAGATGCTTATTATGTAGTCAAACTATAACTGACTGAGTTGAAATCTGACTTCTTATTCTGGGGTACACAACTGATGCAGGTCTTCTGGGAAAATTCTAGCTGAAATGCTTCATGTAGAAATGAATCAAAATTAGTAGCCCATTTTTTTGGGTTTTTTTTAAGTACGACTAAAAAACTGTTTTGCACAGTGAAGATAATCTCTTCTTTGTGGAACTCTAAATGTAGCTGTGGGATCTTTGATCTGCAGGTCATCATTTCATGATCTCATTAGTGGGAGTCAGTGTAGGCTTTATATTAATGTAGAAAATGTGGACCCTAATGGATTTTTTTCACGTATACTGTGTGGGCTGACAAAGGTATTTTCAAGTCCTGCTTGGCCCTCATTAAAGGAAACTTTCTTGCCTGAATGCATCTGTGCTTTCTGAGTAGAGACTTGACACTTGGAAGAGAAGTGGCTGTTGGCTAAAGGACAGCTTTCCTCTCTGAAATCAGCCCAAATCTGGCAAAGCTGTAAGCTGCTTAAAGAACGCATAATTCAAAAATGCTCATGCTTGCTAGATGTTTTCAGCCTTATTCCCTAAAGTTTATCTCTGTGTGCCCAGGCTGGGACAGTGCAGGGCTGAGCAGACCTCTCCTGTAACTTAAGTTCCTGGAGTGTTGCTGGCTATGCTGGCTCTAGACATCACTATGAAGACCAAGAGCTCTTTCTCTTCATTGCTTATGTTTTATCAAATTATAAAATTGAAAAGAACAACACAGGAAAGCCTGACCTTGGCTCAGGGACCAAGGCAAGAGACTAGGACAAGCAATCTGGTTGTACAAGACCATGAAATACAAGGACTGGAGGCTTATGGGGCCATGGAAACCGGGTATTGGGCTTACTCTGCTGGGTAAAAGCCCCCACTATGTAGCAGTCAGGATCAGATGAACAAAGACATTAGGGTAAGCAATGAGAAAGGGAGTTAAGGCATAGATAGCCAGAGGCTATTGTACAAGGCTTGAACAGAAGAAGTGGGACTGGCAAACCATAGAGCATCAGCAGGTGTTTCCTGTGGGACAGACTGGAAAGGTGAAAAAAATGAGAAGATGAACTCTGATCAGGTGGCTTATCAGTAAAGATCAAAACTGTCTGAGAAAGGCAAAGTGAGAAGAGTTAAGTGTGAGGAAGCACCAGCCTAGGGAAGTCAGTAAGAGAAGGAACAGAAGATTTTTTTTTGTGCTAAATCTGTAGTTCTTCACATGAATTGAGGGTGTCAGAAAGCAGCACATAATTGAAGTTTTGCAAAAGGTTATGTTTGTTTTTCAAACAAAAAAAACCCTGTAGACAACATCTATTTTAAATGCATTAGCAATTCTGTCATGTCAGAAACTCAGAATGAATAGATTCCAGAGATAAAAATATCCTGTGCAGCCTTAATTTTGGGATTGTTTATTTACATTCAAAAAATATTTCTCTTTGTCTAACACATGCACAAAATAGATTGAATAGTCTGTGAAAGTTCATGTCACAGTTCTTCTAATGTAATTGTAATGCCAACAGCAAAGAATTTTAATAAATAAATCACACTGGCTGGTATTTTCACTAGAGAATTACCAGATAGGCCACCTATATTTAAAATGGGTGGAGGGAAAAAGGGCACAAAAAGCCTCTTGTTCTGACCTAAAGAGTATGCCAGGTCTTAGAACAAATTATGAACAAAATAATTTTTAAAAAAGAGCTATTGAGTTGGAACCAAGAGGTAAATGAAATTGATGATAAGATGTAAGTAACAAAGTGGCAATGCAGATGTACAAATGGAAACAATAAAGACAACTGGTTTTGGCTTAGATGTTCCTCTACTTTGAATGCTGGACTTTGCAACTCTGATAATGTTCTTTTAATTCTTGTCTTTGAGGAAATGAGTTGGTTCTCTCCACAAGCCAGTCCAGCAATGTTATAGTATGCATGCAGAGTGGATGACTGTGGATCAGCACCCAAGAGTGAAACTGGCAGTCATTAAACTGTCCCTGTAGACACTACCTAAAGGTGTGTAAAAGCTGCGTACAGCTACCATGAGAATTTGAATGACTACTGTGATGTCTGGTGTGTACTTTTTAACCACAAGATCAGTATGTAATTAAAGCACATTCAAATATGATGTGGTTTCTTTTCCTTACAATATTGGCAGGTGTGCATATGGTTTTATTTTACTTCTTGAATCTGTTTGGAGGAATGAAACATTTGGTGTATCTAATTTTTTATTGGTAAGTGTTTACCTAGATCTTTAATTTTTATTGCTTCTTACTTGGTGGTTTGCATCTGTTTCTGCTAGAAGATTTTGTCTGCTTAATGAGGAAACATTGAGCTCCCTGGTATAAAAAAATCCTCTCACGTTATAATCTTTACCTGATGCTGGCAGCTTTCACCCAAAGGAGAAGTTTCATGCTTTCATTAAATTAAAGCACCTAACTTGGGTGCCTGTTAGGAATGGTTGCTATGTCTGCTCAATGGAAAGGGCTTAGTTTGTAGTTTGGGACTCACTTTTTCCTAATTAAATAGGAAGTTGAAATGAAACCTGCAAATCAAGAATAAAGTGCAACTGTCAAAGCTAACCAGTTTGATATCTTTTGGTAGTCATCTGTTAGTGTCTAGTGAGACAGTCTTGTTCACACTTAGCACTGCAGAGCTGTCACGAGAAGGCCTTAATGATGAGCCTTGTTTTCATTAGATACAGCAGCCAGTGCTCATATACTTCTGCTTGCAAAATCAGAGCAAATTTTGCCACAAGCAAATGGAAGATGTGTGATTTTATAATTTATGAAGTGGAATGGTTATAATTTTGGAGAATATGATGAAACTTGAGTTCCCATTAGGTCATGATAATTGTAAGGGTAAGCAGAGAGAAACAACAACCCAAACATATGTTTTAATTGAAACAAAGTTGCGATTATGCCTATTCCTAAGAGCAAATTCTCTTTGCACTGTGCTAAGAGCCCCTTGATCCACTTAGTGATTTACAAATTTTGAATTCAGAACAAGAGCTTCAATTATGTTATTTCCCCACTTTGTATGCCTTAGACAGAATAAGCAAAAAGTGAATAGGCAAGATTTAGTTTTTTCAAACCAAGTAACGTACAAATAAAACCATATGACTATGAACAATAGCTCTTGTGTCCTTTTCCTGCTATTTGCAGGTCCATATATTGGTCCTTTGGCTAGCTACCAGAACTCATAAAATGATTCTAGGCAGCTGTGTCCCATTAAAGCCACATGTTACATCAATAAGAAACCATAGAAGTGCAGAGCAGACAGGGGGTTTAGAAGATCACATATTTATCTCCATAGACTGGGAAAGGATCAAGCATGCCACCCTGGAAGATATTAAAAGCCCTCAGGGGAGGAGATTCCAGATCTCTTTAGAAGGTCTATTTTGGCATTTCGCTCCTCTGACTGTGAGACCGTTAGTTGTAATATCCAGCCTAAGTTATTTTGTAAATATTCTTTCTTATGGTGGCCGTTGTAAGCTAGCCATTACTGTCCTTTTATAGTGCTCTATTACTTACTGTAAGATCATTGTCATATCTGTTCCCAGCCTCCACTTCAGAGAAAAGTTACCCAATTAGTACAGTCTATTTTTATCTTTTCACCACCTTTCCTATTTAAATCCTCTAATACTGGATGGTGATTTGTTTAAATTTTTCTTGAAATTGGATGAAATTAATTCTTCATCTGAGGATACATCAGTGACAAATATAGCAAATTAATGGCTTGTACAGATACATGGGATGCTTTGACTGCCTAGCCAAATATTGTCTTGTGTTTGTGCATTTTATTTGGTTATTTTCTACAACTTAGTATACCTCATAGCTTAGTTTTCCGTAATGTAAAATGAATATAGAAATTAATATCTGCCCCTTGGCTGTGGTCAAAATAAAAGGAACAAATAGGTCTGACTATTAAAAGAATCATCTTTTGTTAACTATTTTTGTTAAACAGAATTATGCACCTGCAGGGAGGAAGTTAGTTAGCAGTGTCTCTTAAGAGTCACAAATTTCAGTTTTGTTTGTGCTCTGAGATAAAATGGAGAACGATTGAGTAGGTTAGATTCATCACCCTGAAAACAGATTAATTAAGGGGTATTTGACAGAAATCTGCAAAGTTGTGAGTATCGTTTCAGTACACAGAAGCTAACAGAAGTCAGGTTCAAAACAAACAAGATTTTAATTTTTTTTTTTTAATAGAGCAGGTGATAGACTTTGGAGGTTCATTGCAAAACATGTTATGGATAATTCACATGTGTGATAGTTTACACATAATTCAAGAGGAAGTGGCTAAGTATGTGGAAAGATTATGTACATGGTTAGTAAGTGGATAAGCCAGATCCATTTCAGGAAATATCCTGAGAGGAGAATAGCTCTATGGTAGTAATGTACTCAGAAGTATCATATGTACTTGTTCCCCAAGCATCTGCTTCTGAGCAGTGCTATAGATAAGACACTAGAAAAAATGGATCCTCCGAACCAATGGACCAATTTCAGTGCTGTCATGCTACCAGAAACCAAGGCAGTTTCCCAACAGCATTGTCTTTTCACCAGAGGCTTGAAAGTGACTTTTTTCTTTTCACTTGAGAGGAGAAATACTATCTCTCTTCCAGTGGCACCTCTGTACGTTATTTCATCAGGCTCTCTTTTAACCTTCTTTCAGGAGATATTCCAGGGTGAAAGTGTTTGGGCAAACTGAGTGGCACAGAATGAAATCAAATATATTAAATCCCATTTTGATGTAGTGGAACAGGAAAGGAAAATGTCCCTCCTTCAGAAATATAGTTAGTATGGTTGTTTAAGAGTTAACAAGAAGTATACACTTAAAATTAAGAAAAAAACTGAAGATGATAAACCCCCAGATATATCAGTTTATTCTGTGCAAGCTTTATTTAAACAAAGGACAGCATTTCAGAGTTAAGTATGTATAACTATCATACATGTAGGTCCTAACCTGTTCTCCCAAATTTTCTCTGCAAAATACAGATACAATGACAAAGGAAGGGAAAGAAGGGAAGACAAGGGAAAGACCATCCTGCTTGAATCAAGAAACTTAGAAAGATTCAAAACTGAAAAGAAAAATTAAATTAATGTTTCCCTCTTCACTAGTTAAGAACCTTTCTAATCTGGCTGTATCTTTGTGTATAAATCACTTGTTGAAAAGTGAAACAATATTAAGATAAACTCTCAAAATGAAGGCTGGAAACTGAAACTAGCTTCTAAAAAAAAACCCCACCAAACCACAGAAAAAAAAACCCTTTACCTAGCAAATCATGTCTGGATGGTGCACCAATGGAAGACATCAAATTTGCAGTGAGGTCAATGGTATGCAGCATTACCAAAAAGAGACATCTATGTTTCAGACCTTGGAAAACAGATAGCACTTTAAAGCATTTGTCTGTGCTCATTAAGCTTGTTCATGGGTATGGAGGAGTTGCATACAGAGATTCTTTAAAAAAAAATGCAGAGAAAGTAATTTTTGTGTCAGTGGAAACTCAGAGAGGGCAGTAAATTATTCAAAGGAGATTTTTTTTTTTTTCTGTCTGGCATAAAAGACTAAGAGATTGGGCCTGCCATACAGCACAAGGTAGAATATCCAGACAGAATTTGTGGAAAAGATTATATTTCTAAATTCGGGACAGAAGGCAGAGCTCAGGATGCCTATTCCTCGTCAATCAGATAAGAGGAAGATTGTTCATGTTTATGTGGAGGTTGTGGGAGCTTTCAAATTTAGAACTTGAGGTCTAAGAAATAGCAAAGGTACTCTACAGAGCTTCAGTTGAAGTTATGTTTTAATCCTGCCTATAACAGAATTAAAACTATTTAAATTCATAACAAAAGTTGTTCCTAGGCCATTTTTTGGTTAAGGAGTAATGTAGTATTCTTTTGAATGAAACAAAAAGTTAAGAGATGAAAAGCTATTTCAGATGGCTTCAAGTATCTTCAGGCATGTTTTCCATAGGTTTGACTGTTTTAAAGTGTCAGACCTGCTCGAGAATTGGAAATTCCAGGACATTAGCTGATGACTGCTTTGGAAGACTTCGTCAGAGTCAGGAACATCTTATTAATTCAGAAAGATGATTCCTACTTTTCCTTTTAATTTCACCCTTGATATTTATGCTTCTTTTAATGATGTTAAATATATTTTCTTCTTCCTTGCTACCTTTTTAGATTTCTGAAGACTACCGAAGTGGTCTTAAACATGATTTAGCCAAAATGGATTATGTGACTTTTTGTATCTTTCCTTGTAGGTCACTCATGCCAGCACTTTTTTTTTTTTTTTTTTTTTTTTTTTTTTTATGGTAAAAAGGTTTCCCCCAAATTTCTATACTGTCTTGATGTCCCACAGTCCTTAAGAGAATATCACATTGCAGATATCTGCAGTATAATGCAGCATTTATTCAGTTTGTTGCTATGTGTTTCAAAAGATCAAATCCTTTCCCCTACAAGCTCACAGTTCATCAGAGGAGCAATGTTTGAGCTGAACAGAGGGCAGCTCAGATCACACAGTGAAAACATCTCTACTGTCTGTCTCTTGATTTAGCAATTCTTGAGTTAGCCCATTTCTTATACTTTTTATAGTAGCATGGACTTTCAATGGACATTATTCAGCTGGTCCAAAATATGTATACTCTCATCAAAGTATTCCCATTATACCTCCTCCAACCCCTTCATGTGCCAGGGTAGCCTATGCAGGGTGCAGCCAGTGCTGTCAGGCACGTATTGTCCCCTCTACAGGTAGTACAGTATGCTGCCCTGTATTTTTTTTTTCTTTTTTTCTTTTCCTCCCCTATTATTTTCTACCGGGAACACTGTCAGTTTGTGGTGAGTAGGTAGTAACCATGGACAAGCTGGTCTGAATCATCTTTAAATGAAAGGCAAATGGAAGGTGACTGGTGAACTCAAGATATTTTTACCAGTAAAAGGTTAGTGTGTCAAGGGGTTAGTGCATGGCTTGCGGGTCCAAGAACAAACATCACTATGCAGTGGGAAAAATGCAGTGTGAAATTATGTCACTCACATCAGACTTAAAGAAAAAAGTTTCTTTTGTAAGGCTGGAAGGGCAATAATGCAATAATTAAAGAAGCATGCCGTATTCTCCATCTTGTGGATGTTAAGCATGACATGTCTTAAAACTTACCCTATTACAGATTACATTCTCTGTTCTTTTCAAATGTTAAATGGTCATAACAGTGTAACTATAGATAAACTCACTGAATTTGGCAATGTAGCTATCCAGGTCAGCTGGAATTAAGTTATGATTTTTATAATATATCAAATGCATTTCTTACTGTCACATGATAATTAATTTCTTTCACTAATTTTATAATTGTGTTTTTGGAAAGAGTTATGGATTTCTTGCAAGCTTTTTCTATAATTTAATACTGTTTGATTCATACAAACCTATTGCTAGCCAGTAAATATTTTTTTTAGTATTTGTTTCATTTTTTTAACAATAAAGATACATTTACGGGAGGATTACCAGAAACACTCTTGCCTTTTTTCTTTTTTTAGTAAGGAGTACTTTACTTCTTTTTTTCCCTTCTTCTAGTATCTCCCTAGGTATTAATAACTTTTTGAAAAGATTGTTAGCTCTTCTCTACATGATAATTCTCAGAATTTGCTATGGGGTTCATTGTCTGCACTCATGTACAGATGTTATAAAATTTCCACTTACCTCCTACTTCCCAGAGAACAAAGGGTCTGCAGCCTTGGGGAAAAAAGTTGTCCTGTGCTCTTGGGGAAGCTGAGATCCAGTGCGAGTTTTGGGATGGATGCCGCTGATTACTGCAGTCTCAGCTGGTTTGCTGGGTAGAGAGTCGTTATCCCTGAGATGGTAGCTAAAAGGCCAGAGCGTATGTAGTGTATTCAACTCTGTTCAGGTGGGGTCAGTTGAAAAGCAAGCTTGGCTATGATAGTGTCCACTTTAACACCAGGTACTTAAGTATGACTGGTGAAAGAAGTTATGCAGAGTGACTTGAACCTTTTCAGAGTCATTATTTTATGGAACAGAGTCCACCCTTCAACCATGGTGATCTGCATTCCTAGACACTTTGCATTGGCTTTCAACAAGCCTAAAGTACTAACATCTGTGTATAATGACCAATCTTTAAATCCTCTGCAAATGTTGTTTTGAGATTTTACTTCCCCATCTCTGATAAATAGGTGTGATCAGGTCACTGTAATGTGCACAAATCACTGTGGAAATTTTCAGAGAAGTGTCAAGAATTGCCAAGTGTCCCTTGAAACTGCTCAGCTGCTACATTAACAAACCGTGCCCTAGGGTACAATCTATCAAGTGTTTATCTCTAATAGTTGTTGTTTAATGTTATCCTCAACGACTAATGGATTTGAAAATTCTTTGTTACCAGTTATACAAGCACATCATCCTGCTTTTTCTCCTAAGATGCTGTTTTCTTTCTAATTATAAATTTTATAATCTCCAATTACATTTGGAAAGCAAACAAAAAGTGTCCTTAAATCTGGCAATAACTCATAGGTTTTCCCCTGAAGTCTTCAACTTTTTTTTAGCACTTCACTGCACTTTCCTCTCCACACAATTAATTTGTTCCTCTTTGTCACTATTTTCTAGTGCTCCTGGGAGGAGTGGAAGGAAGGGGAGGAGCACAGAACAAGTACTGACATTTTTTTTTTCCTATTTCACCTCTTTCTCCTTTCCGCTTAATCTCAAATCCTGGCATGTTTATCACATATGTTTGACCATTAGATTAAAGTAAACAGAATTCTTTTCATCCCTTTCATTCTTCTTCCTTTTCCTCTTCCTGGTCCTGCCATCATCCTTCCTTGGTTTTCTGATCATGGTGGAGAAAACTTGCACCCTTCATGTTGCTCAGGCCTGGGTGTCAGCTTTGGTTTTGACATCCCTGCTAATGTGCAGTATAACCCTGAATCACTAATTAAAATTAAATCCTTTAAAAATAAAATTAATAAAATGTAATTAAGTACATTTAACTTAATCTCTAATCTTCTCCAGGACCTTATGCTAGAACATACTGCACACTTACTAGATTTTCAAGCAGATGTTTTATGCTTTCTCCCCACTGAGGGCATCCCTTCTGTGCAGGAGGAGTTCCTTGTTCCCAGTGAAATCCAGAAGAGTACTCTGCTGCAGTGCTTTGGGATCTGCCTTAAAATGCCCTCTCCTCTGGGATGTTAACCCAAATGTTAGCAAGCAAGCACTGTACCACAGTCTATGTGGTCCAGCAATGAGAAGACAAAGCTCCTGGTGGGGATCATGAGTGCAAGGGGTCTGACTGCCTGCCTTGCCAAGGGGGCAGGATCATAGAATCATTTAGGTTGGAAATGAGTCCAACCATTAACCTAACACTGGCAAGTTCACTGCTTAACCATGTCCCTAAGTGCCACATCTACAGGTCTTAGACACCTTTAGGGATGGTGACCCAGCCACTTCTATGGGCAGCCTGTTCCAGTGCTTCACAGCCATTTCACTGAAGAAATATTTCCTAATATCCAGTCTAAACCTCTCCTATAGCGCAACTTGAGGGCATCCCCTCTTGTCCTATCGCTTCTTACTAGAAAAGAGAGACTGACACCCATCTCAAAACATCCTTTCATGTAGTTGCAGAGAGTAACAAGGTCTCCCCTCAGCCTCCTTTTCTCCAGACTAAACACCCCCAGTTCCCTCAGCTGCTCCTCATACGACCTGTGCTCCAGACCCTGCACCAGCTTCGTTGCCCTTTGGACATGCTCCAGCACCTCAATGTCTTTCTTGTAGTGATGGGCCTAAAACTGAACATAGTACTTGAGGTTCAGCCTAAGCAGTGCCAGGGGGATGATCACTTCCTTGGTCCTGCTGGCCACACTATTTCTGATACAAGCCAGGATGCCATTGGCCTTCTTGGCCACCTGGGCACACTGCCAGTTCATACTCAGCTGGCTGTCAACTGACACTCTCAGGTCCTTTTCTGCCAGGCAGCTTTCCAGCCACTCTTCCCCAAGCCTGTAGCATTGCACGGGGTTGTTGCAACCCAAGTACTGGACCCAGCACTCAGCCTTGTTGCACCTCATACCGTTGACCTCGGCCCATCGATCCAGCCTGTGCAGATCCCTCTGTGAACTCTTCCTACCCTCAAGCAGATCAACACTCCCACCCAACTTGATGCTGTCTTTGCATCTAAATGCAAATTTACTGAGGGTGCACTCAATCCCCTTGTCCAGATCATTGCTAAAGGGATTCATCAGAACTTGCCCCCATAGTAAGCCCTGGGGGACACCACTCGTGACCAGCCACCAACTGGATTTAACTCCATTCACCACAACTCTTTGGGCCTGGCCATCCTGCCAGCTTTTTACCCAGCGAAGAGTATGCCTGTCCAGGCCAATAAGCAGCCAGATTCTCCAGGAGAATGCTGTGGGAAATGGCATCAAGGACTAGGCAGATAACATCCACAGCCTTTCCCTCATCCACTAAACGGGTCACCTTGTCATAGAAGAGATCAGGCTTGTCAGGCAGGACCTGCCTTTCATAATCCCATGCCTGATCATTGCCTGATTATCTGGTTGTCCTTGTATGTGCCATGTGGTGGCACTCAAGAGAATCTTCTCCATAACGTTCCTGGATGAGCCAGGAACCACCTCTGCCCTCAGTAAGGCTGGGGATGAGGGGTAGCAAAGGGCTGGGAGGATCTGAGGATGCTGCTCGCTGGGGAGTAGGCAGACATATGGGCCCTGAAGGCAGAGGACAATGATTTATTTGGTGTGCTTTGCCCCCTCTAAGAGGGGGAAGGAGGCAGCTCAGGTCAGGAGAGATGTGTAACTAGCAAAGACTGTCCAGACTGCTGATTCTGCAGAAAAATTGAGCTACAATTGAAGGAAACAAAGAGATAGTGTTGGAAAGGTGAGGAAGAGGAAAGCAAGTGGACGAGGGGCTTGAGGAGTACAATTTGGGAATGAGTTTGAGGTGGAATGTGGAGGGACTGGGAGGAGGATAGGACTTCTGGCAGGTGGCAGACACAGGGGAGGGTGCTCTGTGGTGTGCTACCTGGGGTTTTTATTGTGGGTTACACAATATGGGAACTTTTCTAATTAAAAAAAAGGCAGAGTTGTGTGATTACATTATGTTCCTCTTTTAAGATGAGCTTCTGTTACTCACAAATGCAGACATATTAGAAAATCTTGTCCAAAAGGTACAAAAAGTTAAGTTTAAAATAACCCAAACAAAAAAAATCCCCACAACACACCCAAACCTAGCCCATACCTTTTTTTTAAATAAGGCAAGACTTTTGGATATTTAGGATTGGCAGTGATGTGGAATAACAGTTCTAGGGGAAGAAAACCCAAGGATTGGGGAAATGGAAGAATGAGGAGTTTGTTTTAAGGTAAGAAATATATATGAAAGGAAGGAAACAGGGCATAAGGACAGAGTTACACCATCTAACTGTGCTTGCTGAGATGCATGCATCTTGCTCTTTGTTTAGCTCTTTGAGCTGTCTGACATTATACTAGTATTGGAGAAAGAGCTTATTACTACTACACTAAATAAGATCTGAAAGGCAGCATTTATGAATTCTGTATGAGTTGGGTAGTAAGGCTGGGCAGCTTGCTGATCTGTAGAGTAACAATTTGTCTAAATAAGTAAGGAGCTCTGAGTTTATGTCCCAGTAACTGCAGCCTGACTGAACTCTATACCTGAGTTTAACCCATAAGGTCACACTTCAAAAAATTTCACATTAGGGCTAACTTAACAGTTTCCCTGTCTCTTTTTTTTCTCAGTTTTCCTGTGAGTTTAATTTTTAGGCCTTTCCTACCTTTTAGGTAGAATTTAGCCACAGATTTCAGTGCAGACCTGTGAAGGCAAAAGTGAATTACACTGCTTGCTTTGCCAGTTCCAGAGCCCTGCAAAGGCAGGGCAGCTGCTGCAGCTGCCAGTCACCCATCCAGAAGGGAGGGAATACCTGAGTAGGCAGAAGCTCCTGCTGGAGGAAGATCTTACAGCTGCTGCTGACGAGGCTCACCTGGCTGTTTTGGCAGCTAAGCATCATCAAGGCTGATTATTTAGGGCGCTACAGCAACCTCTCTCTGCCTTATTCTTTCCTTTCATTTCTCTCTCCTTGCACTTCTGCCCACATGCTTGTCCTCAGTCTTGCAGAGCTTGTTTGCCCGTGTTTCTGAGAAGTCTTCAGGTAGTTTTGTTACAGACTTAGGTGCAAAAAGCAGATAACCAAATCTGAGGAAAAAAAAAAAAAAAGGGCAATGTTATGTTTGAAGTAAATGTAAGGGTTCACTACCTTTGACAGATTCCTGTGTAAAGATAAGTGAATCAGGGTTTGTGCTGATTGAGTAAATTTGCCTGAGTTCTGCTTCATTGGATCAGTTTATCAGTCAGTAGCCTGGTGGGAGTGCTGCATGGATAAAAATGCTTAACAGACCCAGAGCAAGGTAACTATTATGTTCCTGAAGCGTGAATTAACCTATTGATATTTAATAAGCTTAATAAACGTTTTTCCCCCCCTCAATTCACCATTATTTCAGACACAGAAGTACAAATGAAGAACAAGAATTGCTGATTTTCTATCAGCAATGACTACGTAGGGCACAAGATTCAAGGAATGTTCTTTGTTTGAGTGTTAAGCATTCATTTCTTCATTGGAGTGACTGCTTTCTACCACTTAAAGAGTGCGCAGTACCACAAATTTAGAAATCGGTTTGCATGTCCTTGTAAATTTGTCGTATGTTACTTTTAATTTTTTTTTTAAGTCTCAATTGTTTTGATTCATGTTTTTATGGAATCTGAAAATGAGAAGATGGTAATTTTTTTTATAAAGCAATAATAAAACCTAGAAGCAGTCCATTTCTTATATCCTGTTTTATTTACATGGAAGTGTCAGATTTTTTTCCCCATTGTTAATAGAAGAAATGGTTTAGAGATGTATTAAAACAGAGAGAGCTTTTAAGGATTAAGTTGCTGATATTTTCTGCCAAGTTGTTCTGTAAAGTATGGCTGAGAACAGGACAGAAGATCCTTGTTTTATTTATGTTTCTTGTTTCTTTGTCAGGCTTTGGCTTTTTTTTTTTAAGTTTTCTCAGGAGTGTGTTTACTGAAAATATTGCATGTTAAGCTAGAGCTAGGAAGGGAAGTCCTTGAGTTCCTGTTCTTTTTCCTTGAATAATCTTTCCCAAAGATATATACATGTTCTGCTGTGGTTTACAGAAGTTCTATCTGACTCAGGAAGCCTCCATAGATGAAAACAGCTGGAGACTGGCTAAGTATGGGGCGAAATGTCATGGGTGCCTACCCATTCCTACTCTTCCCTAGACATATGCTTATGGACGGTATTGCAGACTTGCTACTGGGCAGTTGTCTGACCTAGTGTACCCTGCCTTGTCTACTGCCTGATGGCCTTTATTTCTTTCAATATGGAGGACAGGGTTTGCTCTCCAGCACTGCTTCTAGAGAAGACTCACATGTCAGGGTCATTGCAGTGCCACATCCCTGGTGTCAAACTGGAAACCCACTTTCTTGGGAAACAGGCACTAAGGGGTGTGTGTATACTCAGCTGTTGATAATTAATTCTGTCTGATCTTGAAAGGGAAAATGAATTAAATAGTTTTAGTAGCCACGATAGCTTCGGTCTACCAATAGAAAGTGTGTGACAGAAGTATTGCATGGCATCATCTGACTGCCAGTATACTGGCCAAATCTTATCATTACAAATAAGGTTTGGGTCAAGCAACGAGAACATACTCTTAAGAGTTTATTCTGCAGTCTTCAACTAACTACAGAGAAACTTGGCCTGTTGTGCTTTTAGTTTTTCTCACCTGTGTCCCAAAGGTTTAGATATTGTTTGATACTCAGGGTAAGGAGAGCTGGGCCCATGGAAGCTACAGGTAGAGACTCAGAGCTTTATTTGTGGTTGTGGTTGCCTGTGCTAGCGAACAGATGTGGTGCAGCTGAAGCTGGCAATGCTGTGTTGTCTGAAGATCCACAAACGTGGATGTTTGCTAATTCCTGGTTACCTATGTGCATTTGGCTCCTCATCCCACTTAGGAGAAGGGTTGTTGTCTCAGCTTTGTTTCTGGGTGATAGTATATGTTTCCTCTGTTTCCCCACAGAAGCCACAGGAATCTCTGTATTCAGGGACAGGGCGGGGTTTGGTTGTTTGGCTTGGCAAGTCACAGATTAACCTGTGTACTGCAACCCGTGTGCGCATCACAGCTCATCCCCTCCTTTTGAAGAGGACATAAGCAAGTAGTGAGAGGCAACAATAAATTAGCTGGTCAAAATTACATTCAGTGAATATCAACAAAGTTTTGGAAGGAGAAGAGGAACAAGAGAAGGATGGGAGCTTTCCTTTTTCACTGTTTTCTCACACAGTTCCTCCAGGCAAACTCAGGCACCACATTTTTTCCACAAATCCTCTTACTGTTCTTTATCCACAGACCCTCTCTTTTCCTTTAACACCCCACTTCTATAATATAAAAATAATAGGGCTGAAAGGGTGTGGATCTGAATTGGAAGAGGCAGCACATGCTTTATGCCCATGGAAGGAGGCACAGGTTGCTGCTGAAAACTCAACCTGCCCAGGAATAGGGAAAGGGCCCAGGTGTGTGAGGTGTTGTGTCCTGGCTGCTGCACCCATCCTGCCCTGACTGTAAGGGGAGAAGAGCTGGTAGCACTACCTGTAAGGCTGAGAATGAAAGAAAAGAGTATGGGGACTCCCATACAACCCATAAGCAGGTAAACAAATGGTTTCTAAATGCCTATAATTCTGTGACAATAAAAATAATTAAATCCACAGTTTTTTTCTGCTGCGTGTTGGAGGCTGTGCTGTGTGTTGGTGTATTTATTTTGATCAAATTATTTTGGAACCTCAAACTACTGTTCATTTTAAACAGATCCTGTCCTCTAAATATTGACCCTGTAGAAGCTAAGTTAAATAATGGCAACAGTAATAGAAATTCCTTTTGACCTAACTGTTGACATTAATGACATTTTCCTTTGCCTAAATACACAGTCTGAGTTGAAAGGGCTTTACTACCAATATGCTGCTGTATTTCTGGAGTAATTTGTGTTTGTTTTCTAGCTCTGAAAGACAGGCAGCTTCGGCAAGGATCGTCTTCTTGCTGTACATTGTACTAGGTTAACTGCATGTGTGTTGTAATAGTGTGCAGGTAGTATGAAATATTTTATTTCTGTGCCTGATTTACAGTCACATTGTACCTAGAATTAGCTAGCTAGTACATTCAGAGAGGCAATTTTGCCAAATTCTTGGTAAATACTCCCCTTGTGTTTCTCAAAAGATATTTATAAAATTAATCCCATTTTCACCAACATTATTTTTTGGTTAAAGTTAAACCATGAAAAAAGTATTATGAAAAATCATTAACTTTCTGTTTTGTTGTATCCTTGATAAAATATTTTTATGTTCTGACAGAAAATCAGCTTTCCTTTTAAAATTTCTTTAATGATACATAACAGTAAATGCTTTCCCTTTTCAAATATTTGACAGTAGCCACTTCCTTTCTGATAAACAAAATGTTTTTGACAATCTGTTGATAGTTTCTTCTTGCACTCTAATGTTTTCAGCATTTCCATGTGGTGGTTGTATTTAAATGAAAAGTTGGAAGAATGAGGGCAGAAGAGAGAAGGGGCGTTACTTCAGCTTTTCTCTAGATTTCTCCTACCAAGCATGTAGTCCATCTCTGATCTGCCCCCTTCTCCTTTTTATGTTCACCTCCATCCCACACAAAATCATAAAAAGAGATAATTACTTCTAAAGGTCTGTTTTCCCTTGACTTCATTAAGCCTTTTTCAAGAATTAGCTACAAAATCAAAGCTAACTCTGTTATTAAGTTTTGCTACTAATATAAAAGGGCAGGTAATCAAATGTTGTTGCTATTTGAGTTTCAGCTGAAAAATACTTGTGTTGACAACAAACCTTAGTTTTTCCTTACTAATTCAGTGGCATGTGTGGGTTAGTATCCCTATTGTTTAACTGGGAATTCTGATGCACACTCTAAATAAGATTTGTTATTGTTATCTCTTATAACATCTTTTTATAATTTTCTTATCGCTTTACAAACCTTTCATCTTTTAGGCTCTAATTTCTTCTATTTGATCCCTAGGAACAGATGCATTTATATTTTCTTCTTATTAGAAAATTAGAGGAAAATATATTTGTTTGTTGTATTTTGTTATGATAGCAAAAAATACGTATAATTTAATCATAATGAATAGGCCTTCAAATTTTGCCTGCTGTGACTGAGAGAGAAATTTTTGAACGTAAAAACTTATGTTCTAATCTCTACCAGTGATATTCTTTGCATATCCTTTGCACATCATCTTTGCTTAGGCTGATAGATCTTAGAAAATTGAAGTCACATACACTGGAATTTCCATGGGGGTCTTTCTGTAAAGCTCCTTAAGTTCTTCATTAAATATGAATATTCGGTGTGAGTAGCTTCCTTAGGATGCTTCTGCATTGTATGGAAAGTTGGGATTGCAGGCTATGTTGATATAGCTGAACTAACTTTAAACTGCTGGACAATGTGCAGCCATGGTAGCATGTAGTCTGCTTGGAATTATATATCTAGTGTATATCCAGACCCCAAAGCAGATTGTGTCATTTGTGCTGAGTGTCTTTTGTTACTGTGTCTACACTTCTATCAGTATCTGACCTGAATAGTACTATTTTGAGCATGTCTACACAGCTGTAGTGACCATCAGGAAAACAGCCTTATATAGGAAACATAAAGACTGTCAGAAAGCAGTTTTATTTTAAATTCCTAATACATCCCTGTGAACTTTTATCTAATCCTTTGCTTCTCTCCTTATGTTTTATCATCTTCCAAGATTTTTTGCTTATACATGTTCTTCAGCTGTACATATAGACCTGTAATATCTGTGTTCTTTAATGTCTGCCAATTCCTTTATTATATCTACCAGGAAATGTCTGAAAAAAATGTTCTTTTGATTAGAGATGGCCCATATTAACACGGAGGTATTGAAATAGCTGAAAAGGCCTCAAATTATTACTAGTCTGTCACTCATAACAACATCTGTTTTTCACAGGAGGTCAACAATACAGGTTTGAGCTTCATGACTTCAGACAGTTCCTAATATTAGAAAGATAGGTGTACACAAAAATGGTAGAGGATTTAATGAAGGTGGATGATCTTTCTCTAAAATGTTGGTCTCCTTTCCTGCAACAGTATGCAGTGTTTTATTAATACATCCTCTATTTTTTTAAAAATATCTTTTTACAGTGGAGGAATTCCCTGTTAAATCACATACTTTGTGAATGCTAATGAAGCTCTAACTCTGTTCTGAAATGTGTGTTTCCAGTGTAACGTTTTGCTTGCTCAGCTTTGTATACTTTCCCTCCCGTATGTCTTCCGAAGATTGTATGTTTATAACTGTATGAATGATCTATTTAATCTGTGCCTGGTCGTGTACTCAGATTTTGAAGTACTAAAAAATCACAGGTGTCTAGTGGCTAAGTGGATAGGCATCTGGGATTTTTTCTTTAGTGGTAAAGTGATTTCTAGATTCGCTAAATCAAATAGGACTGCATTTCCTGGAACATCAGTTTAACACTGAGAAAAGTTTTCACAATTTATGACTAATCAAGCTTCTATAGAAGACAATAAAGTTGATTCTGGTTTGAATTAAAGTCTTGACGCTAAGGGAAAAAAAATACTCTGTAGCTGGACACTTCAGAAGTGAAACCCATACAATGTTGATCATGTTAATTAACCTACTTCAGATACCTCTGCTAAAACCAACACGCATTTCTGGTTTGCTATTAGGGACTCAAAATCCTAATGTTAGAGGACAGAAAAAGGTGTGTAGAGAGCTTTTGTAGACTCTTGAGGTCATTATAACGTCTATTGAAGGAGAAGAGAATCTGCCCACTGACTTGAATGGACTTCGCCTTTCTTAATGCTCAACAGCTGTAACAAGGAAATTAATTTGTCTAACCTTTTGATTTAAACCATTTCTAATATTATGTTTCTAGGAATTGATTTGTTCACATAAATCCTGACCTTTCTTGAACAGATGGTGATAACGATGACAATGAAACTGTTATTGAACATCATATGGGAAATGTGAAGCCCAAATAATATATTTGATTGCTGGTGATCAAGCAAGAAGCTAATTGGATCACAAGGATGTTTTATTTGAATAAATCTCTTGCAACCTGAAGTTTTCTGTAAGAGTTTCGATACTCTTGACCTGACTAGGCTCTTAGATATGTAGTTGCTTGGTGCATACTCTTCTGACAATATTTTTCTGAACATGGTTTTAATGCTGTATTAAAAGATAAATTTCAGTTGAACAGAGTCTAAATTGATTAGTATTACTAAGTGACAGAAAAGAAGCATTGACCTTCCTTATTAAAGAGACCGAATTTGCATGAGTTACAGCAGCAAAATATCTCATGGAATTTCATTGTATCAGAATAACCTGAAGTCCCAATTACATTTAAAATACTTATGACATATGCATATTTTTACTTTGTTTAAACTGAAAAATAACCTGGTAGAAATCTTAAAAAATAATATGAATTGTAGATCTCTAGTCTTTGCAACAATTTGGTGGAATAGATTGTAGTGGTGACATACTGATGGCTGACACAGCAGGCAGTGGATAACAAATACTGTATAACCTGACATTTCCCAACTTTTTGCTCTTAGCAGAAATAAGGACTTCATAAAACTGGCTTGTCTATTGAGAATACTAACTGAAAGGTGTTGGCAAAGCTATTGTTTTGCAAGTGTGAAGTATTATTATGTATGTAAACCGATTAAGAAAGATCTCTTATTTCCATTCTCTTCCTACTTACAGCACAAAATGACTCAATTAGTGTTTGTGCTTCTGTTAGGGATTGTTTTATCTGGTAGGGATGAGAATTTAGAATGAATTTAAAACAAGGAGAGCCTTTAGTAGAAGGGAGGGTCAGGTTTTATTATTTTGTTAGAACAGATTGGATATTTTCTATCGCTACTTGGTATCTTTAATCGTAGAAGGTCATGAAATGGGTTTAAATATTTTATATGAAGATGGTGTTTCCCAGGAAAACAGCTTGTGAGTAAGATTTGTATGTTAGTGTCTAAATCAGATGTATCACCATGTACTATTAGCAAACTTGGAGATTTGTGTGGTGAATTTAAATAAATTAGGGAGGCCATCTGTTACAGAGGATTATCATTAGGCTTTTAAAAGCCAATTTTAGCACCACGATTACTACAGTTTGTTCAAATGGCTGTGAATTACAGTTATACACAGGAGAGATTAAAAAAGAGTGATATAATTTACTCCTATTTGTATGTTAGTTAACATTAAAATGTATAGTAGATTTTTGCCCCCTTTTTAATTTTTTTTTAAACAAGCAGCTCTAAGTGCATAAGGAAGGATGAACATGTTATTAATCTACTTCTGTATATTTGTACTGAAATTTCCCACTAACTTTATGGAAAACTGTCACTTTAGGATATATGGGAACTTGGTGTGAGTAAGATTTAGATTTTTTGCGGGTGGTGAAGAAAACTTGTTTGAAGATGTATTAGTATTGTGAATAGAAATGAGTCCAAATACTGTGTTTCAAAACAGATGTGAACATGCTGGCCCTGCTATTTTGCTTGTTGAGTCTTCTATTAATTTATGAAGAAACTCTCAGAAAATCGGTTCAATCCAGTCGTACCTCTGGGACATAAGTGAGCACAGCTTGAAAAAAAAAAAAACCTACTTGGATTCTTCTGGCTCAAGAATTAAGCTGCCTACCTGGAAAGTGAACTAGGGATATATGATTCTAGCTATTTAAATTGGTAAAGCTGTTCTGCATGTTACTTTTAATAGTATTCTTTAACTTTCTATAAATTGATTTTTTTTTTAAAATCATAAATAACTATCAGGGCAGGCCAACATATTAATCTTTGTCCCTATCATACTTCCAGTAGAAATTTTATGAAGTAACAGATGTATATTGGACTATTTGAGTAAATAAGTTGAGTATTGAAGTGCAATATTTGTGAAATTGCTCGTTTGATGAATGTCTATTTAAGCAATGTACTAATAAGTGTCAGATCCTGCCCTTGGGTCACAACAACCCCATGCAGAACTATAGGCTTGGGGAAGAGTGGCTGCCTGGTGGAAGAAGACGTTGGTTGACAGTCGAATGAATATGAGCAGGCAGTGTGCCCAGGTGGCCAAGAAGGCCAACAGCATCCTGACTTGTATCAGAAAGTGTGACCAAGCAGGACCAGGGAAGGGATCTTACCCCTGTACTCGGCACTGGCAAGGCTGCACCTCGATTCCTGTGTTCAGGTTTGGGCCCCTCGCTACAAGAAAAACATTGAGGTGCTGGAGCATGACCAAAGAAGGGCAACAAAGCTGGTGAGGGGTCAGAGCCCAGGTCTTAGCTCTCTACAACTACTTGAAGGGAGGTTGTAAGTGAGGTGGGTGTCAGTCTCAAGCAAAAGAACAAGAGGAAATGGCCTCAAGTTGCACCAGGGGAGGTCTAGACTGGATGTTAGGAAATATTTCTTCGGTGAGAGGGTTGTCAAGCACTGGAACAGGCTGTCCAGGGAAGTGGTTGAGTCACCATCCCTGGAGGTTAGAAGACCTGTAGATGTGGCACTTAGGGACATGGTTTAGTGGTGGACATGGCAGCACTAGGTTAATGGTTGGACTCAATAATCTTAAAGGTCTTTTCCACCCTAAAGAATTCTGTGATTCTATATACGTCTGTGTTAAGAAAGTTAGGGGAAGCAGGCATGTAAAATAACACAGACCTGATGCCCTGGTTTCACCTGTGTAAAGAGATGTTTTACTCTGTTCCAGCTATTTTTCACTCTGTATTAAACTTCAGGATTTATTGACATTCTTTATGTTTTTACCTAAGGCACTTTAATCTGTATGGTAGATGGTGTACTTCCTTCTTGCTATGCTTTTCCCCCACAATGGTGTATTTCTTTCCCTACTTTATTGTTCCTCTAGCCATGTTATTCACTGTCTTTGCCTGTAGGATTGTATTCCATACAATTTCCATCCTATTGACTTATTTACACTGGAATATTGTAGTATAGCCCCCCATCCTGTGTCTTATATTAAACTGAAAAATGAAACAAGGAAAAATATAACACAAACCAAGCTATGTGTTCAGCCACAGAGGCATTGCCAAGAGGATTTGTAATATGTTTGGGATGTACAGTAAGAATACTCTAAGAAGATATTAGTACCTATCTAGGCCTTCTCTGAAATACGGTGATGCATGCCATTGTTACATTAAAACTGATTCAAGAGTTGATTTTTTTTTCATCCAGGCTTCTTAAATCAATGAGCAGGATGTAGCTGAAGCCAATTTTCTTTAGTTATTTTTTTGAGAGCTATGACAGAATTCACTGTTTTGTGTACTTATTTTAGTGCCCCAGTACATCTCTTATTGTGATCAATGGGAGGCTTTCAATGACCAGTTCTGCCACATTATCTGCAAAATGGTGCAATTTAAGTGATGCAAAGCTTTTCCTGAGAACTCTGGTAAAAATCATGTACCTGGCAGAATACTTGGAAGTATGTACATAGTAATATGCACTATAGATCTCAAAATGTTTTGTTTTGTTTTGTTTTTTTTTCCAGGAAAAAAGTAAGGTCCAATTCAGATTTAGTAGTTTTGGGAATACTTCCTTTATATTTAAATAATCAAAGGGAACAGCTCTAGTGTATTCTTCTGTTCTTCTACTTTGACTCATTCATGTGTCCTTTCACAATTGTCAGTAAGAATAGGGAAGATACAGAGAAATTTTTTATATGCTACCGTGTGTAAGTACTGGGATATCCTGTAGAGTTACATAGATCTTGGTTTTGTAATATTAAATTGTCTGTCTTGATTGAAGATATTATCTAATTACATATATATATATAATTGATACATATGTACGGTTTTTGGAGGGAAATTTAATCTGAGATTTTACTATGAAGAAAAACTATGTTTGCATTTTTTAAATGCAAAAATAATTTGGTTTCTTGACTCCTCTTCATATTATTTTAATTTTTCTTGCACAGTGGGAGTCTGCTATGCAGGATTTTACATTGCATTTTCTACTTCTTGGTTTATCCAAAAGCCGTTGTGAGCCATTTGCATTTAAGGGGGGCATTTCAATATTTTGCCTTGTAAGTGCAAGGTGAGGGTGATTGAATTTAAGGATTAGAACAAGAAATTATTTCCTGCCTTTGTCCTGTTAACATATGCAGCATATTTATCTTTTCCTTGATCACAGTCTTCATACTGCTCTTTGTATCTTTCCATAAAGCCTCCTTCTACAATAACTGTCCTGATGTTCACTAGAAACAAGGAAATGCTTGATATATTGTAGAACATAAAACTATAATAATCTATTTTCAAATAAACTAGTAAATGGTGAAAAATGTAACTGTTACAAAGGGTAAAGTGTATTTCCTGTAATCCTAACAACAGTATTTTGCTGGAACTTACTTTCAACAAGCTTTACAAAACTGGAAGAATTGCTCTTCTAACAGGCATAATTAAACAGCAACCCCGAAATCAGGTTATACTTTATTGTTGTATGGAACTTGCATTTGGTCACTAATTCATCTGCCAAGCCTTGAATTCTTTCAACATTGCCTTTATAATTGCAGATTTATGGTGCGTGTTTTACGAGCGTATAGGTCTGCAACCATATTTTTTACCTGTGAAAGAATTGAAATCAATCTTTGAAATGTGTTTACAGCTCTCCCAGTTATTTAAAGAGCATATGCTTTAAAAATAAATAATTAAATAAATAAATTGCTTCCTCTCTAGAAACAAACTACTAAACCCCCTTAGCCTGAAGATGAAAATGGTTCCAGCGATGGGAGTTTAAACTGTAATCGATTTATTTTTAAATATAATAGATGCTATTTTCTTTTTAAGGTCTGGTAATTTGTTGAGATTTATTGGAGCAGTTGCCAGTTTTAGGTACGTACAGACACAGACTGAGATTTATAGCAGCGAACATTTCCCATGTGTCAAAAAGGTGGCCAATGCCAGGCTGCAAGGTTCAAGGCATCGCCCATTTTTCCATACAGCCTAGGTCCCCATCTAAATTTATCAACTTTTGCTGCTAAGGGCATGTTATTGTGCCCACGATATGTCTTTTCTTGCAAGTGCGCTTCTGGTTCAGCTTCCTTGCTCCGGAGAGTTTTCTATTTTGGTTCCCCGTGTCATGTGACCCCCCCCAGCCAGTGAGAGCCCCGCAGAGGGAATGGCAACAGCCTGCTGGGATCAATGTAAGTCAGAAAAAACTCGGGTTTTTACAGTTTCTCTCCCTCACACTCAATTTTAAATGCTGCTTTTACCCTGAACCTTTGCTGGGCACACCTTGTAACACCTGTGGCAAGGCTTAGAAGTTAGGGTGTTGGTTTGGTGTGGTTTTTTTTTTTTGTTTGTTTGTTTGTTTTTTGAGAAGCCTAAAAAACCAACAGAAAACAAACCAAATGCATTCTAGGTGTTGCCTAAAGTACGTTTTAAGTTTAATAAGAAATATTTCAGGTGTAGTAGTACTTTGTTTAACGTGTGCTATAATGGTGTAAAAAATCCTGGTGTAAAAAATCCTGCGCTGCAGTTGAGAGAGAATGATGTGACACCCCAACCCCCTTAGCCAGAATCGATCATTCAGGTAGAAGGACAATAGTAAACATGATCTGAAATCACATGCCGGTGCCTTGGCCGATTGGCTGAGACATAATAGTGAGAGGACTTAAATCAATTAAAGGCCAGTCATGTACGTGAGGCAGGGTGTCATTTTTCTGGTCTGAAGTGAAATACTGTATTTTGATCTCAGTCGATGCTGAGCAATACTTATATGATATTGAAATCATGTGTTTGGTGAAATTTGTCATTTTATTGTAGAGGCTCTTCCTGGTACAAAGTGAGAGGCTTGTCTTTCTATTTTTTAAGACAAGCTCTAAACTCAGTAGGTAAAATTTACCTGATAATTACTACTGAATAGTGGTTTTGTTTAACTTAACTGTTTTTTTCTTGGATAAATATGATTTTCCAAAAATTCTTCTCCCCATAGTAGCATATAGGTATGTTTTACTTCCTTTCTATTTATTTGTTTGTTTTGATTTGTTTTTTTTCCTATTTTTCTTTCTTCCAAATCACATGTGCTTTCTTTGGAGTTTACTTTTAAGTTTCAAAGGCTTAATTTGAATCCCTAAGTGGTATGCCTTGATATCATCTAAAGTTTGAGAACAAGGGGTTGTGAAAAAGACATAATGAAATAAGTTGGAATCTCTTGATTTCCCTTCATGCCTTGTAGACTGGACCCTGTATTGCATCACTTGGAGGTGCAGAGGCTATTACTGTACTTGATTTTTCTCTGTGTTGCTGATCTATACCTTGATGACCAGGCATTAGATGAAGGACTGTTTGAAATCTTTCTTCTCCCCTGAGAAAATCAATTTTGACCAGAGACATTTCACTTAATGATTGCACTGAAGTACAAAGAGCAGTGGTGAGGCATGTTAGATTTTTAGTGCAGTTCCTCTCATCACCATAGGTGCTGAAAAAACCCTATGTCCCAAATTCTGTTGGTTGTATTGCTGCAGTGTCAGAAGGGCAACAGCATCTATGTGTAAATACCTGACTCAGAAACTGCAAATAATTAGAAAAAGCCATCCTTATTATGCAAACGAGATGAAATTTATGGGCCAATCTTACAGATATTTTTGTTTAAAAATTTGCATTGTTGGGTTTGCTGATAAAGTGAAGCATGTACAGGATAGAAGATCGTTTATGCTGCTTTTTTAAAAAAAAAATATGTTTCTTCATTAGATGATAAATATTAACCCAGTGTTGCCTGTTTGCCTTTTCTTCGTGAGTTTGCACAATACCGCCATGCACGTTACAGGAATTTTAAGACCTCACCTTAGCGCTGGGTGCCCTGTTGCTTCCCACGACTTAATGCTAAGGCTTGTGAACATGAGTCCTCTGTTTAAGAAATGTGCTAATCTCTGTGGTAACCAGAGAAATTGCAAAAGATAAAATACAGATCCTCTAATTTAACTCATTGTGTTATTGTGTGTGCTTTTTTTGACTACTGGTTTACTTAGCTTTCATTTGTGCTCATCTGTCATTTTTGTTTCTGGAAATGAATATAAAAATTATTTTAAAAAAAGAAAATATTAAAAAATATAAAAAAAAAAAAAAAAAA
>NW_020799097.1:69967297-69994830 GCF_003259725.1 Athene cunicularia | reverse complement strand
AGATATATATATATATATATATATATATATATACAAAAAACCCCACAAAATGCACTTGCTAAACATTAAAGTGTAGAGAGTTCATTTAATAGCTTTCACACTAACTTATGAATATAAATTTCGAATAAAAATGGAAAAGATAATGACTTCTGTCAAAGATGATTTTCTTTCTGCCATAATGCTGTAAGTGATGACTTTGCTCTAATATTGTTTATCTTGATGAGAGATGAATACTTGTCCTGAAAGCTATTGCTGACACAAACACAAAGAAGTATGACTGTAAATAAATTCAGACCAGAGCTGCAAAGGTAACCTCAGGGGATGGGTAAACTCGGACATGTCCCTGTTCGTAAGAGGCACGGTGAGTTGGCTGCAGGTGGTGGAGGCTTGGTAGGAAGGATTACACTCGGTGACTCAGAAGGCCATTTCCGTTTCTGGCTAAATAGTGTAATTGGAATTTAAACACGGTATTTTTTCCTGAAGAAGACACAGTTTAAAAATATGACCGTATATTTTCTCACATTTTTTTGTTTTTCCTTGTTGGTGGGCAGCAACACTGCAGATGAATGCGGAAGAAATTTGTGCAATGCTGTCTTGTAGATGGATATGAGCATTTGACTTTGCAAGAGTAAAATAATCCTCTTTATTAATTTTAAGAAAAAAGCCCACATTCCAAGGTGCCAGTAGCTGTAGCAGTTCAGTCTTGCAGCATTCAGCTGATGCTTGGTAACTAGTCTGAGAAAGAAGATAAAACTAGAGGAAAAGATTTTAAAATAATTATATGATATTAAACAATTTGCTAGCTCTACAAGATGTATTTATTTTGATTTTTCAGTGGCTGGCATTTGTGTATTATGACTTTTGGACTTTGCAGATCTTTTTGATCTGAAAAAAGACCTTTTTCATATTGGATGCTAAAAGTTATTTTATTTATAATTTTCCAGACCTATAATGTGGATTATCTCTGCTATTTGTTTTTTCTTTTTTAATAATTTCTGTTGTTACCCATACTGAAGAAGTTAGATTAACAAAGAAAAGGACAGAATTTTGTCAGTTCACCATTTAAGTATGTTCTATAGTCTAAATGATAAAGCTTGTTACTTTTTAAAAGCAAAAGTAATCTTTGGGTTTGAAAATATCTTTTTGTGGGATGTTGCACTAAAACAATTAGTTATATTTGCACATTAATGAAAATATAGAAAAGTCCTACAGGCAATAAAAATACTATTTTTCTTGTTTTCAGTTATCTTAAAAAATGCAATAATTAAAGGAGAGTAATCTACAAAGTAATACATCTGGAATTCTTCAAGTAGAAATAAACTGGTTGTCTCTTTACAAATAAGATACTGAGATTTTGTTTTGCAGTGATACAGTAGGAATCATTTCATTGCTGGGTCTCATTTTATTGGCATCACCAGTTCTGAGGCAATTGACTTGAATGATATTTGTGGGCTCATCTTACTGTATTGTTATAAATCAACAACCTGCTTTATTTATTCTGAAATACCATTAATCTCAGACTGTGCTGCTGCTCAGTATGCAAATATATCTGTAACTGATGCCAAACTGCATCCCCACAATCCCAAGAAATCGTTCAATTTCTGCTTGTATTGACTTCCTCTGGATTTGTCCGAAGGGCACTTTCTGTACAGGAGTTATTATCTTGCCTGGACACTTCTGGATATGAAAACAACCCTGAACTCTTGATTTCATGTGGTCATTAGAGAGCTGATGGCACATTTCACAAGAGTAAAGTGTGATAATATTTCTGTCCCAGCCAATCTGATTGTTCTGTTTTGTCAGCCTTAACTTTTCCTGTAATTTAAACTGGGCACATTTCTCATGGATTTGCTTTTTGTCCTAATCTGTTATGTATGTTGCTATATCCTGTTGAGCAGCTGCTTTGCACCAAACATGACTGCATTGCAGTGATGCTTCTGTATTATGTTGGTGTACTAGACCCACAAGAGCTTATACATGCATACACATGCACAGACTTTAAAGCAGTAGAAGATCAAAGGCACCACTTAAATGAAATTTTGTAATTTTATGACCTATGAATTGTACGAGTTCATAATTATTTCCTTAACACCTTGTTTCCTTGGGTAGTCTTCTTAAAGCATTTGCTGTTGGTCACTGGCACAGTTCTGTATGCAAGGTGTCCATCACAAACAATGAAAAAGTAAATTTAGGGAAGAAGGAAGCCTGGCACTCATGTAACAGAAGATTACTTTCATACTTCCCTTTGGACTTTTGACAAAGAGTTGTCTTTTAAAAAAAATATTGATTTGTTTTCTTCCTTTATTTCTTTTCTCTTGAAACCTAGCAACATGAAGGATATACTTGTAGAAATGCTTTTAAAAATAAACCAGAAAAATCTAGAGAAAGCTGAGTCAAGAGAGACTCAAGAAACCTTATCGTTTAGATGGCAAGTCAGTTATAATATTTTATTTTTTAAATGGAAGAATAGGTATCAGCAACTAATCTTTTCCCCCCAAGGATTAAACTGAAGCAAATAACACAAGCTATTCATCAAATTTGATCTTTGGTAACTTAAATGATTGAAAACTAGATGAAACACTGGACAACTTACCATGGTCAAGGTAAAATTTTTGTGCTTGGGAAATGTATATGTTATGATGTGAGCTCGTATCAGCTGCCTGGTTTTATGCAACCCCTCAACCCAACCTGCTACCAATGTAAAACAACCAGGGTCTTCTAGGAAATGCTGGGCTGGTGTAAGTCTTCCCCTCCAGGGTTTGGGTAGGACCATGCCCACTATACCCTGCTCTCCTGTTGTGGCCTTTCTGGTGAGTTTCCAGGCACTCGTGTCTATCCCTGTGAATGTCTGGCAGTGCTGTGGTGGAACAGTAAGAGCTTGACATCCTGGGTGGCATACAGTGCCAGATGCATGGCTTGAGACCGCCCAAAGACCGGTCGTCTTTTCGGATCCCAATGGCTCTGTGAGGGCCAGGGTACATTTGGCACATTTTTGGAGCAGAGATTTCAGTTTCAGTTTACCCCAAAAGGCATCTGGTTTTTGTACACCCCAGCAGCTCTCCAAACCAAGCCAATGCAAGTTTTGCAGAAATCGCTTCAAAACCTTGCTACTGGTTTGAACACAACTGATAATGTAGACAGAGCTTATTTTTATTAACGGATCACCTTCCTTGTGCTAGCTAACTGATGTATCAATAATTTGTCTCAGCGCTGGATCTGCTCTGGCAAGTCAAATAACTGCTTGCAAAATACTGGACCTTCACACTTAAAGCCACCTCTGCTGTCACAGAAACATAATCAAAGGGTAAAGCAGACATTTTGGATAAAAGTGGAATGCTCTTTCTCTCTCAGAAATACTTTAAATCTAATTATGTCTCTAAAGATAAAAGTCTTGTGCACGTGCCTGAGGCTTCTTGCACGCAAAGCAGCTCATCTCTGTTGGATCTAAAGAGAAGCAGAATCATACAGTTGCATTAAGCAGAAACTTAATTTGGGCATAGGTAAGGCACTAGGACTTGCTTCTGCATAGACTCAAGTCATGGTGCATCTGCTACATGATGGTAAGTTTTTGGTTTAATTTATTGAATCCAGCCCAAATTGGGTGGCTAACCCAGTACTGAGCTGTCATAGCAACCAGATTGTGTAATTTGTTCACAGTGCTTATCCACATTTATCTTAAAACCCAGTTAGGCTGTTTTTCCTCTTGTGGACAGGCTGATACAGAGCTTCACCACTCTGGCAGCTGGGAGGCTTATACTTTCCATACTAAATTTGACTGCAGTGCCAGCTTGCTTTCTTTGGCTTAAATACCTTTCAGGTCTTGATGGTTATGCCTAATGTATTTATAGGGAGCAGTCAGATTTCCTCTCATCTATCTTTTTTTTTTTTTTTTTTTCTAGTCTAAATAAGCCAAATTTTTAGCAATCATTTGTTTAATATACTCTTCAACCTTCAGATCTTTACTGAATTCCAGCTGCCATTTCATCATCTACTTTATGTTCTGAAATCCTTTTCCAACTCATTGCAGTTGGCCCTCACGCTCACTACCCTAACAATCATCAGCAAACGTAGTGATACCACTATTCACCCTCTTTTTCAGGTCTCTTATTAAAATATTAAATAACAGAGGCACTAATATAGAAAGACTTCCCCTGTGATCTTCCTCTGTTGAAAAAATCCTATCCATTAGTATTTTCTCTTGTGTCCTACCTTTCACTAATTATTTGGTCCCATGGGGCCTGTCTGCAGCATCTCGATTTCTCTGAGAGCTCTTGGAGACAGAGTTTGTTGAATCACCTAATTTATTTTCACATTTGTATTGATTCCAGAATAAAAATCCATTTAGGGAAGCTCCCATAATGACACTTTTCCAAATACTGTATTTATGGATGTTCTAATTTTGTTCCTTGTAGCAGTTTCTGTTATTTTACTGGTTAGAGATATCTGGTCACTTGTTCCCAGCTACCTTAAGTTTACCACTCTCTTCCTTCTTTCCCAAATCCGTTTAAGATTTGACATCCCATTTTGTCTTTTTTTCTGTCCTTTGGTACTGAGAACTTCACCGTTGCATTCCTTTAAACCTCACCAGCTGGTCCTGGCGACTTCTTAAGTGTTCTCTGGGTTTTTCTCTAGCCTTTTTACTGACATTTTACCTTTCAGACTGATACTTCAACGACAACCCCCAACCCCCCCTTAAGACAGGTTCTGTTATCTGACTTTCTCTGAAGTGCTTTGCTATGAGCATGGATGCAAACAATTTATTTTTTCTGTTATAGTCTTATTCTTTTACATCTCTATGTTCCAGACCTCTGGACACTGGCAGGCTTCCCGATCTTGATGTACTTTAAAAAAAACCCAACCAACAACACCCCCCACCCCCCCCCTAGAGTTTTATTTTCTCTTTTATTGTCCTCATTAAGACACCAACTTGAGGTTTTTTTAAGAGTTGCTTCGGATAAGCTCTTACCTTGGTAGTTAGCTTGTGTTGGTTTTCTATGTGTTTGCTCTGCATCACTCGGTATGTTCTTTGTACTACCTACAAACATTTTGCTCTTCTATTTGTCCACTTATTAGTTCCTTTATAACAACTTTATTTCTATGCAACTCCTGTTTTTCCAATCAAGAAGTATTTTAGGGGTTTTGTTGGCTTTGCTTGCTCCTACATAGATGATTAATTTAAGGTCTTTATGACTGCTTTTACAAGTTGGCTCTTTGCTAGCAAAATTCCTACATATGGGGGTCTGTAAAATTAATATTTGCTTATCTTGTAGGTTATGTGTTTAGCTGCTCCCTGAAGCATTCATTCATAGTGTCTAAAGGTTTTACTTTGCAGTCATGCACAACCTTGATATTTACTTGATTGTATGGGAGCATTTTCTGTTTACCAGCACAGTTTGTCTCTTGAGGTTTTTAAAATATATATCCAGTCACCAGCTACAGTATAGTTGGAGAAATCAGATGTAGTAAAAGCATACTGGGTGTTCCCTTTCATGTTCCCCTCAGTGCAGGTTAGTTTTAATTTTCTAGCTTTTTTAAGAGTACCGTCAGTGAGTTTTCCCTCTTCCCCCTCCCACTCTCCAAATAATGTCATGCAGTTGAATGTCTTCCACTACCAGGGACGGTTTTTGACAGCTACAGTTTGGTTTTTGATATTCATTCTAAATGTGTCTTCATAAGTTGTGCTGTGTCATGCATCTCCTGTGCTATCTTCTTAATATGTTATGTTCTAAAACATACTAGCTAAATATACCCCTAGTGATTTTATTAATTGTTGCTGTTAGTAGCTCAGATGTTTTCTTGTCAGATTGGAGGGTTTTCAGAAAATATCTTTCTGATTTATGTGGTGATGAAATTACTGGATTCGATATTCTGGGACAGGGATTCTGAACGTTTGAAAAAAGTGTAGTCAAAATAAAGTCACTCTCTTCTTGCACTTGCAGCCATCTGAATGAGCTGAAAAGCCTCAGCAGAGGTAGGCAGCTCTGAGCAGCAGTGCTGCTTAGGTTTTTCACATGACTGTGTCTTGCAGTCCATTATGTTCTCCTCTTGGCATTGATTGCTCTTGACATGTTGATGCTGTGAAGATTTGCGAGGGGGACCTCAGGGAACACGTCTCTCTGCTGCAGCATTTGCCTTATGAATTATTTCCAAGGTACAAGCACAGGGCATTTAAAGTCCTGTTTTCAGAGCTTGTGTGGCTGAAAAGATCTGCTCAAACAGTCCTGGCTGACTTGCTGTGTAGCACAACCTATAGGACCTCTCCAAATTATTTTGAAATTATAGATAGTTTAGGAAAGCAACTCTTTGCTTCATAGTAAGATTACTTTAAATCAGTCTGGACAAGCACAGAGTAGTTTTCCAATGGGTAATTATCTGTAGTATTAAAAAGTGCTGTTAGTTTCTGGCCTTTATATGTGTTATTTCAGCAGATGGTGTGTCAGTGACAAGTAGAGGCAAATGTGATTCTTCCTGCTATTCCATTTTTCCCTACTGAGCTGTATTACATGACGATTGCTCTAACCCTATGGGCAGATGGTGATATTGGCAGCTCCTGTACAGCTGCCTGCTAGTACTCCACATCTTTGTTAGTCACTTCTCCTCAGGGCAGAGCACTGTGTCTGGCAAAAGGCTCGTTTCCCTCTCCCACTGCCATATATATGCTTTTATATTTAGCTATAATGGAAATTACACTGCTTTGCTGAAGGAAGGTTATAATACATTCCATGTTGTTTCTCTTAATTAAAAGTAATATTTTTTTATTTATTATTCTTCCAAATACTGTATTTTTCATCACATCTGGTTGTTAATGCTATTATTCTTGCATTGAGGAAAATACAAAAAAACAGTACAGCTGCCAAACACAGCCTACAAATTGCAGTAGGACATGCTTGGTTGTTAGTGTTTCTCTGTTCACCACTGCATTTTTAAAAGTCTAATAGACAGTCTTCTTTCATTTTAATATATGATAATTTGTTTTGTTTCATACTTTTACATTAGTCAGATTGTCAGACTGTCCTATCAAATGCCTTACAGTAGGCAAAATACACAGTGCTATTGTTCTCATCAGCCAAATATCTTGAATTAATAGTTATTCAGTTAGTTTGAGAGGAATCACTGTATACTTATGTATAATATATAACCTTAATTGGTTGATATTAATATATTAGTCTCTAATTCTTAATTAACACCTTGATTTCCCAAGCCAGAACAGACTTACTGTAGTTTTTCTGCATTACTGTTATTGAGAATATTGATGTTTCATTTGAAGAATTGTCTGATGCCAAAATTAGGATTTCTTTTTGTTCCCTAAATATTTTAGAAAACTACCTTCCTTACCTGAACTGCTGCCTTATTGTTGTGTCCCTTTCGGTTACTAATTTTCTAGAATTGCCGAAATGCCATCTTTATCTGTTTTCAATTGATGAATATACTCTCTGCACATATTTAAGCTGGCCATTATGTTTTGAGAATCTAAAGTTTTATTATCCCAGACTATTATTAAATTCATAGTTTTTCACTTCGAAACCAAAGGTGAACCAAATTTTGTTTTCCTTTGTGTTTTCTGAACCATTGTATTTTGATGAATTATGGCTTTTCCCAACAGCTAGTAAAGTATGCTTAAAAAGTTTTCCAATACCATTTGTATTTTCTAGGCAAGTATTTGCTCTCAACTGATTTTAATTCTTGTTGCTTTCATATTTGTGAAACTGACCCTTTAAAATTAGAAAGGGGTTGTGTGTGTGCATGTATAGAACTGATTTGGACTTGATGTTATTTATACTTTATTGCAGTCAAATTGTTATCAGTTGCATCTATGTGATGATGTTTTTGTTAAATGATTAGACAAAATATATGTAACTTAACCATGTTTGAGAAATTACTGTGTATGATTTATAGCCTATTCAAAGATTCTTTAACATTGAAAACTCATTAGAAAGCACCCTATGACAAGGACGGCTCCCATTCTGTGTTTAGTTTCACTCTAGTCTTCTGCTGACCTTTCTTCTTCTTTCTTTATTGCTCTTTGATTTGTTACTTTTCTTTCCTTGATTGTTAATTCCTCTGTCTTGTAATATATATCATAACTTTATTTGTACTGTGCTTCATATATTTAATAACATACTTGAAGTTAAGAACATAAGAGCTTTTCTGGATCTAGGCCCTAGTCTCTGTTGCTTTCTTTTTTATGACCACTTTTATCTTGCTTTTCACATTCTTGTCACTCATTCTTCTTTTTATATTGTTTCCTTACCTTGTCTACACATCCCACATCTCTCACGTAATTTCCTTTCTTGGCTTCTCTTCTCCTCAGCCTTCCTTTTTCAGTCTTTTCCATCTCTCCCCACAGTTTATGGCTCTGAATAATGATTTACATTATCAAAGTTACAATTCTTAGCACTGTATTCATTCACAGTGTCATATTAGTATTAAAACAACCTACCTTGGGAAAATATCTGTACTTTGGAAGTGATATGTACATTTAGAAATATTAGGAATGCTGTCACTAACATGCAAGTTTCTGTCTTCCTTGTTCTTATTTCTAGTATAACTTCTGGGTTTAATATTGGAATTAAGAAAACTCTGTGGACAGAGTGATTGATAATGTTTTCATGACCTGTTCCCTTTCCCTTCATGGAACTGTTGATAACTGCTGTCCTAAAAAAAGCAGACAGTGTGGACATGAAGAAATACTATGGATGAAGAACCAATACAAAATGCATTCACTGTTCTGCATTGTCAGAGTTCACAGATTCTTTCTAAATCATTGAGACTCATGAACTTTAAGCCGTGAACTTTGGCCCTGTTTGGTAAATGAGGACAATGACATTGTTTCCTACTTGATGACAGCTTATTTTTCCTTCCATTTCTCCTTCTCTTCTTCCTCTCTTCTCTCTTAGTTGCTCATCTCTTACTCTTCCCTCCCTTCCTCTTAACAGAGCTGTTCTGTTCATACTATAATGGCTGCTGAATTGAAATAGCAAAGTCAGTCATCTCTCTAAGCTGCCTGCTAACTTTGGAGGATGTTAGCCTGTTATGGGAGTCCTTAAGTAAAATAAATAGGTAGAAAAGGACATGGTTGGTTGGTTTCAGCAATTTTCTTCACTTTTGCTTGACAACCAGAACAGGAAAGTTGATTTTCTCTTCTGGTGATGGTGTGTTTGAGCCAACAACTGTATTGTATTAGTTGATCCAGATGTTTCAGCCTGTGAGCTCTCCTCTCTGTTAGATTTTATTTTGTTTTTGACCTGTGGGTCAGTTTATAAGGCAATGTGGTGCACAACCTAAATAAGACATATGGGCCTCCTCCATCCTGGTGAAGGATTTCTTGCAGTCTGCTGGCAAGTCCGCCCTTTCTGCAGAATGTAACATAGCAAATACTTGTAAAGCAAACTTGAAGTAATGTTGTCTGTCTTTGTAGCCTTCTTTGTCCTGGAAGAGGGGGAAGTGAAGGAAGAATTCACCACCAGCTCAGCTGAACTGCCCCCAACGCTGCTGTAAAGATCCCCCAGTGGTACACGCTCTGGCTTGGCTTAGGCTGGAAGGCTTGGCTTAGTCTGGAAGGCATATTTAGCTTTGCTGTTGCAGGTTGTAATGCAGAGCCTGAAGCACTGTTACTTGTGTGTTTCCATACTATTTCTCTTCAGCATAAGATTGGGGTTACCACTTGATGCCTGGTTCAGGAGAAAATTCTTTAGTCCCTTTGCCGATAAACTTTCTACTTGAAAACAATCACTGCTTTTTTTTTTTTTTTTTTTTTTCCTTGCTTATTTCCTTCTCGTTGTCACTATCTGTTTTATTTTTTGCTCTCTTTCTTCCTTCCTACAGGCTTTAGCCTCAGCACTGTCCCTCCATTCTCTTTAAACCTCCTCAGCTGGTGACACTGCTGACCGAGACTTCACTGTCTGCCTTGTGTGGTATCTCCCTGCGTGCATGCTGCTCCCTAAGACCTTCATGGATGGTCCTCATTCCTCTTGATGACAGTGTCTGCTGAAGGCAGAGACTGTTTGGAGGTCTCCCTAGAACCTACAGCTACCAGCTCCATCACCTCCACAACTGATGTGAGTGGCAGGAAGGTTTGCACATGTTGTCTTGATCAGGGAGGAGAAGCATATCCAGGACAGTGGAATATTCAAATGGTTCAGATGTTGAATAAGTTCCTGACTTTTTTCCCAGTCTTGAATGGATTAGGAAACTTTGATTAATTTCATAGTTCAAAGATAGTTTTCTTTGAAAAAGTGCTTTCAAATAGTAGAAAGAACTTGAAAGTTCAGCTAAATTTAACAGCCTTCAATTTCTGCAGTTTATTCTCACTGCAGAGTAAGTCAAACTGCCATAAAATCTGTGTGAAAGAAGTGAATCACAAAGATGCAATTTTTGTAATTACCTTTGAAGCAACTTTTTTTTTTTTTTTTTTTTTTTTTTTTTTTTCCTCCTTTGGAGAACAGCTGCTTCTTTTTCTGGGTCTGAATAAGTGTTGTGACAGACTTAGGCTTCATTCTATAATGACAATTTCATGTCTATATATGTGTGTGTGTATAAGTGTATATATAAATCTTCCTCTTTTTAATGAATATGCTATTAGCACCCTGCTGTCCTCCCAACATCTTTAATTTCAGACCTGAAAGTATATTTTGCCTTTGCTCTGAGAAGTATTGCTATATGCAGATTATCATGTTTCTCAAGTGTGCATTCAGTGTAGATTTCTGTGTGTTTTACTTGTTATTAAAGGGTTGCCCTGGCACCTTCCAACATAGGTTATCCTGCAAAGCCATATTGAGTTAGGCAAACAGTAAAGACAGTTGGATTCATGCACATATGAGACTTTTCAGTTTATCCTTCTGTATGGGCAGAGAAGAGGGTTTCATATTTTGCTTGAATTGCTTTTTTAAATTCCATAATAACTTGTTTCTTCTTTATATTGTTGTGTATAAAGTGATGAAATATTTAAAAAATCTGGCAAGAGAGACACATGCTGTCTTTATATATTTCTTCTAAGTGAGCCTGGCACAGCTTGAAAATTGGAAATAATGAGAATACAAAAGTGAAGAAATGGAAGAAATACCTTTTAAATATGGAGAGTAGAGGAAGTATTTCAACAAGGGAACAAAATAGGAGTTGTATTTGGGAAGGAATACCAAAGCATCGCTGAAAATGTAAAGAACAAAACACTTGTAAAAAGGACTTTGGTCTAGGGTGATCTGGACAGTTTGGTTAGTTTGGTTGCAACAAACAATTCATGTGTTATTTTGGCCACATATCGTGTGATCGGTCTGGAAGTAAAGGGTGCACACTGTGCTTGTCCTGACATGTTGTGGATGTGCCCATATTAGCAAGTAGTGCAGCAGGACAGCGACAGGCCCAGAAAGCAAGACTGCTGCTGCTGAGGAGCCTCAGCTCCATACTGTATGTGCCTCAGGGGATTTTGCTTTGGAAAAACTGTAGTCTGGCGCTGTTGACTAAAGCAACCCTTAAGCTGTAGGACAGCTCCAGGAGAACATCTGGCTCAGTTTCAACCAACGGCAATCAGCCTTATAAATGGTGATGGTTTATTAACTTCTGTATATGAATAATAGTTTGATAATAGAAATCTCTTTGAGATAGCGAGTGAAAATATATTAAGGACAAAAGCTTGGAAAAAAGGTGCAAATATTTAAAGAGAGGATAATTAACCATTGGAAAAGATGCGATTCTCTAATTAATTTTCATTCAGATCCATTCAGATACACCAGTCATTATACTAGATAATAATTTATGAAAGTGAGCCATGTACAGGAAGATGAGTTGTCTGGCTGCAGTACAGGACTCAGAAGTGACTTTTCCTGGGTCCGTTTCACATGCGCAGGTTGTGCCTAGGTCTTGTTCTTTCCTTCTCCTGACCCATTGCTCCCTCACTCTAATTCTGGCTCTACTGATAATTTCTTTTGTGACTCCCAGGAGCCTTCCCTAATTCCATTTCTTACTTAGGCAGGGGTAGCACTAGGTGACTGCTATATGTCTTTAATTAATGTAAGCCAGATTTCCTGAAACCATGCTGCTAGTGCTATAGTAATGCAAAGTCTCGTTGTCCGAGTATTACTCGGCACAGCTGTTCTGTTCTCAAACACATCCTTAAATATTTCGATGTTATATTTTATTTTTATCTTTAAAAGGCTGTCTACTTTTAAAAAGACTTCTAGTTGTTTGGAAAAGAGCTTCTGTGTCAAACTCCTCCTCAGAGGAAAGCACCCTCTATACACCTTGTGAATTTTTTTATTTCCAGCCTTCACTGCTTGTTTTTTTTTTTTTTTATTTTTTTTCCTCTCTTCTCTTGCCTGTTCATTTGTCTGTGTACCCTTAACAAAATCTTTTACTAAAGGAAAAATAGCAGTGCTACTAAAGGGAAAATAGCAATGCTTTCCATAGTCTCACTGTGCTTGAATCAGAAACAGAATTTACTTGACAAAGCATCTAGGTTTTCAGTCCCTCCATTCCTTCTGTTATCCTGAACATTTAATATTGTGTATCCGTGTGATCTACAGATTCTTAATTTGTTGTTTTCATAGTTGTTGTTGCAACCTTATTTGGAATTAAGAAGTGGAAAACCAGTCAACTGTACATAGTAGGATCTCTGTCTCTGGATTGGATGAAGAAAATCTTTCCCCTTATATTCTGTATAATTGCATATTATGGATTGCAGATTTCATAGGAATCCCTTTGCTGAGTTCATCTATAGAGACAAAAGGATCACACAATGAAAATCCACTGTTCTTTCATTTTGTTCCCAAGGAATTCTCTGTAAGAATTGCAGTCTCAATTTTTGCATCAACTCCCTTAATTCTGGAGGCCAGGGGGTGCTATAGGTATATGCCTTACAGTCTGTGTAGGTTTGGTAGTCCATGTAGAAGGCTCTTGAAACCTGTTGTACTTTTTACATTCTTGATGTTCTGAATTATGAGTATTTTGTTTTTTAAATAAATTACTTTAGTGGCAGAAGGGATCTGTATGTGTGAGCACCCTGATTTGGCTTTAGGCTGGTCCTTGGATTTCTAGTGCAGTTTGTATGTATATGCATCTTACCGGAGTGAGGGAATGAATAAATGAGGCTCAGGCCTAGGAGGTCAGCCCTGGGAAATGATGAACCTTATACTGATAATATGATTTCTTTTGTTAAGGGGAGAGAAGTTGCAGCATAGAATGAAATGGGAAAGAAATATTTTATTTCCCAGATAAAACATACATTGATATGTGTAAATAAAATTATATATATACTTATCTGTCTGTTTACTTTTTTTTTTTCAAAATCTCCCAACTGTGAAATCAAATTTCCTTAATCAAATCTTTACTATTTGAAAATAAATTTTATTACATTTCAATATTAGGTAAGACTAAATTATTTGAATTACATATTCTCAGAAGCAGTTTAGTTAATCAAACACCTGTTATTCCTTTTCTACCTGCTCTAACCATTCAGACACATATAAGCAGTGAGGAGGTGTACGAGTCTAATCAGCTTCCAATAAGGTGATAAGATAGTGTACATGAATGTTCATATAGTCTGAGTGCAAAGGAGACATCAGTAAATTCACACAGAGTATGTCATATCTGGTTTTGTTTGTGCGTTAGTGTCTCTGAACTCATAATTGGTCAGACAGATGGTTTGTAGGTAGTAAGACCTGGACCCAGTTTTTTCCAACACCATGTTTTCACTGAAGTGGTTATTTGAGACTGAACAAATTAAATCCTGGACATCTAGGTTTAAATTACATTTTTATTATAATTTCTGATTTCCTGTTCTAATATGCTGAATTATTTTACTGACTGTTGGAAAGCAATACATCTAATTTGAAAAGTCAGCAGTTTTTCCACTGCCAACAGTGCAGGATTAAATGCATATATCATTCCTGTCTTCAAGGTAGCACATGAACGTATTCTGCAAACATGCATAATACCAGCTAGCTTTCTGTGTATACAGTTGTGCATGTATATGTATTTACACAGAGGTTTTTGCAATGTTTTTGGTTTTTTTTTCCAAGGGATCTTGACAGACATGCATGTCTTTCACATGTTTTTGAAAGTAATTTCAGGTGTTAGAGGAGTTTGATGTTGACTTTATATTTAAAAAATAGTAAAATTAGTTGCTGATAAGAATATCCTTTCACATACTAAAATTAATTTGCCTATTTAAAAATGAATCAACTGCAACCAAAAAGGCTATGGGCACAGTACGTGAATGTTGACATTGCACGAAAATAAGTAAGGTGGTGGTTTCACATTATGAAGAGTTTGTTATCAATGCTGACTTGAGATCTTCCTGCCCTGCTGCTAGTGATTCCCACAGAGTTACTGTTCCAGCCCTTGCCCGGAGCAGACACCACTGCCTACTGGACTATACTGCAACCCAGATCAGGGAACAGATCTAAAAAACCACAGTTAGTGTGTGAAGTGTATGCATGTATTCATTTTAGTCTTGGATCAGAAAACCGTGCAAACTGTGAACAGTTCTTCTGGTCCTACTGATGTAGTGTCTTAGGTTTAGGGATGAGCTACCAGAAAATGGAAGGCCAAGAACCCAGAAAATAAGTGTAATGAAAAGGAAAATTTCCACCTTGTGCTCCAGGTAATCTGGGCAACCTAAAGTCCCATTGAAGACAGTGCGTTAGAAAGGGCTGACCATGACATTGCAGGTTTAAAGTAGGCAGCAAGAAGGATGTGGTCAGTGTTGCACACTCGATTCGTAAGTCTAACACATATTTTCTTCACATATGGGTTTGCCTTTAGTATACGTTCTTCTTTGTTTTTCCTTTGAAAAGGTTGAAAAAGGTGTAATACTTTTATGAATAGAGTCCTAGGCTGACAACTGTAGCAATGACAGATGGGTGTGAAAGGATTTTGACATGAAGCCATAACCTAAAATTAGGGAGATTTCCTCTGTTGATCTGTATAGAAATGATTTGTGTCTGATTTTGCTGGTCGCATTGGCATAAAAAGGATTTCCAGTGTCCTGACCTGTAATAATCGTGCATGTCCTTTTCCCTGAAGGCAATCAGTATTAACTACATTCAGTGCCACAGTTTAACTATCTTCAGTCTGAATGGAAGTTGCTTCTTCTAGATCCTTTGTTAGACAAACTATTTTATTGTTAATATATCCAAAATTATTTTTCTTTGAAGGACCAACTTTTAAGTCACCACTGTATTATCTAAAAGCTAATTCCTTCTGTGACTGGTTACCGTAAGTATCTGAACACAGTATAAAGGTGATACTTTCCTGGAGAACTAAACTGCATCATCTGGATATCTTAGTGTTTTGGAGACATTTTATTTCCTCCTCGTTTGACCCAGGAAGAGAAAATAGTAACTAGACAGAGCAGTTGAAATAAATGCTTGGTGACTGTCAATTTTTTTTTTTTCAACTGCAAGTCAAGAGGAAGTTTGGAAGACATTTTTAAAAGAATAGTGTGTTTGTTGTGGTTATTCTGTAAACATTGCTTGCCTTCCTCTTTCCATTTATTTTTGGAAAGCTGTTTTGTATGAGAATAAGGAAAGATTTTTTTTGTCATCCAGTTTGATATTTATTTAATATTTAATATTTAATATTTAATATTTAATGGCAGATATCACAACACTCAGTGTCAGACAACGTATGTTGGCACATGTTGCATTATGTTGCCTGGGAAGCAATGTGTTTTCTCCACTGATATTGTTCTCTTAGCTTTGAAACTGTATTTTAGGAAATCAAAAGCTAAGTATGCATAGATGCTTATACTTGATGTCCTCAGGTAGCCACTTCTAAGGATTTAATTCTCTCAATTCCCCCTGGGGGTTTTTAATATCACTCTATTTTTATTTCCTTTTGAGACTGTGGACAATTGTGGGGGGCATTTAGAGTTTCATACCTCTGTAGAGATGTTGAATCTAGGCATGCTGTGATTGCTGTTATAGAAGCACTCTTCCACTGTGCAAGATTTTTGAATCAAGTACTGTACTACATCTTTTATTGTGGACTATCTATTTGCTCCGTGAAACAATAATTAATGGTGTCTTTTATTTGGTCATCGTATTATATATCCTGATACATTTTATTTACTTACATATTGATAGTTAAAATCTGATGTTATTATCATGATTTCTGCATGTGTTGCCTCAGGTCCCTAAGCATATCAGAAACTGTTATTATTTCAGTTGGCAGACACACATCCCTTCCTGATTAGTCTGGTATTTGAATCCTTATAGAGCCTGTGCTACTTTTTTAGGTAATTAGCTCATCTATTTGTTTTGATTAGGCTCCCTTTAACATACAGAACTAGACATTGCAGTTTCATCATATTTCTTACACCTTCCAGCATTCATGTGGAAGCTCATGTACAAACTTTTTTGTTCTCTTGGCACTTTATTTATAAAGTCACAACTTGTTTGCTGTTGCTTGTTTGATTGCTTCCATCACCCGTTACTAATTGCACTGAATTTGCTTCATCTGTATCGGAGGTGTTACCTTGTACAGTCTAGTCTCCTTTTTCCACACTGGGTCTTTTTTTACTTTTTTTGTTTCAAAGGTTACTCATAATCTTCTTTCTTAGTGTTAAGCACCAGCAACTTGGTTCCTGTTTTCTTCAGCTAAAGGCTTCTTTTTCGGAGGAAGCCACCCTAATTGCTAATAAATCTGAATCTCTGTTCTTTCTGCCATGTTATGAAGTAGGTATAAATCTTGGTACTCCACTCCTCTTTCTGACTCTGAGCAGAATACTGCAAGCATCCGGGGAATGCCAACCCTGAAAAACTGGTCCTCAACTTCTTGTATAGGAACATGTATTTTTCCTCTGTCTCAGTTCAGCTGTTTTTAAGATCATGCATTCATTGTCTGCATTGTTCAGACAATATGACAATGTATATATGACATTTAGTGAATCAGCTCAGAGATTAAAAATGGGTCAAAATGTGAGGGAAGGTTCATCTGCTCTTAAAGCTGGTATTATCTTGGGCATTGTGATCTGGTGAAATGGCATTTCATCATCTTGCATGTGGAAATTGGTAAAAGGAAAAAGAAAGGATCAAACCCATTATTTTCTAGAAAAACTCTCAGACATTTAAGAACAACGATATTTAAGTGCATAAAATATATGTGTTTCCTAATCACCTGATGTCTCAGAAACACTGTTCTGATTTTCCATGGATCCCTGGTTTAGGAGGGATGTTTTAAAAATGCTTCCCCTTTTATTTCTTTCTTATACTTTTCTAACTTGCAGGAACAGCAAATCTCCAGTCACCTTTTTGTATCTTGCAGATAAGTGATAACATGCTATTCAGCATGGGTCTTCTCATTCTGAAATGATTTATTCTTTTCGTATGTGTGTATTCTTAGAAACTTCTTGTTGGTAACATCATCCTATTGCTGCATGAATGTCTGAGATTTTACTACAGTTCACAAGGGTTTATGATAATTTAGGAAAGAGAATAAGCTGGTAAAAGGCCTGAAGGATAATGGAAAATCTTGCTAAGGCAAACATGGTCAGAAGAACACCTGCAGAGAGAAAATGGAAGTTACATCACCAATAGCTAACTTGATTCCTATTTAACTTTTCTTATTTCTTAAATTAATCTTGATCCATTTAAAAATCTATAAATAAAGACAACTGTCTCTTTCCTTGGGTAAGCTTTAGTAACCACATAGTGACCATAATCCTGTCAAGTTTCTTCCCAATATTACCAGTACTGCCTACAGTCTATTCATCTTAACATTTCAATATCTCCTGATGCATAGTGACTGTCGTCTTTTTTTTCATGACTCTTAGATATCACATGTGAAAATAATTTGCCCAAGCTTCTTTCTGAATTCCAGCCAGTTATACAACTAGATATTCTGCACTGATAGATGGAAAGATGGATATATTTTTATCTCAATTTCTACCATTTACTCGTGCAAATAACATGTGTGCTTTCCTGGTTTTAGGGTAATCCGTAGGACTGCCTGAGTAATGGGGAGGAATCCATGTGGGTTCATCTTGTAAAAATCTGTGGGATAGTGGGAAGTTTGCTGTGGGCTGCTTGGTGCCCTGAGGAGTTAGCTGCCGGCAGGGATATCTGTGGTCTCTCATTTTTTTCTCCATCCAATCCCTCTCTTTTGCTTTAATTTAAGGGATGCACTTCCTATTTTCCAGGGATAAGGTATAACTCTTCTACTAACTCTTATCCTTACCTCCCTTTCCCTTTTTTATTGTGTGTGAGGAAGACAGTTATCAGACACAGGAAGAGAAATTTAGGACAGAGATTAGGTGAGAGAGAAGTAAAATATGGCTTGGGTTGGCAAGGACATTTTAAAAGATGTCCAGACATCATGGTAGTGAATATAACATAAAAACTTGTGTAGACAAGTCCAAAAGTATCAGTAGGTGTGGATTTTGCAGGAGTTTTTTGTGGGCTAGATCAGCCCCTTTAGCTGCAAGGTGTTTGTGCTCCTGTCCCATGGGATGTTCACAGCTGAGCAGACCCCAGTTTGGATCTGTGGCTGTTCTGTTAGCTGTATATAGGGAGCTCTTATGATGGGTTGCCGTTTTGCTTTTCTGTGCTCAAGGGCTCATACAGCTGTGTATTGTTATGCCCCTGATTTCACTTCTCTTAACTTAGCACTTGCCCTTGTTTAATTTTAATCGTAATGTTCAGTACTGTTTGCAAACATGAAGCAGTTATGTCTTCTGTCCTGTTGAATGTGAGAATGTCATTACGACCGTGGGTCACTTTGGGCTGCCTGTCACCTGTAGCTGTGGAAATGAGTTACTGTAATCAAGACTGGGTTTAGCTGGGCCCTCAGAAATCGAGTCTGTATTGAACGATACTCTCTTTTGTGGCATTATTTCTGCCCTTTACGATTGTATGCAAGTTTTGCAAAACTTTTTAGATCCTGGAAATATTCACTTGGAAGTAGTTTGCAGCTTTTGAAAGTTTCCAGAAGAATTTCTTTACACTTGCTTTAGAGAGGATTTTCTCTAGGAAATGGCTCAGGATCTTGTGTGAATGTGTCTGATTTCTACAAAATAAGAAGCTAGAAGGAAGGGTCTTCCTGTGCTCAGAGGAGAACAGTGGTTATAAGGGTATATCTGCAAGACTGAATTTTGTGAATGATACAGAGACTTTATGGCATGTTTCCCTCTAGTTTGAGATTTCTCTGGTTCTGTTAAACTAGTTAAAAATACATCATATGTGACTTGCTGATTCTTGGCCATATAGTTGGCTTTTAAAAAATGTCATTCTCCTGTGTGTTTGCATCAAAGGATGTAGAGCATTTCTAAGCTGATAACTCTTGTCCATATACCTGGCTTTTAAAAAACGCTATTCTGTTATGCAGAATGGAGGTAGAACATTTCTAAACTACTTTTTTCACATATGTAAGATGCAATCTGCTTATACCTTGCTGTCCTATAATCCATGAGATCAAAGACATTTGATTTCATCTTTGAAGCAGAAATAGTATATTAGGCTAAGCAAACACTTTGATTCGAATGAACTTCAAGAACAAAAGAATGGCTACATTGGGTCAGATCAGATGTTCATGTAGCACAATGTCCTGTCTCCAGCAGTGGTAAAAGTGGATGCATATTTAAGATATAAGAATAGAATCAATTTAGGATCATTTTCCCCCGAGAATGCTCCTCCAATATCTGGCAGTTTGCAGCTCAGAGGCTTCCTGAGTTAGTGATGGTATCTTTTTTTTTTTTTTTTTTTTTTTTTTGTGTGTATGTATGTGAATAAGAGGTGACCTGGAAGACAAATAGAGTAATGAAAATCTGTATGCCAAGTTTTAGTGATTGGTAGTCAAGGAAAGTAGAAGATGACAGAAATGCCTGATTTTGAAATGAAAGAAATTATGTCAGTACACTCTGCTGCCCAAAACGTGGTTGCAAGAGAAACAAGCTGTGCTGTCAGACTAGACCTCTCTGTGTAAGCTTCATAATACTGTTCTTAATCTGAAATGCTAGAGCTTTGCAACTGAGAAAAATGTTATTGTTGTGGAAAGATATCTATGTATGTAGACATCTGTGAAGGGAGTACATGTTTTTTATTTTATTTTCTTTTTAATCCTGCCTTAATAAACCATACTCATGAACTGTGAGAATGAAGGTGGCATCTGTTTTCAGAGGAGGGAAGTTCCAGGGTGTCTTTATTTGTCAGAGGCCAGTTAGGCTAGTACACTTGTGCCCATTATCTTTCTCTTAGAATCCATGGATGACTACCCAATTTCACTCTAACCCGTGAAGTCGACATTTCTGGTGACAACTGTTACTGCTACAGTGCTCCAGAATTAATTCAGACATTTATTTTCTTTAAAGAGGCAGTTTCGAAATGGTGCTCACTGGTAAAAAAAAAAACCCCAACACTCTTCCAAGTGATATTATACATGATGTTAATTCAGCATTGTCATTGAGCAGAAGTATCTGCCAAAACCCACTCAGCGTGTTGAGTGAGAAAAAAGTACAGGCTTCAGTTAATTTCAGACCAACGGTCATCTAATGCAGAAAACATAAAGCTTTCTAATTTCATTGCTCACTCAACAGCTCTGAATCTGTACAAATTCTTACTCTTTGTGCTTTTTTTCATCTCAGACTCTTGGCACATAGCCAAGTACATTGTCTGACTACCTGCCTCTATGAAGCTTGTGTTTTTATGCTTGTTAATTTTTGCTTTCTCTTTTGGAAGCACTGAAAAAGGGTACATTGTATAATGTGTTCACTAGGCTTTTTTTACTTCAAATTTGCTGTCACTTCAGACCGGTATTCTTAGAGGTTGAAATTCATTCGTTCTGTACATAGGAGGTTCCTTTTACAAACCAGAATTGTGGTTAATGAGTGGTTATCACTTAGCCCCTCCCTACCCTGTCCAAATGAAAGTTAACATCTATTGTCGCTGGACTATACAACTACCAGAGCCATAGCAAATAGAGTTTCATAGCTTAGTCCTGAAATGATTTCTCAAATTTTACGACATTTTCTGTCCTTATAATGATTTTAAAATACATCTTTTGATGATCAGATTTCCTGTGATACACTGTGATAACATTATCCTAAAACTAAATACTCCGAGACAGCTTTTTCAGGGGTGAAATCAAAGGTAAGCACAGGTAACTTACATCTACCTGGACAGCTGCCCATTTTCCTATACGAGATAGCTCAGCGTACTGCTTTTTTAAAAAAAAAATTTATAACCCTACTGCTCCAGGGCATACCACTTTTTGCTTCATCTCTTGCATACAGTGGATCATCCAGAGAACACTCTATTGTTCTATTTTATGCAAATTTGTCTCTACTAGGAAATCTGAAATAGTTGTTATCTTCAGTCGTTTCGTTAAAGCTTTTTATTGGATGATCCTCCCCACCCTAGTAAAATTACCTTATTCTAATTTAGTTTAAATATCATGGGATTTTATCCTAGAACAACAGTTCCACAGTTATTCTGAGTGGAAAATTAAATGTGTCTGAAGGGGGTTTTGTTTGGTTGGGGTTTGTTTTGGTTTGTTTCTGTTGTCGTCCCGCCCCCCAATTTGTATTTCAAATGGCAGTGATTATGATGTATTTTCAGTGAGTGCCAGCTTTTATCTGCTTTTATACAAATTCCTCCCTTTTTCAGTTTTTCTAGAGAATGTTTTTTCTAATTCAGATGGACTACTTCTATAACCAACATCACTAGCTGCAGAGTTGTTTCCTAGTTTTTATTTTTAAGGTCTTAAAAAGTTTTAAGTTTGAAGCCAAACTACTACTGTCTTAGAAGGGATCAGAATGAATCAGCTTAAAGCAGTGTGCTGTTTCATATATGCTTTCTGTTGTCAACCTTGACTTTTACCATTAGTCATAAGTGCTGATTGAAGAGGCGTTGTAGTACCAGTACACTGCTTTGTCTGCTGAAAGCATTAATTCTGGGCAAATATTTACATGTTTCGATTAATTCTTTCCTAGTCTCTGAGGTATCAATGTGACAATAGTACTTCAGCATTGTCTTCAAAGTAAAAATCTGCAAACCTTTCAAAGATTTAATGAGTTAAGCCAGGAAAGGCATATGATAATTAATTTGCCTATCTACAGTGACTCGTAATCAAGTAGAGGCAAATGTATTTGTAGAGAAGTTTGTTCAACCTGATTAAATTCCTTTTTTATCCCTTTTTCAGTAGGCATTAATTAGCATGCAAGAAAATTTTCATTTATGTAGAAGTTTTGGAGTAGCAGCAGTATTCTTCCATGCAAATATGTTTATTTGTACTGGACTATACAGTGATCTATCTGCTTCAAAGTAAATAAGCCCTTAGGTTGTTCTCATATTGTCTGTGTGGACCACACCAATGATCTAACTCAGTCAGCCCTCTCTAGAGTGGCTGACTGCATCCATGGCACATGGTGCTGGGACTCATGACACCCGTGCAGCACTGAGGCACTGTTAGTTCTCAGTTTATTTTATGTCCTGGATAATGAGATGGTTGTACCAGTATACCTGAGTGATAAAATATGCAATTTTTGTACCTAGTTGCAGGTGAAGAAGATGCAAGTCATTCTGGGTTCAGGGGAATAGAGCTGCTCTGGAAGGGCAAAACTGAACTGAGTACGTATACATACTGTATATCTGAGGGGAACCCTATAACAAATGGCATTATCACCCGTGCTTGTGTTTCCAGAATTTGCAGTCCTTGCTTGAGCTTGTTGGATCACTCCAGCAGTGATCCCAGGAGTGAGATTAGAAGTACAACACTGCAGCCAGTCAGGAAAGCAGGACCTTGAGCGTCGGTCATAGAATGAGCCAAGCGAATGTTGTATTTGCACATTTAGTATAATCTTATTCTTTGCCTCAGGAAACAATGGCTTTGGAAAGAGTATTGAGGGACCAAGCAACCGTGATCTACCTATGTAATATTGTGACAAAAAGAGCCAAAGTATACCAGCACAGAAAACACTGCTTCATTTGTCTAGGATTTTATTAGAATGTTGTAAAGTTGAAAAACAGCGCCAAAAAGAGACTTGAAATATGGAAAGTCTAAGAGTGCAGGATCTCTGTTTTATGAACGTTTCAAACCTTGGTACAGCTTTAAGAATTTTCACAAACATTTTGCACATGCTTAAAGATTTTGCTGAACTGTGTTCATAGTCATTACACAGTAGCAATCTCAACCAATGTCACAACAGGGTAAGAGAGGAAGAGAGTACAGATGGAACTTAAAAAGTACAGCCAGATTTTAATTGGCACTTTTGAGTAACCACAATGCTACTAAATTATAATGAACTAGAAGTGGATTTGATCTTGCAATAGGTATATTTTGATGATGAACTGGTATTGTTCTGTCCAATTAAGTTCTCTAAACATTCCATTTTTGTTCCCAAAGTACTATTGCTGCTGGTATCCTTAGACACACTAGGGAAGGCAAGTGTCCAACATTTTTGATGTTGAATCACTTATTCCAGCTAGGATTGTAGAAAATGTTATCTGAAATAGTTGCAGAGCTATTGAACTGCATGGTGGCTCCCAACGTGGCTGAATGATGTGGCAATGGACTGATGTCAGTGATTTGCAGATTTTTAGCATTTCCTTTTTTACGTTGAGAAGAGCAAATTATGATTAATAAGTCAAAAATTGTCTCTAGAGTATAGGCAAAAGATATTTTGTAACATTTGCCAAACAATAAAGTGTTATTCTGAATGCAGTACTTCCCCCCCCCCCTTTTTTTTTTTTTTTCCTACTTGTGCATTCAGAATAATGAATATTGTACATGGTAGTTTGCCTGGGCCTCTTACAGTGTACCAGGAGGATTCCTGTATGGAAAATGACTGCTGTTGCTAAGTAGCCACAGAAGAAAATTGCACAATTGGAAAATATGTCTTAGGGGAAAATATTTTTTATTTATTTATTAAACCACTTAGAGTGGCTCTCAGACTATTTTGACTAATCCTACCCCTTCTCAGTGCAATTGCATATGGTTCAACTGCAGATTCTCCAGTGAAATTCTGACAGATGACTGGATTATTGTACAATGATATCTTCTCCTGTGCTTTCATTTCTGTTTTACAGGAAGCATTTCCATTGATATTTACTACCTTTGAGCCACTAAAATAAGATTGCACAGTTGGCTGGCACAAATATAAACCAAATAGTTTCTGGTTTTCAAAAGTTGCCTTATTTTAACTCCAGATTTCTTAGCTTTGTTAGAACTTCTGATCCTGCAAAATTACATTGAATGTAGTGGTGGTCTTCGAGTCATACTCTTTATTGACGGATGATATTCAGGAAGGAAATGCACGTAGATCAACAAACTATAAACCATTATCTCTTTTCTAGGTTTCAGACTGCTCTGTTACTAAATTGGTATGTGTTTAACAAACCCCGCAACTTCTCTGTGTTGTATAAGGAAAACTATTCCTGACATTTAGTGTTTATAAACAGTTCTGAGAACCCTGTTTAGTGCTAGCGCATAAATCATACTGAGAGATTGAGTGGGTTATTACGCATATACAGATGTATATGATATTAGGACATAGGAAAGTGAAAAATTCTGGATGTGTCAGGCAGAAAAGGGTCATGGATGAAAGCTTTTTATGAATTACTGAGCCTACTTTAGGGAGGATAAGTAAACAAACTAGCAGCAAGTTAGCCATTGGTTTTCATGGTACTACAGCACTGGATTACTGGTTTTATGATGTATCAACCAAGGTCTGCAATTACATGTACAAATATAAAACTAAGCTAAGCTCTGAGTGATGTGGCAGATTTGCTTGAGAATTCTTCTGCTTTATCACTCACCAAAATATTAAAGTTACAATGGTACTTTAGATGTAAAAATAACCATTAGTTGAAAATTTGGCAGGAAGCTAGTCATTCGTGAGGGTAAATATTCTGGTGAAAAATAGTTTCTGTTTTTCAGTTGGAAACTCATAATTTGTGTAAATGTAATACCTTAATCCCTCCACCCAGAAAATATGAGAACATTTTGTAATTGCTTTCCTATGTTTTGAATGAGAGAGTTGCATGTGTTTGTATCATCATCACCTAGGACCATAATGAGAATGTAGAAGTGCTTTGTTTCTTTGACTTCCCACTTAGATATGTGTTCAAGGTAGGATGGGTTCAGAGAGGGTTATCAGAAATAAAATCGTGTTTCGATCTAGTGATCTATGAGCATTTTCCCAGATTCTGTCTCTGACAGGCAGAAACTTTGCCTTAATGGTGGCAAGGGATGGCTGCGTACCCTGTCTGTGGTAGGTTTCTCAGCCTGCTTTTCTCACTTGGTGCTATGGACTCTACACAGCATGTATACTTCGCATGAAGCTGTTTGAGGTTAAATACACCCCAAGAGGAATTGTTAATCTTCCTGTATTTTTGAGGTTGTACATTACAGGGGTCATCTAAAACTTATTTTGTGACTTTTATATGAAAGCAGACTTTGAATAAAGCACAAAGAGTTCTTGGGAGCAGGATCAAAACACAAGTTTTCATTTTCCCCTGTGAAATTTCTAACCAGCAGGCTACCAGTCTTGTTTCTACTCATATTTTCATCACTTACTTTTAGTGCATTGCTCTAAGTGTAGACATGCTCAGAGTGCTCCTAAATTGTCCATAGAGAATTTTAGTACTGTTCTGCCACTTTTTCATGTCCCAGCCTGCCTTAGTCATGAAACTGGGTACCCAGCTGCTAAGGGAGGACAGTTTCTGTTGTACCAAAGGAGAAAATCATCCATATGCAGGACTTTCAGATAAAGCAGGGAGATGTTTAATGACATTAGGTTCTCCCGGGGTCTTTAGAGGTGGATTGATGGGTCTTGTTTGATCCCAGATTTGGATTTAATGATGAGAATGGATAGGGACTGGGTGTTGTTTTACCAAAAAGAGAATGTCCTCTAGAGCATGCATTGAAGCTTCAAGAAACCAGGTTTAGAACAAGCAACAGGGGGTAATTTCCCACAGAGTAGGGATTTATGAGATTCCCTGACAAAGGTTGTTATGGATGCAAACAGTTTGTACAGGTTCAGAGGAGAATGAAAACAACTTTCAAGATAGTTCCATTTAGGATTGTGGAATAGACAACTGGATTAGGCTCAGCAAATCCTGTGAGAAGAAAATAGAAGCTAGGAGACTATATAGGAGAAATAGCCCATATACTTGTCCTGTTTTTTCTCTTCACTGAGCATCCATTTGTAGCCACTGTTGCTGAAGACAAGACTACAGGGCTGTAGAGATCCTGGCTCTGAACCAATGTGGCTATTAGATATTTCACATCTCCACCAGTCCACTTCCAGTCACCTCAGTCTAGTTAGTTGTGTTCATGTAATTAGTTCTGCAGAGCCATTCAGACATTACTGAGTAAAGGTTTCAAATCTAGGTATCAGTTTTCAACTAATCAGTGTTTTACTTTTCCACAAAGTACTACCTCTGTATATCAGGTATTCACATTCCTTCATATACTGAATTTCAGTCATGTAAGTTTAGTAGATCTGAGCCTCCTTGGTATCTCCAATACTTGTGTTCATTTGGAGAACTGGTAGAGTTTAAATTTTCTTGCACTTTGGTTTGAATATCATATCTTTCAGTCAGTTGTAGATGATCAGTAAGTGTCCAAAGAAAACTCAAATCAATATGTTGTTTAGCTTGAGGAAGAGAAGTGTAAGGGGAGACCTTATCACTCTCTACAACTACCTGAAAGGACTTTGTAGAGAGGTTGGTGCTGGTCTCTTCTCACAGGTAATTAGTGACAGAACAAGAGGGAATGGCTTTAAACTGCAACAGGGGAGGTTTAGACTGGACATTAGGAAAAAACTTCACACAAGAAAGAGTGGTCAGACAGTGGAATAGGCTGCCCAGGGAGGTGGTGGAGTCACCATCCCTGGATGTGTTTAAGGGTTGTTTAGATGAGATGCTGGGGGATATGGTGTAGGGGAGAACTTTGTAGAGTAGGGCTGATGGTTGGACTCGATGATCCCAAGAGTCTTTTCCAACCTGAATGATTCTGTGATTCTGTAGAATAATAATTCAATTCAAAACATTGACAGTAGCATGGAAAAGGAGAATTAATGCTATTATTCTGCCTTTAATTCATGAAATGAAAAGACCACAGTTGATAACTTTATGCCAAATTTCAATTTGAACATTATCACAATTTGCTATTTTTTTAAAGTAAAGTCTGTTGATAATACAAGAAGAAAACAAGTTCTGTTTGGAAAGCTAATAATGGATGTATCTCAGCAACCCAAGCATTTTTGGAAATACTTAAGTATTATTACTTTTTTTTTTTTTTTTAAAGATAGATAAATATTATGATCAATTCATGTTTATAAGAGCTGTCTTTAATTTATATGGGGTAAAAGTTAAATATAAATAATGTATCTGAAATGTATTTGGAGTTCCATATAGGATGTGGTAGCAAAGCAAATACTGGAAGAGACCTTAATGCCAAATGGAAACACAATCTACATTGCCTGTGTCAGTTTCTGAACACAGTAGGCCACACTTCACCTGAAACTACAAACATGGAAGATATATGTAATAAAAGACAAAGGAAAGCTTTTTATCAGGCTGATAGATTCCCCCCCCCCCCCC
>NW_020799097.1:69950299-69967247 GCF_003259725.1 Athene cunicularia | reverse complement strand
CCCCGGTGAATGAACTAATATGAAAAAGTAACGCTTTTGCCTCTGTTTATGGGTAAGCTATACTGGCAAATTATTGTGACTCACCTTTTGCTGTTTGTTTTATAAAAAGGGCACAAGTAGAAAGTTTATAGCTTTTTTCCCCCCAAACAGACATCTCATACACATATGTATGTATAGCTATGGGCCATTGTGCTACCACTGATGTACACATATATATATATATATATATATACACACACACATATATACACTATATATAAAAGGACATATATACACACACATACTGTACATGTATGTATGTATATATGTTTATCAATAGAAGCCCAATAGCCCATGAGATATAACTGCCAGTTGCATACACATAGTTCCTCCAGAAATCATAGGTCTCTTCTAACTACTTGGCTATCAATGCCAACCTCATGTAGTATCTTTGGTATCCTAGAGTGACCCAAATGACATGAAATGTCTACTATTTAGGCTACTGAATTGTGCTCAAAAGGACTGTTGTTAAGTGTTACGTGTAACAGATTGTTAACTCTATGGATTGTATGGTATTTTTTCATGGGCCTGAAGGAACTTCTGTAGTACCAAAACCAAGGATTACTAACTCGACTTGGTATTATACCCAGGGAAAGATATAATTTTGAAGCTTTTTCAAGAATATTTGGAAGTCAGTAAAACAAATGTATTATGGATTGGCTTAAGTATTACTCTAAACAGCTTTGATGAAGTGACCCATGCAGGCTGGCTCTTCTCACTCATTTTGTCAGACTTCTTATCAGTACGAGTCACTGAAGTAACAACGCCAAAAAATGTGTAGATTCAGAAGTCTACCCATAATATTCACCCAAGTCTCTCAGAATCTCAGTTCTCTGAGCCTTTCCTCATATGTAGGCTTCCAAGACCTTTGTGGTCCTTCTCTGGACTCTCTTCAGCCTGTCCACATCTCTTTTTGTATAGTGGGGACTAAAACCAAACACAGTATTCCAGGTGTGGCCTGACAAGTGCTGAGTAGAGTGGGATGATGACTTCTTTATCTCTGCTGGAGATGCCCTTGTTGATGCAACCCAGTATCCTGTTGGCTTCCTTTGCTGCTGAGCACAGTGTTCCCTCATACTGACCTTGTTGTCCACCAGGACCCCCGAGTACCTTTCCACAGAGCTGCTCCCCAGACAGGTAGATCCTAGCCAGTGCTACACTCCTGGATTGTGTTTTCCCAGGTGTAAGACCTTACACTTGTCCTTGTTGAACAAGATTTTTGTTAGCCCACTCTTCCAGACTATCCAGGTCTTCCTGCAAGGTGGCTCTCCCTTCCGAAGTGTTCACTTCCCCACTCAGTATCATCAACAAACTTCATCAGGGCACACTGCATCCTATCATTCAGATATTTTATGAAGATATGAAACAGCATTGGGCCCAAAACTGATCCCTGGGGAACCCCACTTGTGATAGGTTTCCAGTTTGAAAAAGAGATATTTACCACTACCCTCTGGGTGCAGCCTGTCAGCCAGTTCCCCACCTGCCACACAGATCACTTGTCTGGACTGTAACACGTCAGTTTCTCTGGGAGGAGGCTGTAGGGAACTGTATCGATAGCATTGGAGAAATCCAGGTAGACAATGTCCACTGCTCAACCCACATCAACTGATCAGGTAATAGAAGGTGGTCAGGTTTGTTAAGCATGATTTGCCCTTGGTGAATCTGTGCTGACTTTTCCCAGTCAAGTGCTCCATTTGACTTGTGATAGCCCCTAGGAGGATTCATTCCATAACTTTTCCAGGGATTGAAGTATGGCTGATGGGCCTATAATTTCCTGGATCCTCCTTTAAGCCTTTCTTGTAGATGGGCATGACATTAGCCTTCTTCCAGTCTGCTGGGACATCCCCCAGTCTCCATGATTTCTCAAAGATATGGAAAGTGGCCCTGTAATGAGATCAGCCTGTCGAGTGGAGAACATCAGGGTCCATTGATTTTTATGGGTCAAGCTCCTCTAATAGTTTGCATACCAACTCGTCCTTCACTGATGGTGGGTCTGTGTTTGCATTGACCTAGATTTTTGTTCCCAAGGCCTGGGGCCAGCAGTTCTGATAAGGACAGAGATGAAGAAATTGTTGAGAACCTCTGCCTTTTCAGCGTTATTGGTGACTAATTCACCTCTCCCGTTTAACAGTGGGCCAATATCTTCCTTGTTTCTGTTTGTTGTTTACATACCGAAAGAACCCTTTCTTGTAGTTTTTGACACCTCTGACCAATTTCAATTCAAGCTGAGCTTTTGCTTTTCTAACCGCATCTCTGTATGCCCTGGCAGTGCCCTTGAGTTCTTAATGGGTGTTCATCTGCTTTTCCATCTCTGGTATACTTCTATTTTAGTTTTGGGCAGACTCAGAAGCTCACAGTTAAGCCAAGGGGGTCTCTTGCTCCTCCTACTTCCATTACCTTTAAAGAGGATGATCTAGTTTTGTGCTTCCAGGAGAGCATTCTTGAAAAACTCCCAGCACTTACTAGTTCCTTTATTCTCCATGGCAGCTTCCAGTGGAATCCCTCCCAACTGAACTCTGCGTGGGCTGGGGTTTGCTCTTCTAAAATCTAAACCCTTTGTCTTAATACTAACCTTCGACATGCTCAGCAGGATCCCAAACCACAATATTGTGATCACTCAGCCAAAGTTATCACTGAGATATTACAAAGCAGATTTTCTTGGTTTGTGAGCAGCAAGTCCAGCAGTGCTTCATTCTTAGTTGGCATGTCTAACATTTGTATGAGGAAGCAGTCCTCTACACATTCCAGGAACTTGATGGATGATGTGTGAGCTGCTGTATTGTTCTTTCAAAAAATGTCTGGGTAGTTGAAGTCACCCGTAAGAACTAGGTTCTGTTGATCCAGAGCTTGCTTAAGTGACGCAAATATTGTTTAATTGTCCTTGTCATCTTGGTTTGGAGGTCAGTAGTAGATGCCTACTGTAAGATTCCCCCTTGAAGATGACCCCTCTGATCTTAGCCCAGAGGTGTTCAATAGGGCTTCCAGAATTGCTGTAGTTGACTTCTACACATTCAAGGTTCTCCTTAACATAGAGTGCAACACCTCCACCTTTTCTTCCCTACTTGTCTTTACAAAACACCCTATAGCTGTCCATTGTGATCCTCCAGTCATGTGAGTTGTCCCACCATGTTTCAGTTATTCCTATGATATCATAGCTTTCTGACTGGGTGTGGAGTTCCAGTTCTTTCTGTTCGTTCCCCAGGCTGTGTGCAGTGTTATCCATTCACATCTTGGGAGGCAGCTAAGGAACATTTGTCGCTGTTCTGATGGGCTTGGCTTGTTCCCCAGCTGATTGAAATGGTGTAAACATTGCCACCTTGGACCCCACTCCCTGAGTTCTACAGTTTAAAGCCCACCTCACCAAGTTGGCCAGCCTCCTGACAGATTTCCTTGCCCCTTCTAGGCAGGTAGATCCTGTCCCTCTCTAAACAGGTTATAGTCATTGAAGAATGTCCCATTGTCATAAAAAACAAAGCCCTCATGACAGCACTAGCCATGAAGATAGAAGTTGATTTGCATTATATGTCTATTTTGGGCTGCACCCTTTCCTCTAATTGGTAAAGTGGAAGAAAAGATAACTTGGGCACCAGTACTTTTCACTTGTACCCCCAGGGCTTGGCAGTCTTCCTTGATCTGCCCAGACTCTGGCTAGTGGTGTCATTTGTACCCACATGAGAGTGGCAATGTAACCTGTGCTCTTGAAAAGTTGTGGCACTGTGACAAAAATACGGAACTGTGTATTTCACACCCCCTTAGGAGTAGGAAACCTATTGCTCTGATGGGTTTCTGAACTTATAGGAAGTCTGTATTGCAAAAGAACCATTGCATTAAATTATTGACTGCTCTGTTTCAGGAAGACCTCCACCTTGTTGCACAAAACAATGAAAATGGTGGAAGAACAAATAAATGCTGAAATAATAAATAACTTTGATCCTTTTTTTTTTTTTTTTTAATTCTGTTGGCACCCTGTTACTTCCTTTGATCTTCCCTGCCTTAAACAAGCTAATATTGGCCAAAAGAGTGCAACTGTTACTGAATCACTAAGGTCCTATTTGTTCCGCTTGACAGATGACAATGCATTTTTGTCTTTCTACAGGAGCATAGGTGACTTTGAAGGCTTTCACCAACTAGAGTCCTAATTTTTTTTCCTACCCTGCTTTTCCTTTTTTTCTGGATGGGTTTTGATTCTTATCCCCTTGAGACAGTGTATTGCAGATGATTGAGATACATTTTCTGTTCGATGCTGGTTAGACAACACTGAAGTTCTGTGATTTTGTTGTTGCTCATGATTGTTCTGGCAAGAACTGAAGTCTGCAGCAGCTGTAACATATATCAGTGCTTCCGCTACATTATGGCTAGTTTGTGAGTGTCCTTGCAATTACCTACTTTGTATCTTCCTGGTTTCTTGAATGATTGCTGTTGGTGCTAATTCTTTAGTTCTGTAGAGCTTTCCTGTATTTGCACTTGTTGAATTCCTTGATAGCTTGGTCAAAAGATTTTATATTTAGAGTTTAGAAAATGGACTTCAGTTTTATTAAACAATGCAACCTCATAATGGAAGCAGGAGATACAACATCAGGTCTATTTGAATTTTGTGAAGAAATGGAGAAACTTTCTTTAAGGTGTTATTTTCAGTCACTAGTATAAGCCTGGATATTTAAGTCTGGTCTACTGAGTAAATATTCTTTGTTCTAAGTACTTAGCACAACAAGAACTTAATTTCTGATGGTGATCTTAGGTGCTCCTGAGAACAATCAACAATCATTATAGAACTGAGTGTTTCTCATTGCTTTTTGGTTCAGATTCCACTGGCCATGCCTGGAGGCCTGTTAAGTCAGTTTTAAAATTGGACTTGTTCTTTGGAGTAAGGAGTATACATTATATCACAGAAACAGAATTTTGGAAAGCTTGCAAGTTATTCCCAAAGAATGAGATATAACCTCTGTGGATGTTAATTTTGGACTTCTCTGATGGTTGGAGATGTGTGTGTGAGGATCAGAGACTTAGGCCCTGATCCAGGAAAGCACTTAAACTAATTTTTAACTTAGCTCATCATGATCAGTTCCATTGAAGACAGTGACTGATTCATATTATCATAGAAGAAATATAGCACAACCTTATTTAGGACTATATATTTAATACAGTCTCTATTACTTTTTTTTTTTTCAAATAAAAAATGTAAACGTATCAGAGAACATCTTATAAGGAATCATTTCAAGATCTTCCTGGTCCTGCATGATTTCGCAATAACTGTAGTGGAAGGAGCTGCTAATTAGCTCCAAAACATCTTTTAATACAGATGGTACATTTCTGCAACTTAAATCTTCTGAGATTCTTCTACTAATATTTTCTGAGCGAACTCCTATTGAGATTTCTCTTCTACAAGGGCTGAATTCTTGTTAGAATTAAGAAGTATTTTCTTAACTGGTGACTGAGAACTTTAAAGTACACGTGAGAACAGAAGATAGATCTCCCAGTCACAAAGGCCTGATGGATTGTTCGCTCACATCTTTCCCTACAGCATCCACCATGCTTTTTCTATCTAGAATATTCAGAAATTTGCTGTTTCAATTGGGGTCTGCACAGGATGACTGCAGCCAGTACCTTCCCTGCTGGACATTATAATTTATAACGAACATTTGCTGTCTGACCGTGCTTTTCTATAGCATGTGCCAGATGAATGACTAGTGGCAGCAATGAGCCACTCGGATGTGGCTGTAGTTGTTGCTGAGCCGGTGGGGGCAATAACAAGCCAGTTCTTTACATCAAAGTGAGAGTACAGGAGAATGTGTAGAATGCTGATTAGTTCAACAACTGTTACCCCTTGTGGACTTTTCCTTTTGGACTTGAGATTTGTGAGAATAGGCCCAGAGGTAAATTGACACACCTTCCTTGTGTGGCACTGCAGCAGTCCAGTGGCTCTGTGATAATCTCTAATTGGATAGAGAGTAGCTAAGGTATACAAGAGGACTTGATTTGCTGGCTGCAGTTTATTCACAGGTACATGTTGGCATGCTTGTAATAGCAGAGAAGATTGATTTATGGTGATTAGTGAAATAACTAAGGCAAATCTAATTCTCTGAAGATACCTAGAAAATGAGGGACTTGTGCTACCAGTAGCTGGTAGATAAGAATGGGATGCTGAAGCACCAAGACTTTTCCAAGCCATTTGGGTGAAGAGTTATCTTGGCCTCATGATCACAGTGAGTATAACTTCTCAAGGTTATAGAATTAGCCTCACCACAAGGACCTTTCAATTGGAGGATCATCTTCAGGGAAGGAAATGTGAATGTGGAGGTATTAAAACCAGATGTAGTATATTTGAATACCATTACTGGAGAGAAATAGAGTGAAGAAACTAGGTCATGCCATAAGATTGATTCTACGCTGTCTTCTGGTTTGGAGTGAGGCTCTACCTTGTAACACTTGGACACTGGTCACTTTATATGTCCCTGCATCATGTGTATGTATGGAAGAACAGTTAGAGTGAACTAGACAGAGGAGGGCAGTCATCTTCATCAAAAGAGGCAGCTGGGTTTTTTTTGTGGAGCCACAAAAGATGGCTGACTACTTTTCACTTCAGTCTTGGTGGGTGTTCAAACATATGGGTGCCATTGACTACTGAGAACATGTAGGTCCATTACTGGGGCAATGGGCAACAAAGATATTTTGGATAAGGACTGGAGCAGTTTACAGAAATGCTAAGAAGGTACACTAAGGCCAATGGGTATTTTTTTTTTCCTTCCTAACTCAGGTTATGATAGAGAACTGAGACTCTAATACATTGATTGGGCCAGTGAGTAGATGAATTGAGGGGAAGGTTGAATTTGTCCATGGAGCTTCCTTAATTACTATCTCATTTAGGGAAAATAGAAGACCAGTTAAAAAAGGCAGATGTCTTGATGAAAGAGCACCAGAAGGGTTGAAATTATAAAACAGAATCTTGAAAACAGGCGACTGTGAAGAATGGGGGAATAGACCATCATCAAAGTAACTAATGTCTTCTGAGTATTTTGTTGCAGATCTGTGTATTAGATGCATAGAATCATAGAATAAATTGGAAGGGATGTCAGATTGTCATACAGTCCAAACCCCTGCTGAAATAAGGTATTTTTAGATCAAGTTGTTCATGTAGATCATTTAGATCAGTTTGTTCACCTGAGTCTTGAACTCAAAATTGAGTCTCATCCTCAAAGGACAGGCAGTTCCCAGCATCTCTGGACAGCCTTTTCCAGTATTTGACTGCTCTCATGTTAAACATTTGTACTTAACATCTAATTGGAATTTCCTATAGTCCAACTTGTGTCCTGTTGCCTCATGGACTGTTGCTATGCACCTCCAAGAAGAGTCTGGCTCTGTATTTTCTATATTCTCTGATCAGATGGTTGTAGATAGCAGTGAGGTCTCCCTGAGTCTTTTTTCCTATCTAAGTAGGCTGTCCTACTTGGGAAGTATATCCTGATCAGCTTGGGGCCTCTGGTCTTACTTCTTGTACTGGGAGACCCAAAAGGGAGTAAGGATAACAGGAAGTCTCACATTGATAGGTCTAATTTGAGGTCTCCTCTTTAAGTGTGGAGATTATAAAATGGCCAGGCTCTTGTGTTTCTCTTTAGTTCTTCAGCTGTTAGCAAATATGTCTTTTGAAAAAATAGAGGTGGACCTGCTTTAGTTATCAGTTGCAGTGTAACTTGAAACTACATCAAGAGATATGAAAAAAGTAGTCTTATTAGTGCAGTATTTGAGAGGAGAGAGCTGAGACAGTTTATCTGAGAACATCATCATGAATATTTTTCATGCCCATGGATGCACTTGCACAAGAGCACTTGCATGCACGTATTTAAACCTGAGGTCTGAGAGGCCCTTGTTGCTCAGTACACAGTCAAGCATTCTGCAGGAAAATGAGCCTTGAGAAATAATTCTGTGAGGCCAATTAATTATGAAATATGACTGGTTAGCAAATGGAGCTGACATCGCTAGACAAACCTGATGAAACAATGGAACACCCTGGGGGAAGGGGTGGGGGCAAAGTCAGGGAGAAGAAAAATATTTATGTGTGTTCCAGATGGTCTGCCATTCTTCCATGTCAAAAAGATGGGGGTTTTGATAATCCTAATACCTGAAGGATGTTTTTTCCACATAGATTCCTACTAATGTTCAAATCGGGCTGTGTAGTTCAACAGAGGTACAACTTATCTTTTAAGTGATCTGAAGAACTGTGTTATACTATATGTGTTATACTAATGGTGCTTCATCAATTTACAAATTCAGTCTTCTGTAGGGATGTCGTACTGGGGTGTGTGCAAGTTAGTTTGAAATCACCCCAGGGTACTTCAAGATTAAACTAAATAAAGACTTTACAAATGTGGAATACAGGTGTATCGGTTACAAATCTATAATGGTATCTGAGAGGCTTCTTCGTGCTGTCTTCTAGTTAAGATGCATGCTTAACCCATGCCTCAAGGGTCAGTACTTGTGCAAAATTTATGCTGTCAGGTTGGGGAAGTATGCTTGATTTTCTAAGCAACCTTTTTTAGGGGTTTCCTAAGGGTTCATTTAGATATAAATCTCTCCCTCTACCCACACCATTGCTACATCTCTCCTACAAGATAGCCTGGTCCTTGATTTAAGGAGATTTTCAGCACTAGTTTCCTCATGCTGTCCTCTGGCAACTAGAAATAAGTTGTACAACAATTGTCTTACCTGGCTGTGACTGAAATTTTGTGTTTGGCTTTCACGCCTCAAATCTCATAAACAAAACCAGTCAGTTTTCTTAATATCTCCACATAGATGGGGTTAGGTACGTGTTTCATTTCTGACTGGTTTTGGAAGCGCAAACATGGTAGGTAATATGTGATAAGTTTGAAGATGCTTTACCCTTAAACTAATCTCAATAGATACAAAGCTGTCTTCTGAAGACTTTCAAAGTTTTCCTGCTAGGCTGTTTTCGGAACAGTAACTCATGATGATCAGTCACTCCTTTCAATTTGTCTTTGATACTAGCAGAACAAATGAATATGAACAGAACATGGGATTCTAAGCTCCAGTTTTGCATTTCAGAGCTCATTTTTGGTTTTAGATGAAGCTAGATCCATGAGACATGGTCTGTTAAGATCTTGTGTTTGTGAGTAAGCAGGGAATGTTGCTTAATGTTAAATCGTAGTATTGCTTTTCTACCAAGGAACATCTTTGTTCACAAGTAGTTAACATTTTGTGTAGGAATACAGAGAAATGTCTTGTTTTCTTCTGTTTTTATGCCTCTGTGAAAACATCTGCTAACCCTTTGAAAATCAGTGTTTGCTAATATCTCTTGAGTTTGTCCAGAGTACTCAGGTATGTTGGCCCATTTTATGTATGTAGTAAGTAATTTATTCTGTATGAGTTGGGCACAATTATTTAGTCTTATCTTCTCTCATCTTTCTTAGGTACAAAAAACTGAAGAAATGCACAAGCTAGTTATATTACAGCATGTTGTCCTCTCTTTAGGAAAGGGTGCATTTCTACATGTTGGTTTCTAATGGCGAATAGATGGTGCCCCATTTTGGTGTCAGAAAATTCCGTCTGTACATCTGGATACTGAAATATTATAACTGACGCAGTAATCTGAATCTAAGACCAGGCTCTTAATCTGCCTGAGAAGAGTAATGAAAGTGGAAAACTTTCTGTATCTATACTAGTCTGGATGGTAGCATGTCATCCACTCTTTTGGGAAGTTTTGTGCCCCATCTACTCGGGACTAGGATCTGAGTGAGGAGAGATCAGGCTCAGTCAGGAGAGAGCTTTTAGAAATCTTAATTCTTAAAAACTTGTGATTTTCAAGCATTTAAAAATTGGCCAAATGTGGATGGTGTTTCAGAGGAATAGCAAAAGGCAGTTTTGTGACACACAGTTTCAGCTCCCTGCCAGATTCAAAGTTCCTGCTCCAAACCCTTCATTTGCTACAGCAAAAAGTGTTTCTTGTTTCAAAAAAGGGTTTCTAGACATCTTTAAGGAGGGAAAAGCAAAAAAAAATTCTTTCCAGTTGGCTTAGATAGTTCCAAATTATTGTCTCTGAGCTCATCACTGACATGTAAAATTTCCACCTAAATGGCTAAAATCTGATAGAGTCACAAATAGCTGTAAACAGTCTTAAAATTTAAAGCATCAGAATACTTTACCAAAAATCTATGCTGACATCCCAGCCTAATTTTTCTCGATTACACAGATAATTTCAAAGTATGTAATAGATCTTTCCATACAAAGTAGAGGTAAAACAGAAGGTATATTTAAATGTAAATTAATAAACATATGTGTGGAATAATTGTATTGCACAGTTCCCTGTTTGGAATAAGAGCTATCTTGAGTAAATGTTCTCAAATTCTCTACTTACATTTGATAGCATAAGTTCCCCTTTTAACAGTAAAATAAACCTAAACCATAAATTTCAAATTAAAAATCATTTATCCAGCCTTTTGATGCCATGGCTGGTTTTGATAAGTTAATTGGGGTAGAGGGGGATAAAAAGAAGTATACATCTTTGTATCAATTTATAAAACTTCAGATGTTAAAACCTCTCAGTAACAGGGTGAAATACTTATCTCTGCTAAGAGCCTAAGGAATTTTTAAGTATATCTCTTGCTTTGCCTAGTGATATCAAGGACTTTTTTTTTTTTTCTTTTTTTTTCCAGAGAAGTTTTATAAAGCAGTGGGGTAGATGGTGCTGTTCTCCAGCTGTCTATCTTGAGGAGTTTCCTCACTGGACTAAACACAACATAATTTCTCTGTAATGTTACAGTGGAATCTTGGAAAAACATAATGTTCCTCCTGCTATGTGCAATAGATTCTTCTTTAATTGCAGCAGCTAAAAAAACCCCTTCTATCTTTATAGCTGTGGAACCAAAGCGACGAAGTTTATGGTCTCTCACTGTCAGCAGGTTTATGGAAAATTTATAGTATATGTTCTAAGTTCCGAGTTTACCATTTTTTGTTCCGAGTTTACCATTTGTGCTGAAGCAAGCCCATTATAGGATTAAGAGTTTTGCTATCTGTAAAGATTCCTATATTTTGAACAGTCTTGGTGTAGTGTCTTTACTATTATATCCTTTTCCCTCAAACTGCTGTTTTATCTTGTTCAGAATCAAGAATCTGTTCAGGCTGTTTCTTCCTCCTTTTTTTTTTTTTTTTTTCCCCTATAAACTGAATTTATTCTATTACCACTCCCTGACTGGCTTTCAGGACTTTTAGAAAATTGCTGATGTCACTGGAAATTCCCAAACCCTCTTTTGTTTTTTATATAAATTAGAGTAAGAGTTTCTATAGTATTTGTTATCTATCCTTTCCCTTTTTCTGTTTCTGAGTCCATTTTGCTGGTGCCACATTATTTGCAGTCAGTGGAAGGAGGCTACTTCTCTCACTTTTTTTTTTTTTTTTTTTTTTTTTTTTTTTTTTTTTTAAGCTATGTTCTAGTTTTGAAGTGAAAATATGTTCATGTTGTCTGTTATGGTAAGAATCCTGAATTTGATTCAACACCCTCCTGTTTGTCCATTTGAGCCAAACTGCTAGCTTAATCTGATCACTCTAGTCATTTGTCGACAAAAAAAAGAAAAAAAAACCTAGCACCAAACTGTTCATCATGGATCAAAATGAGCAGAATTTGATTTTAGAAACATATTAAAATATTCTTCAGCTGTAAAGGATGCTAATTTAACCACAGAGCCACAGAAATGTGATTTACTTTTACTGTTACTACTTTGGTATTTTATTAGTGTAATTCAGAGTAAATTCCTTAATCTGGAAAATATGAGTTGAGCACTGGAACTCTGGCATATCTAGAAAAGGAAAATATAAAGGTTGACGTTTTATAAGGAGGAATGCAGGATTTAATCATTCATTTCCATTCATTTAATCAATTAATTTCTCATTTCCATGACAAGGATAGTGTCCAAATCCTCTGTGTTTCGGAAACTAATCTCTTGACTCAATCTCACTAAAAATCACTGTGTCTGAAGAAGCAATTTCTGCTTTGACCTTCCTTGCCAACATGTCTGTAGTGCTTTTCAGTCACAGTGGGCTGTCCTCTCCTGTTTCTTCAGTATTCATCAATTGCTGTTCTCTTTTTCAAACTTCCTGTTTCTCTCCCGTTTTAACATACGCATGCGTTCATAAATCTGGATGGATCAAAGCCAGCATTGATTTTATTTGTATATTCCCAAACTTCAGCAAAAAAAACAATCTATACATGATATATATTTGCCCAATTTTCAGATTTTGTAGAATTGGTTTCCCCATATTTTTTAATGGATGTATGAGGAAGACTGGGATAGATGACTTTCTCCTGTAGTATGTGCTTGGTAACTGCAGAACAATATTAGGCCTTCATTAAGCTGAGAGAAATACATAGGGCAGCTTGTGGTTGTAGTTGTATACACATTAGGGGAGAAATAACCAAATCTGAAGAGGTAGATTTCCCATTGACTAAGTATTTTTTGAGCACTTCTGCCTAGCACTGAGAATGAAGATGCTGCAGCCAATTCATGTTTTTATTTACTCTCTGTTTATTACTACATGTGACTTTTTTAAAAAATGCACAGTGAATGAGGCAAGACCTTCTGTACGGGATCTGCCTATTTTTAAAGTCATACATGAAGCAGCTTTTAACGGAACCCAATTTTTGCATAGACTTCACGTCCACTCGTAAAAGTACCAAATGTTATTGCTATATCCTGTGCACATTTCCATATTGTGCTCATAATATGTAAAACCTGATATCTAATAGATCAGAGTGATTAAGCTGGGTGCTAGAGTAAGTCCTGGCCTTTAAGCACAAATACCAGGTTTTAGAAATGTGTGTGTCATTTTTCTGGGGGGTGAGCCCACAAGCAGATGTATCTAGTGCCATCTCTAAGGCAGAGTGAATTAACAGCATGTGTTAAGTTGGAGCAAGCGAAAAATACCCTCCTCTGATAATCTGTTGCATTTCATAGCTTTTTTATATCTAAAATTCCCACATATAGTATGCAGAATCAAAAGTTCAACTTCTTCATGGGATTTGGTTTCACTAGCCCTCTGCCACACCCTTGACCTTTCTTCCTCTCTTGCTCTTCTCCCACAGAAAAAGTAAGCCAAACATTACTGGATGCTGTCACAGGGATTCCCAGCTAGCCCCTAAGATCTTGTTGGTGGCACTCACATTTTTCTTTGAGATTTGTACCAGGCTGTGTGCTGCAGGGATACCGCAGCCATCTATTGTTGAGCCCTTTTATGGGGGCAGGACTGTAACTTTCCACACTGGCTTGTGGAAAGCTGCTCATAGGGTCCTTAGCTGAAATGGTATGGAGCAGAAGTGATGGTGCTTTTACTTAACCCTACAGTGTGTTTTGATACTGTTTGCATATGATGGAAATTTTAAATATTTGTCTCCCTGAAAACACAGAACCCTCCCAAAATGATTAATCAGGTTATTAAAACTACATGTAAGGCACACAGGATGCATTCAGAAGCCAACTCTCTGTATGCACACTTATATCTTGGATCTTCTGCATAGCTATTACGCTGGAGCATTTTACTGCATGTCAATATAGTAATTCTAACATAGCATACGTGTCGGATAACGCTGTAAATAAAAATTTAAAGTCCATTTTGCAGCACACTGTAGAAGTGGGTACTTCTTACGGCAGGCAGATTCACATTAATTCTCAGATTATGCAGTTTAATATGAGATAATGCTTTCTCTATGTATTAGCGAAGCATGAAACGAGATCTATGAGTGACTGACCTTAAACTCGTAACTGCCATTCATTTCAGTCTGTGTAGCCCAGCAGACTGGCTGCTGAGAGCTATGCTTGCCTGCTGGTTTGTGAGTCTGCAGATGCATGTTCGCCCACTCTATGCAAACATGCACACTCTCTCTTTTTTTCTCTCACACTGTCTGGCATATTTTCAGAATAACTCTTCGAAGACTTTCTGAACTGCTGGGTATGATCATCTGATTATTATTTTTTTTAACTGGGAACATGTTTAGTCCAGTGTTATTTAAACAAGCTTATCTATTTGATCAAAGTCTACGATCTGAAATTTGAACAGGGTAGGTAGGGTGTCTGGGGTGGGTGAGGAAATCTATCAAGTACATATTTATGTGTGTGCTGCTATCTTAGCTGTGTGCCTGCAGAGGTACAAATTGCTTCAGAATAGTTTTGCAAATATAATTTTGGCTATTTTAGTAGAAGTTCTGAAGATATAGTATTATTACTAAAATAAGACCGTTTTTAGTAAACTTTTCTTGAAGCTATTAGTGACCTGCATATTGAGTTTTTCGGTTTCTTGGGTTTTTTGAAGGTTGTGTTGAGTAACTGTGGAGTTGTTTATAGCATAGACTTCGCTAGTATTCAGAGCATAGTAACTGGAGCCCATATATTAATGCGTTTAGGGTTGGCATTAACCTATTTCACTGACTGAACCACAGACCACATCAGTAAAGCTAGAGAGCTTGAAACAGTTTCTCGGGGTTTTCATTTAGCTGGTTCAGGAGAACTGGTTTGTGCAAAGTTAGAATTATATGGAATGAGATTGCAAGATGAAACATGCATGCCACACCTTTTCATTATGTTCTCCAGCTTCCTTTTTTTTTTTTTTTTCTAAATATAACTTTGAGAGGCATTTTAGTTTATTTTAAAGCCATTCCCATTTGATTATTTTAGATCACTTGATTTTCTAGTCTGATTTCAGAATTCAAGTTTGCTGACCTTTTGTTCACAGGATTAGGAAAAAGAATTTCCTGTATTCAATTCATGTCTCATGCCATCAAATAATTTTTCCCTAACTTTTAGGATCTTACTGTAGCAAGGTCTGAGGGATGCTTTCTTTCAGCATTTTATAGCCTAAAAAGAAGCAGAGAGAAATTTCTAGGCTAATCTAAAGCTTTTCCTTGCTTTTTAATGCTACTATTACACTGTAGTGACTTCAAGTTGTTATTACTGATGAAAGTAATAATAAAGAAGTAGCAAATAAAGAAATCTTTTATTCTACATAGATATCATATGCCCTTTGTTAGCTAGTTTTATTGACCGAGGCTCAATACACACACACACACACACACACAAAAGCACACTTGCACACACACATTCTGCTTTGCCCTGTCTGAGTTACAGCATAGTCCTACCCAGGGTCATTACAATGTACACATTACATATTTCTAGCAAACATGAAAATGAATCAAACAGGAGGAGAGATAAGCACAGATAGATTGGAGCCTGCTGAGGAAATAAAAGGCAGTAATCTGCCTGACCACTGGACTACTCTTCCTGGCTGGATTAAGTGTTCTTTCCCGTTAGTCACTGCAGAGCGCTGGCTACCCTGAATTGAAAAATTTAACAACTAGTAAGAATGAAGTAACATTTAGAGGGACAATTATTTGCTGTAACTCCAAAAGTAATTGTTTCTGAAAAGATGTTTAAACCAACGGCGGCACAAGGCAAGAGTTCCTGGCTCATGGCCAGCACCTTGTAATGCATATTAGCACAGATGAGGAGTTCCTAAAAGTTAGAGAGAGGGAGGGAGGGAGAGAGAGAATGTGCGTTTTCAGTGCTCACTCTGCTGTTGTTTGTACCCTCCTCCTTACTGAGATTAGAAGAATACCTGTGTAGTGCTGCTTTATTGTGATTTCTGCTGAGCCTCAGAATAGCTTCTGGTATTTTTTTTAGGTGAACTGCCAGCTGCCGATCTTGCTGTTGACAGTAAAAGCAGATATGTTCCTCTCTCACTGCCATTAATGCTGACCATGACCCTTCACACCAAAACCTCTGGAGTTACCCTGCTGCACCAGATTCAAGGCACCGAACTGGAGACACTGAGCAGACCTCAGCTGAAGATTCCCCTGGAAAGATCGCTCAGCGACATGTACGTGGAGAGCAACAAGACAGGAGTTTTTAACTACCCAGAAGGAGCCACTTACGATTTTGGTACTACGGCTCCAGTGTACAGCTCTACTACTCTCAGTTATGCCCCTACGTCTGAATCTTTTGGGTCCAGCAGTCTGGCAGGATTTCACTCACTGAACAATGTCCCACCAAGTCCAGTGGTGTTCTTACAAACGGCGCCCCAGCTCTCACCCTTCATCCATCATCACAGCCAGCAGGTACCCTATTACCTTGAAAATGAACAGGGCAGCTTTGGGATGAGGGAAACTGCTCCTCCAGCCTTCTACAGGTAAATGCTACAGAGAATTTTTTCTTTCTTCTTTAAGCAGATGAATTCAGAAAATTAAAATGTGGAAATCTGTATGCCCTAATATTTTCTTTCTGTGTAAAGGACCGTGTGATTTAACTGAATCTTCCACGAAACCTAGACTATAAAAAGTACCGTAGAATAAAACAGAACTGTAATTCACAGCTCACTCTGACTGTAAGCTGTAAATTTTGAAAACTGTACATAAATGAGAAACAAATTGGATAATAACTCCTTGTTTCCTGGAAAATGATGAAATCCTAATTGATTAAAGAATGGCAAACAAACTTCCTGTTCTAATATACTAGTATTACTGTCTGAAGTATACGAAAAAGACTTCCACCATCACACGTTTCTGGGTGTGAGTGGTTGTTTGTTCAGCTATTAGGTGGTAGTAAGAGTATTTTTCTCCTCTGGTTTCCTTTACAGTATGAGGAGAGAATATAGGAAGTGGTTCAGAAGCACAATATCCTTCCTAATCAAACTGTTAGAGTTGACTCAGTGACAGCATTTCAGTCAGTAACGATCTTCATGAGCTATCCTAAGAGCTGCATACAAATTAACCTTCATTTTTCATTGGAGGGTGATATGTATTCACCAAAAATCTAGCATTCTGCGTTTCAAAAATAGAAGATCTTGGGGGTTTTTGTATTTTTGTCCCTCAATAGAAGCTGTGTTGTTTTTTTTTTTTTTTTTTTTTTTTTTAAAAAAA
>NW_020799097.1:69871950-69950249 GCF_003259725.1 Athene cunicularia | reverse complement strand
TTTTTTTTTTTTTTTTTGTTGGTTTTTTTTTTGTCTGGAATAGAAAGATAAAAGTGTCATCGAAGGGGGGGAATATTAAATCCTCCGTTTAAATATTTATTGTCAGTTGTGAAAACATTTATGTAATTTTTGAAGTAAGTGGCAGAAATCGATAGAACCGTAGCTTACAAGAAAATATAGTTATACACACCAGTACCCACACTGTTAATGTCTGCATGGTGTTAATAGCATAGTTTTGCATCAGCTTGTTATACTGGGCTTCATGAAGTGAATCAAAGGTAAGTTAGATGTAATCTTTTTTTCCTAGACTCAGCTGTTTATTTGAGAGATACAGGTGAGTTTGCTAGAAATGGAACGACTCTGAAAAAATAAAAGCAAGTTCTTTTTCCCTGTTGAGGGCCAGACTGCCAGACTTATTTGCACAATATAACATGTTACTGTGAACAGCAACATATGTTCTTAAAGACAGTGTAAAGACAGCCTGACTAAGAATCTGGTAAAAAAAAACCAGATCATGATTGCACTTTTTGAAAATGATTAATCAATTTTGGGGAGCAGATGCAATAAAGACTGGTGAAATGATAGATAACGGTTATGTCAGACTGTCCAATACAATGATCTGTGTAACTGAATTGGTTCAAACAAAATGCATTTTAGTGCAACTGAATACAGTACTTCTAGGAAGAGTGAATACATGTCAGAGCATAAAGATTTTGAATGATTACCAGTGACTTGAGGGGGAAACTGCACTTTGTGCTAGATTGAAGGTTTTTTTTACATGAATGTCCAGTGCAAAACTATGGTGAAAAGTGGGGAAGTGACCTGAGATATGTAAACAGTGGTGTAGTGAGTTTGTGAAATTGAAATACACGAGCAGAAAATGTACTGTGGTTGGGGTATTTTACTTCAGGAGGAAACAAGCCCAAGAATCACCTGAAAACAGAAGCTGAACTATGGAAATAATGTCCTTTTATTTTTAAACAGTGAATTGATGTCAGACACTTAAGATAAAATTGATGTACTTTTTTAGTTTAACTACTGGTGCAAACATGTAAAGCTAGTGCTGGATTCCCCATATCCTGACACTTCTGATCAAGGATGGGTATCTCCCCTGAAGATGTGTTTTAGCCATATGCAATTGATGAGGCTTAATGCAGCAGTAATTAGGTGAATTTATGATCTTGATATGCAGGTGGTTTATCTGCATACAGTGTTATGCAAATGATTTAATGGCCCCTGCCAGCTATAATTCTGTAAAGCATGTCTTATGTGGTAATAAGAAACGTGTATCAAAGGACTTGCTATGATTATCTTTTGTTAACAGGCATAGTATTGTTGGAATTCAATTGATAAAAGCTTTGCTTTTTTTCCTTTTAATTTTTGCAAGATTGTATTTACAAAGTTATTCCACTCACAACCTAAAATATTAGGTCTTTGTTCTTGTGTTTTGGCAGCAATAGTCTGTTAAAAATAATTTGCATAGGTGTTCAGTATATGGAAAATATCTAAATATCTGATCTTGGGATTTAAGAACAAGATCTTTAAAAAAATATTGTAATGCATGAACTTCCAATTTATTCATTTGACTAATCTCATTGGTTTCAGTTGGGTTATGGGAGACAGTTATGGGGCAGTGTAATCTGGCAATGAATAAATTGATGTTGGAGATTGGAAGATGTTTAACCACCAAAATGGTGAGTTTCTGGAACAATCTACCAGTAGGAGTGATAAAGGCAAAAATTCTCAAACCAAAAGTCCGAACAAAATTTTAAATGGATCATGATCAGTTTATGGTATGGCTGCCCGCTTCTGTAACAAGTAATGTAACCTAAACCCCAGAAAGACTCCTCTGCAATTCTCATTTACCTTTCTATGTAATAGAATTTTGCTGTTTGGTTTGTAAAACAGAAATATTTACATGGCATCATGCTATTATACTCTGGATTTGAGATGCAAATGCTGCATTCAGTAATACAAGTGGCTAGGGCAATAAATAATAGTTGTAGGTTGGATCTGAAGTTATATTCTGTTAATACTTGGATAAAATGTTAAAAATAGTCAACTGAAAACACTGTATGGGATAAGGAAAACTTTTAATGTAATTTTATTTTGTTAATAAGTATTCAAAATCACGCTGACTATAGACACATGTGTAGCTACATGTGTATAAATTCTGAAGGTATATTTTATTTCTTTGAAAAAGTCTTTCCTTTTCCAAAAGGCTTTGTCCTTTGTCTCTTATTGCAAGAAAATGACAGGCTTCTATATCTAGCTGAAGAACATAATGATACATAAACAATGATTTAATAAAGAATACAGAAAAATATATACCAATCTCCTCCTTATTGAAATATCTAAAATGTGGGGCATCAGAATTTTAGGGGAAAAAAAAAAAAGGGGGCTTAATTAATTCAAATTGTGCTGTCTTTAACTTGACCCCTTTTATGTCTGACCTTGTGGCTGTTTTTATAGGGAGCCAGACTAAAATACCTTTCCCTTATCTTACAATGTCTGTATCTTCCAGTAAAAGGGAGAAGACACAGTGCTAGTTATGTTTTTAATTCTCTTCAAATCTTACTTGTATTTTATTTTCTCAATCATTTTTATAGTAGGTTTTTTATATTAAATGCTGAGTGGTAGTTGATTACAGGAAAACTTGTACTCATGGATATTACAGTAAACTAATTGAAAGATTTCTTTTGTTCTTAACTATTAAATTTGAGTTCTGATCATTTCTAGTTATTTCCTTGCGCTATTCAGCAGGTTTTTGTTCATTCAGGTAAAAAACCAATAAGCTTTTCCGTAGCTAATTTACTTCAGTAAATTCCTGCAAGCAACAGCAAAGATGAATCCTTTTTGTTCTGCCAGTGTGTGGTCCTGTGTCATTCCACTGAGTTTGCACTTCTCAGATCTGAAGTAAAATCGTGTCTGTATTTCAGGCTTTCTGTAGCCTGTGTTTGGTGCTGCTTCCAAATTTGGCCAAAACCCATGTAAAAATGGACTGCACCTACCAGCCACCTGATGAGGGAGTTGTCTGTCAGTCTGTAGTGAGTGAAAGAGGCAGGGGAAATCAGTGCACAAACAGAAATACCAGATGAAAAAATCATTCATTGCGCTCTCACTTTCAGTGGCTAGTTTGTAAGTATCTCCTAGTACCTCGGGTTCTAGATTAATATAATAAAGTATTTATTTAGCTTTAGTCCCAATTATAATACTGAAATTGAATCATTTTAAAGCTGCTATTCCAATCAATATGATCACAGCTTTCATTTTTAATGCTTGCTAAAGTTGAGAAAGATTACAAATGTTTATTGATCCTTGTGCTGTAATTCATAAATCAATCAATCCAAAAAACAGTTACTTAACCTAATATGTATTTTTTACCTTGTCTGATTCTTTATGAATCTTACTAGCTGTTCATGTTGAGTTCTAAACAAAGGATTTTTCCAAATTTTAAAATTAAGAGTATTACAATGAATGCAAAAATTCAAAGATACTTTTTTTTTTTTAATGTAGCATGAGGTATTCCCATAACATGAAGGAGTACTGTGTAATGTAGTGTTTTGGGGTTTTTTTGGTTTATTTTTCTCTAAAGCATCAATCTGTTCTAAGGTTCTCTCTTGAACAGTTTGAGTGTTCAGGCAGTTTCTTGACCACTTGTAAGTACAAGCTCTAAAAATAAGAACACTCCATCTCTGACAATTTTGCAGCAATGGATGACTGTAATGAAAGACACAGGAAGACATGGAGTTATTCTATCTCATGGAAACGTTGTAAAGATAAACCTGTTAAATGTTCTGAGATACTCATAATTATGAGGGACTTGTACAAACCAACTTTGCTGTTTCTGCAGCTCTTAGGGGATGTGCTGATGTGGATCCTGCTGCAAGTGTGTTTGCACCATAAAGTCACCAACCCATATTGTTGAGGGGCATATGTGTTCTGTGCCTCCTTGTGCCCTGAATAAGGCCAAGCAGCAGGGTAAAGTGCTAAAGGAGCTGTTACGCTTCCTCATTATTCTCCTTTCTGCCAAGGCAGGAAGATCTCACCTCCTCTCTCTGAGATTCCTTTTCAAAATCTTCTTATTGAAAAAAACTTTCTTCACTTCTTTATCAGATATAACTTCTGTATAAACCACAGACCCAGGAAGTGCAAGTGCTTTCCATGTGGATTTAAAACTTGTGGCTAAAAACATGGTTGTTGAGGCAGCCTGTGTGGATGGGGTTCATCTGATTAAATGTAGACACCTGGGTCTTTATTTAGGTTTCCACTCCTGAGGCATGTGGTGCCATTTGAGAGGCTGTAAAGTCAGATGGGTCTAGCATATATGACACAGGACATACTATGTAGCTATACTTTTTTGGAGTTGGAGGTGAGTGTCAATGAGAGTCATCACCTAAAGGTCCTCAAATGTCACGTGGCACGGACAGCAGCATCAAACCTTTCACATGGACTCCCTTCTTAGTCTATGGAGACACAGAGAGAAAGAGGCACTGTGAACACACACATTGTCTCTTTCTAAGGAACCTGATTAAAATAGGCCAGGTGCATTTGGGTCTAAAAGTACAAGTTTCTCTTTCTGGCTAAGATGGTTAAGGTGACTCATTATGGCACAGATAGCTGCTAGATGAAGATGGATGCCCAGTGATGTCCAGAGTTATGTGAGATTAATACCACCTGTACATCTCCTGTTTCTAAAGAGTCAAAGTGGCCACCATCTGTAATCTTCTCCATTCAGATAGACACTGCAATATGTCTCTTGAAAGGAAAATGGGGAATTGACTCTGTGTCATTGGCCTTGATCAGTCTTGTTCTGAGGCTATTGAAATAGCAAACACTGCTGGCCATATCTGCTCTGATAGGGAAAGCATTAGTTGCTGGCACCAGTTCCTTCAGCAATTGCAAAGTGAACATCAAATGCCAGCATTTTTTATTAAACCAACAAGAAAGGCCAACCATAGCTAAGGCATAGTTCCAAACAAACACAGAGTCCTGCAACTGAAGTGCATCCACTTCTTCTAACAAATTAAGATTTTAGTAATTTTGGTAATATGATTCTGTTGACAGTAAAGCACTGAAACTAAACATGAGCTCCCTGGTCTGTCTGCAGGGAGTTTTCTGTTATCTATTCGGGCATCGGAACTGAGATTAGAGAGGAGATGCTGTCCTTCAACGTTCTCATGTAAAGTGCTGCTTTCATTGCATTCATTACAGGGGCTGTTTGTAAAATTCGCTGTACAGAGAGGTCACATATGGGGTTGTACACTATCCCTATGTATTTCCAGTGGCCTTTCCAGTGAACTGCAAAGGGTCATAATTTACCACAGCTCATTAGGAACTGTGATCAATGTGACACTAGGCAAGGCAAGGCATTTCTGCTTTTCTGCCAAGCTCAGATGCCAGTTGCTGGGAGGGTTCTTACATCATCTGACTCAAGATATTTCTTCTTCTGGTGCAAGATTATGAATTTGTCAGATACTGCTTGCCAGATTTAAGCTACCACATACTACAGTGATACCTGTTAGATACAAGATTATAAATGTGCAGGATAATCGTCTTCATTGACAAGATATTGGTAACAATACAGGATTCAGGATTGACCTGAGCATTTTATTTTAAACTTTTACTAGAAAAAGGAAATATGGTACTCGGAAAACACTGTGCTTAAATATGACTGTCCTAAACATAAATCCCATTTGATAGAAGCACATAACAATTGCAGTGGTCTTCCAATCATTGCAGTGACAGTCTTAACTAATGATACAACAGCCAGCACTATATAAATAAGAAAAGGTGAAGGTGTCTCCCTTTTCCTCACTGCATGGAAACAGTAAAGGTTGAAAGTCAGAAGTAACTAAGAAGACTTCTTAAGCAGTTGGTGACAAACCATGAGCAGGTGTGCATGTAACAGCTTCATGTCTAGTGGGTGGAATGTCAGACTACAACGGCTGTTCCAAGCGTGCAGTCCACCTCGAATCACACAACATGCGTAGAATATGTCACATTCTGTTTCCATGTACTGCTGTCTTGCAGTGCTGCCAGCTGTCAAAATCTACCTCCCAAGGACCTTGGCAACAGCATCTATGCAGAGTAATTGTTGAATGTGCCTTCCTCTCCCTTTGAGGATGACATACCAGTGAACATCTAGGCAGCACTGGGCTGCATTTAATGCCCATGCATTTCACTTCCCCTTCATAAACTATAGAGTAAGCAGTGTATTTCCCCATCTTGATCATCATACTCAAATAAGGAAACTGTTTTTAAGAGCTTTTCTACATGGAAAAGCTGTATTTCTCCTCTGAATATTTTTTCAGTGTCTCATCAATTTGCAGTGCAAATGTCCAGTTTGATTGCTACTTCCAGTCTTCCCTCCCTCTTTTTTTATTACTTGCTATCATGCTGAAACACTGCTTGATCACTGCAGACCACTTCAGTACTGATCTATGCTATTAAGATATGACTATGGAAAACTTTCTAGGATGCTCCAAAAGAGACATCACACCTAGGAAGAAAGGGGATGGAAATTTACTGCAACATAGGAAAAGTCTCAGCTCATGCTAAATAAAAATAGGAAGATGCTGTGCAGAAAGCAGCAGCTGCAGAATATGTGGCATATAATTTAGGGCCCAAATCTTAAATCACAAGACTGGGAAACACAATATATGCTTTGCAGATAGCCTCCATTGTGTTCCTTATATATAGCCCTGTTAAAATTTGAATATATAGTATGTACTGTTTTCTTTCTATTTATTTATTTATTTATTTATTTTTTACTTTAAATGTAATGCAAGTTTGTGAGACAAGATATATTAATTTGTAAATCCATAAAAAAAGTTTCAGTTTTTAGAAACTTCTTTAATTCTTCAAATTGATCTGTAGACAGATGGAAGCTTAGAAAGTGCTAACTCTAAAAATTGTCATTTAATTTTACTACCAAAGACAAGTACTATAAAATCTGATCTTTGGCAAATATAAAATGTCACATAATACCTTGTCATCCATGTTTTCGGTTTATAAAGTTAGTAAACATTCCTAAAACATTTGTTTTGCTGAGCCATCTTGATCAAGCAGTATCTAGTTATTTTTCAGTAACGTGTATCAGCCGGTGTCTAAAGAAAATGAATTCAGTTAAGTGTTGCCTGCTTTGGTTACTGGTTAACACTTAAACTTGACAGTAAGATCCCTGTTTCAAATTACATGTCACAGAATCCTTGTATCCAGGAAACTGTTGTGGTGGCAAAGAATACTATGGCTGAGAGTGTTTGCCAAATCTAGGTATCTTTGGGGAGCTAATATGTCAAAGAACAGCTTTGTCTGTTTGCTTCCATTCTGCAGTAAAATGATACTCCTCCTTCAGCCAAACTGATAAACACAAGCAAGGAAAAATCTGTATGTTGCCAACATAGAAGCCACTATAGCAGGTTTATTACCTTGCAATAGTTTTGTGTAGTTTGGATTATTTAGAATTTACGAATTGAAAAGTATTTATAGTTTTGTCTTCCCATGCAATGAGAAATATAATCCTAATTTTCATCTACAGGGGTATCAATAAGACATAAACCACGCAAATCCTGGAAATGGTGGTTCAGCAGAATATTAAATATCTGAGAGCATTCTAATTAGGTTGATGGAGAAAGGCGATGAGATAAAAACCCATATAAAATAAACATATCTGAAAGTTTTAATGGCAGCAATATTAGAACCAGTACAATTGAAAGAGGCAGGTAGAAAGAATATCTGCCAGCCGTATTGCAGTTTAACGAGTCAAGCATTGTTAAAGCAATTTGCACATCGATCATTTAAGTTACTATTTTTTCTTCATCCAAGCAGTTAAAAAACCAAATGAAGTGGAAATAAATCTGATTTTGTAGAGAAATTTTTAAACACCCCAGAGCAAAATTCAGCTTTTTTTTTTTTTTTTACAGCTCTAGTCTAGTCACTGCTTACTATTGTCTGTATATGTTCTGCTATTTTTTGGTTAATTATGTTGTCCAGCTTTGGATCATATTTTCAGTGTGATATGATTGTCTCAGTTACTTTTTTTGTCAACATCTTAAAAAAAATATCTAAGTATCATGAAGGGAAAAGAAAATTGTGCTATACTCATGCAGAAACCCTCAATTTTTTAATGGGACAGCCTAGTCACCTTTGTATTATAGATATACCTCTCATATTTGGTAGTGTGAGATGCTGTCAAATCAGGGTTGTTTCTGTTTTGATTTTCCCCAGAAAACCTACTTATATTTAAGCTACAACTGTCTCGCTGTTCATAGTGGGAATTTGTTTGCATCTGATAGCTAAATTATATGAAATTTCATGTGTCATGCATGCTCCATCCTCTCTCAGTGATTATATGTATTGGCTTGATTGCAAAGGCATCTTTCTCTGACAAAAAGTGTGAGGTTGCTTCATTGCATAGCTGCATGTCTTTTCAACAGGACTTTCTCTGCAGTTATTACTGTGGGCTAAAGCAAGTTACTGAGAGATGAGAATCACAGAGTAATGTAAATTTGAAGGGGCCTCTGGAGATTATCTTGTAAACATCCTGCTCAAAGCAGGACTAACTCAAAGTTTAATCAGGTTGCTCAGGCCCTTATCCAGTTGAGTTTTGTAGTTACAGAGGAATGGAGACTCCACATCCACACAGGGCAATCTGTTGCAGTGCTGAATCACTCTTGCTGTGAAAAACTTTTTCCTAATTTATAGTTATTCTTTGCCCAAAGTTGTGTCAGATGTCTCTTGTCCTTTCACTGTGTGCCTCTAAGAAGAATCTGGCTCGGTCTCCTTTGAAGTCTCCCATTAAATAGTTGAAGACAGCAATAAAATCCTGCCTTAGCCTTCTCTTTGGAAGATTAAACACATTCACTTCTCTCAGCATCTTCTCATGTGTCATTCGTTCCAGCCCCCTCCTCATTTTGTGGCTCTCTGCTGGAGATGCTTCAGCTTATCAAAGACTGTCTTCAGCTTGGAAACCCCAAACTGGAAACAGTTTTGCAAGTGCTGAGGGGAACAAGCGTTGCTCTCATCCTCCCATCTCTGTTTATATTAGTACAGCCCAGGACATGTTTGGCTTTCCTTGCTGCCAGGGCACACTGCTGACTCCTGTTCAACTTCTCCACCAGCACCCATAGGTCATTCTCTGCAGAGCTGCTTTCCAGCCCCTTCTGTATTTCTTCAGGGGGTTACTCCATCCCGGGTGCATGGCTCTGTATTTTCCAGTGTTGAATTTCATGACATTCCTGATGGGCCGTTTCTCTTGAGGTCCCTCTGACTGGCAGCTTTGCTTTGCAATATATCTACCACTCTGCATGCCCCCTTCCCCTCAGTTTGATATTGGTCATTAACTTGCTAGGGGTGTAATTTCTCCCTTCATCTCTGTTGTTATGAAGTATTCAGCTCAGTATTGATTGCACAGGAATGCTACTAGTACCTGGCCAAATTTGAACTGCTGATAAAAACCTGTTGAGACTAGCAGTCCAGTCATTTTCCGCCCACCTCATATTTTGTCTGTGCAACCCATATCTCACTACATTGGGAATGAGAAAAATGGTCTCTCTTCTGCTTTTAGTGTCCTTCTGCTTCATCTGTGTCAGTTCTAAAGAGTTTGGTAAAAGTCACACCAGAAAAATCCAGTAAAAAAACTAAGCTTGCAGGATGAGAAGGTGGGGACAGGGAGCATATAAAGGTAGTCTCACTGAAGAACAGAATGGGGCAAGTGAAGAAATCTGGTGGGTCTGGTAATGTAGAAACTTTGAATTTCTGGTGAAGTGCTGTAGCTATCTGTTGTGAACTGGCATACAGAATGTGGATGAAGAAAAGAGAGAGTGCTCTACTAGGAGAAAGTAGATATTATATACGGACCTGAAAGAATTTGGGGTGGACCAGAAGAGTAAAGTTGAAGGAGAAACCCCAGAAGAAGACTGAGCTGGAGATAAAGAGTGGAATTTGAAGGTAGTCTGGAACTGAGACTTGGACTGGGGGTAGGGACTATAAACAAGACTGCAACAACTCCGCAAGCGCGTGTTGCAGAGCATGGGGAAATAAAAAAGCTGACAGGGAGAAACAGGGTTTATGTTGCTGGGCCTATGTAGAACAATCTTCCTCCCAGCAGATATGTGCAACTCTTGCATTTTATTCCTCTCTATTACAGATTTGCCCAGAAGGTAATGGATTAGCCTGGCTGTTGGTTTGTTCAGTCACCCAAGTAGCAGAGGCTGGTGCTGTAGATACGAGCTTCCATCACTCCTGAAACACCAACTGCCACTCAGAAAGACTCAGTGAGATCCTGTTCTGGGTGTTGATTGTTTAATTTCTTTAAAACCTTGGTATTTCTCATGCACATATAGAAAATATAATAAAATTACATCAGTAATATTGTAACATCAGACTGATGTTACAAAGCTGAAGCATGCCAGAACTAAATTTGTGTGCATATATCTTTCTGCCTAATGTCCTAACATGTGAAATGAAGATACTACTGTTTACCACACAGGATCCCTATGAATTCATTGGTGTCTATGAAGTGCCTGTTATAATGAAGAGTGCTATTGAAAATCACACGTGGAAAATCAAGAAGATTGTTTTCAAAGCAGGCTTGAATAAGAAAGAAGACATGACACTACATATGAGTGAGGGGGAAAACATCCAAAATATTGAGTAGGTGCTCAGTCAGTGACTATGGTTTAGGAAACTAATAATGGTATTACTAAACACAGTATCTGAAATGGAACAAAAATGGGTTACAGGCTTGTTAAACCACATATGCAACATTTTTCTTGGAAAAAGTACAGCAGAAATAAATTTTCACTTCAGTCCTTATATGGAATTGTATGTTCAGCTACCTTGCATTTATTTATTTGGTAGGTAGATAAGGGATGACTGCACATAAACAAGGAGTTAATGCACTAGTTTTTCATGTTCTCTAATTTGTTTCTGACATGAACTCTGAGATATGACCCTCAGTTCATTGTATTCCTTACTTAAGATGAAATATTTTGCTGGTTTCATTTCAGCAAAGCACTGAAGATCTAATTCTTCAGCGGGAGAGATACATTTCAGTACAAAAAACAGTACCTAAGCAAATATTAAATGCTCTCTGCGCCCTTTTATTTTTATTTTTTTTCAAAAACATTTAAGAAAATTACCTAGTTCAAGACTGCCTTTTCAAGATCTAAAACTTCTCTGTATGGCTAGCACCAGCTTCTTTATTATTTATTAAATGGAAACATTAGGTATTAATAGCTTCAAGCTGTTTTCATGTATGACCCATTTCCTGACTCATACATGCCTTGTTTTCTCTCTCTCTAATTCACTTTATTGTCAACAAATGTGGATCTGTCTGGAAATGGCAAGCAACCTGAAAGCTGCATTGCCTAAGAGACTGGCCCCAATTCTATGCTGTCCCTCCTGGTTGTTTCAGAACTAAAACCCAGAACAGAGCAGAATTAGTTGTCTTGTTTATTACAGGGGAAATATAGTAAGAAATAAGTGAGAACAGGTCTCCAACAGCTCTGCTTTATGACTTCTGACAAGAGCCATGTTTAAGTCATTGTAGGGTAGACTTGGTACTAGATTACTTGGGGAAAGTCTCCTTGTACCAGAGAAGTTCCTCTGTCTGACGACTACTTGGTACTTTTCTGATGATGTCAAGGGGAAAATTTTAAAAAATAAGGCTGTATCCTATGGCCAGTTCTGAATCCCAGATTCCAAATCAGATGTTTTTTATGACTTTATGTCTCTGAGTGTGAGAGATATTCAAGACTTTTTGTGACAACTGAGACTTCTTAAAAAGTGTAATGCTTAGACATAAGTTAGTCCAACTAAAACATGCCAAGTAGAAATAAAAAATAGAAATATGGATGTAACGGAGGAAAGGAAGTAAAGTATTTCAGTGCTTAATAAATCAGTAGTTTTACTGTACACCTCAGTCATTTCAGCATAGTCAAGAAATGGAGGTTTTATTTACTGCATACTGTGAATCGTTATGCAGGAATCACTCAGAAATGTTTAGAACAGGTATCTTTGCAACTGGGAAATGATGTGTGCTGTCCAGGTTTTTTTGTCTGTTAGGCTCTACACTAAAATTGTTATGGGGAATAATTAATTGAACAGGTACTTTTATTCCATTTTGATACTATCTGCACTCTCGGGCTATTTTCTTTGCCTGTTTAATCCTTGGATTTTCTGAGGACATGAAGTGCTGTTTATACCATGCGACATGCACAGCTGCTGTATAGAAGGAACAAGATGTTGTACAAGGTGATATAGTAAAAAAATTAATTTATGCTTGCAATTAGAGGTTCTGAGATAAGTTTGAAGTTCAGTACAGATTCAGATGCACAGATACAGTTCAGTACAGAAGATCAGATATTAATCCTCATATTGTAAACTGAAGTCTAATACTGAACTGAATTACCACTTCACTAAAGAAATTTCTCTCAAATATGATTTTACATAGATCTAATCTATAAACCTATTTTAACTGTATTTTCTGACCAGATGAATTTGTAATGATGAGAGCATCCTGCATCCATAACAAGATTGAACTATTGTGATGCATTAATTTAGCAAGCCTACCTTATTACATCCTTGTAGTTACTACAGAGAATGTTTGAGGGGAATTGATGGATTTTGAAGGAGAAATAAAACATTGCATTAGAAATCTTGCTGCTAAACTTGAAATTACTTTTTTTTTTTTTTTTTCAAAAATAGTAATAACAATTGCTTAAGCTCTTAGGACAAAATTAAATTCATTTTCTTGTCTGGGAATATGCCCTTTTGCTTTTTGCATCTGCACATATATATCAAGGGGTTTAGCTGAATTCCATCTGCCAAGTTCAGAAAAATATCTCCTGTCTCCTTAAACAAAACAGAACCCAAACCATTTGTTACAAGGTGCTTTGAATATGTATCAGATCTAAACCGAAGCCTACTTACAAGTACCTATTCATACACTGGAAGTTCAACTGAGAGTTGATGCCTATTGTGTTTGGTTGATTGTTGTGGGTCTGCAGAACTGCATCATGTTGGATGAGATGCTCTTTATCTCTCTTTTCCTATGTCTTTTTCTTATCTCCTGACTCACTAGCATGTACAGCAGCAAGCCTCTTATGCACCACATGATGCAGAGTTATGCGTGCTTAACTTTTCAGAGTGTGCTGCTGTGCATACTCTCTCACTGTTGGTCAATTTCTGTGCGATGTGTGCTCCAGAGCATGAAGCTGGAGAGAAGCTGAGCTCTTGGGTAGAAATGCAAAGGGCTGTCCGCATTTTATCAGCAAGTGAGAACAGGAATCAAGAGATGTCTCATGTGGCAGTTCCCACTGGGATTTGTGGAGCAGTGCTGAGGCTGGAGAATGAAGATGCAATTAAGATGTCTTTAGTCAGAATCTCTGCACTGTTGGCTTAGCTTTCCATTTTACATACTGTGCTTTCCAAGATAACCTAATTAAAACTGGTTTTGGATCCTGGATTTGGCAACAGACTGATGTTGGTTAGAATTATTTAGCTTTGTGATCTATAAATCTATATAAATTTGTATGTGAAATCAAGTGACTATGGTTTCAAGCTTGGATATCTAATGCTACATGCTTGAATTTAAAAGTAAGTACCTGATATGCTAGATGGAGCCAGATGAAGAAAGACAGTACAATTTTAAAACTGTTACTGATGTCTCAAAATATTTTTATTAAGCTTAGAACAAAATTAAAAACCAAACCAGAAATTAATCAAAGAACAGAGGCCTTTGGGCAATAATTCAAATATTGATCTATTTGTCTTACAGAATACTTTTGTTATACTTTTGAATACATGGACTGTTTGATAATGAAGCATTAATTTTAGTCATATTTATACCACAATTTAAAAAAAGCCTAGATGAGAACCTGGTGTTGTGTCCTAACCTGCTGCTCATTTAGATCATTTTCTGGAAGAATAACGTCTGAAATGTAGAGTGCTGGAAATTTTTGGGACCGTTTTGATGTGAGAAAATGCAAAATCTGTCACGTTGTTTTGAAGAAAGGTGGGTCATAGCTGCTGGCTACTGCTCAGTCGTAATGCCATGAGGGGCTGAATGGCTGTGAGCGGATCCTGCCTGCCTTCCCAGAGCAGAGGTGAGGAGGGCTGTGCATCCTTCAGCTGCCAGCCTCAGCTCCACTGAGCTGCTGCTTTCCTGGACCACTTTTCCTGTGCTCCTTGGCCTGGGTCATGGTGGGTTAATAGGTTTGCTGTGATAAGCTTAGTGCAACATCCATTTCCAGCATTCAGCTCTATGCAGCAGAGAATGTTTTGGCTAGAAATGAGTAAATAGATGGGTTTTCAGCCATAGGTAGCCATTAAAGAATATTATGCAACAAACAGAAGTTGAAACCCTGGGTGGTTTTTTTCTTTTCATTTATAAGAAGCGTGTGTATCTGGATTGAAAAAAAAAAAAAAGTATGATTCAACACGAGTTGCCGGTGTGTCTCATGTGAACAGGTAATAATATGTTCTTAAATGACAGAAGTGCGGCTGCTGTGTCTATAATACTGTACATTTAATTCTGTGTGAATTTGTCTATCTAATAGACTTTTTCCTTCCTTTGTAATTTATATGGCAGGGAGCAATTACTGTCTACCGACAATAAAAAGTGAGAAGATTAACGAGGTGCTGTATTGTGGCACCTCTGAAGCATTTGAGTTTGTTTTCTGTTGCTAGGAGGAATAAGAAGTGACACAAATAGATGACATGGATTTGCCAAAACTTCTTAATGTCTTGAAACAAAAATATCACAACACAAAAAGCAAATGCATGGATTTGTCACAGACCTAATTTCTCACACATTGCTGCATAAGTTACCTCAAAAATATGTCAACAAGCGTTTTTTCAAACACATATTATGTGCAGTTGCCTACACGAATATATTTCCTACCTTTCATGCGCCACGTTCTCTTTGCTTACTGTTGACTGAATAGTCAGCATATGCAAATTTTTCTGTGGTCATTATCTGAATGAATAATATAGCTACTTTGGGATAATTTAGATAATGTAGATAGGTAAAACTTACTATTTACTCTTTGATTAGTACTGATGATTAAGACACCTATACATGAAGAAGAACAGAAAAATTTGCAGTCTACAAGCAGGAAAGAGAAGATGCAGAGGAAGGAAGAAGAGAACACAGTCCAGTTTTTTAATCTGCTGTTTAATACTTTATACCATTGTAATCTGTCATTGGTCTGATTAGCTGAAAGCTGTCACTGAAACAGTTTTTCACCTGTCACATTTCTGGTCATGATTCCTGTGGCTGCATTAGTAAGCTGGTGGAACCACACAGTTGGGATCCTTCCTTCTTCACTCTGCATTTTCTGGTGTCCTCACTTGCCTCAAGTCTTACGACTGTGTGTTGAACAGCATTAATTTGCTACTCTGGGCCTAAGTGTCTAGGGCCAGAAATGAAGGGAGAGCAAGACTGCCCGGTCTGGCAGAAGTTTGCAGTTACTACTTCTTGGACAAATAAAAATGACAGTCTTTGTAGCCTTTAACACTAAATTTTCAGAAGTGATGTCTAAAGATTACTTAGAGAGGTGCTGAACGCTCTCCTTGAATGGAAGGAGATCAGTAGAATCTAAGAAATTTAAAATCAATTTGAAAAATCAGTTTGCCAAGGGTGTCTTAAATTGTATCCTTTATATAACAATCTATTCAGATTCTATTTCTTATTAATTTTATTTTATATTTTTTACTCTTCCAATTCTATTTTTAGCATACGTAATTTTCTGTTTCTGGAGATCCTCTATGACAAATGTAATAGAGGTTATATTTTATTTCACTGTGTGTCAACAGTGCTTGGCCTTATAAAGCTAGCATACACTTATCAACTGGGCTGAATGGTGTTGCCAGACTTCACTGCTCTGTTTCAAACTCCAACTTGTTTATCATGTGTTTTACTGTTCATTAATATTCAGAGAATGAATTGGCATGCACAGTTGAATTCAGCACTTTCCAGAGCACAAGTATGAGTTAAGTACCTCAGGAGGAGCAATGTTTCACAACGAAGTACACAAATTTAATGAGGCATCATATTTCTGTGCAACCATCTTACCTCCATTTTGACTGAAAGGAAAAACTAAAACATGCTAGTTTGAGGTCTATGTCTTCCCTACTAGAATCCAGACCTCTCAAGATTTAAACTTGACATAATTTGTTATTAATTTTTCTTAACAGAGGAAGAGTGTATAACAAGCTACAAACCACAGGTATTCTGTTGGTCTGACAGCACCAGTGTGCTGTGAACACTTTTAGCAGGCCAGCTCTGAAGGTGAAATGCAGCCCTTCTTGTATGCATTGACTGGTTGGTATGATGCATTTTCAGACAAGCTATTTGTTTGCCTTTTGTCATGCTTTTGCACCCGTTCTTTATCGGTAACACTCAGTGATGTGCTTTTGTCCTATCTGTTACACTTGTTATGTTTTCAAGCATATGGCATTCAAGGCATCATTGAATTGCTGGGATGCATGTTCCTTGTACATGGGCATCAGGTAGGACTGATGATTCACTTCGCTGGGTGAAAAACTATCTGGATGGCCGGGCCCAAAGAGTTGTGGTGAATGGAGTTAAATCCAGTTGGTGGCCGGTCACGAGTGGTGTCCCCCAGGGCTGGGTATTGGGGCCACTCCTGTTTAACATCTTTATTGATGATCTAGACGAGGGGATCGAGTGCACCCTCAGTCAGTTTGCAGATGACACCCAGTTGGGTGGGAGTGTTGATCTGCTCAAGGGTAGGGAGGCTCTGCAGAGAGACCTGGACAGGCTGGAGCCATGGGCTGAGGCCAAGTGGAGGAGTTTCCATAAGGCCAAATGACAGGGGCTGCCCTTGGGCCACAACAACCCCCAGCAGCGCTACAGGCTTGGGGAGGAGTGGCTGGAGAGCTGCCAGTCAGAGAGGGACCTGGGGGTGCTGATTGACAGCCGGCTGAACAGGGGCCAGCAGTGTGCCCAGGGGGCCAAGAAGGCCAATGGCATCCTGGCTTGTGTCAGCAATAGCGTGGCCAGCAGGGACAGGGAAGGGATCTTACCCCTGTACTTGGCACTGGTGAGGCTGCACCTCGATTCCTGTGTTCAGTTTTGGGCCCCTCACTACAAAAAAGACATTGAATGACTCGAGCGTGTCCAGAGAAGGGCAACGAAGCTGGTGCAGGGTCTGGAGCACAGGTCGTACGAGGAGCAGCTGAGGGAACTGGGGGTGTTTAGTCTGGAGAAGAGGAGGCTGAGGGGAGAGCTCATCGCCCTCTACAGCTCCCTGAAAGGAGGTTGCAGAGAGCTGGGGATGAGTCTCTTTAATGAAGTAACAAGCAATAGGACAAGAGGGAATGGCCTCAAATTGCACCAGGGAAGGTTTAGACTGGATATTAGGAAGTATTTCTTTCCAGAAGGGGTTGTTAGGTGTTGGAATGGGCTGCCCAGGGAGGTGGTGGAGTCCCCATCCCTGAAGATGTTTAAGAGTCGGGTTGACTTAGCGCTGAGAGATCTGGTGTAGTTGGGAACTGTCAGTGTTATGTTAATGGTTGGACCAAATGATCTTCAAGGTCTTTTCCCACCTAGATGATTCTGTGATTCTGTGATGCTTCTGTCTTTTCATCTGTGATCAAGTGTTTAACCACAACATGAAGAGTACCAGCCTTGGACTGGTACTTGACTTTCATCTGCTGCTGATAGTTCAGGCTAGCTATGGCCTGCAAGGAAGTTAATCTGTTCATATAATTGGGACCATGTGGGTCCCAGGTACTAGTAGTTTGGTTTGATGAAACTGGCTTAAGCAAAAATAGGTCCATACATTTAGGAACTTTTTTTTTTTTTTCCCCAGCTGGGCCCTAGACTGTGCATTGTTAGTCTAAGGACTGCAGAGGCTTTGTTTCTAGGGTTTACTGTAAGGAGCTGCAGATAAACCACATCTTCTGCGGCAAGTACAAAACATTTTTACATGCAGGTGTCAGATTTCTCCAAGTGTCTAGTTCCTTCCCAGCTGCCTCTATCACATCTTTGGACTTGGCACCTCTGCTTAGTCTTTTTCCTGTATTCTTGATAGCAGCTGGCATAGGGTGGCTTGTCCTGGCTGGTAAATTCTTTGGAAAAAGATTTTTGTCTCTATGCTTTGTCTCAGTTGGTTCAAGAGGTCTGTATGTGCTCTGACGAACTTAAAATCACTACTCTAAGTAGTCTTCTATTTTGCCAGCATTTATTTTCCTGTGGCCTAGAACCCTCTGATTTCTTCTTGGAACCATATGTGGCTGTACCAGTGTTTTGTTTCAAAAGTTCATTTTCAAATGCAGTGTACCCCTTGAAGTTACATTTTCAGTTTAAAATGTCATTTTAAAGGAAAATAGCCATTTGAAATGATAGATAGGTTTAGATTGGAATTTTTGCAACGTTATCTACATTGTATTACACAATCTGCATTCCTATTTAACATATTTTCTGAGGTTGTGTAAAGGAGAACATTTATCTCTTTCAAGCATTTTACTTTAAAAATGTCCTGTTTAATGTTGGTCATTGAAAGATTTTCCTAGGAATTTAGTGAAGCTTTGGGTAAATGCTTAAATTGCAGTCTTAATGTGTGCATCTGAAACATTTAAAAAGAGGGCTTGCCTAAGAGTAAAAGGAACACGTGAGCCCATAAAAGTCCTGAAGGAAGATTTATTACTGATTCCTGTGTTTCTGCTGGCATTTACCTTTGAAATAGTCTGGAGGTAAGTGTAAGAATCTGCCAGCACTTCCTGAAACACCCTTTTCAAATCTATTGAGTGCATTTTCCTTTCAGATGGTAAGATTGTGCTAGTTTATCTGGATGTTAGAAGAGAAGAAAAAAATAGCCTAGTGGCTGAGTAATTCTGTTTGCCAGGAACAGTGAAACCTGGAGAAAAGACTTCTGGATGTGTTATGTTCTTATATGAAAGACTGAATGTCAACATTTTCACAAAAGTCATATTTTAATACTAAGACTGATATAAGAAATGCTGTGGTACAACTTTTCAGTTTATGCTTTGAGGCTTAGCTTAACTTTAATGGAGGCAAGGGTGACTACATACTTCTAGAAGCATCAGAGCTCTAGGATATGCACCAGAGATTGTCAGCTGAAGCTGGCCTTTCGTTTTTTTTATGCTTCCAGCTTTTCAAACATATATTATTCTTCAGATTTTTTACACTGAAGTGAGATGTCCTGTGTCCATGCTTCCAGAGTGTTTGCCCGCCAGACCCTCCACTTTGACACACTTGTGGGCACAGCTGATTGCCACACTCAGGCCCCTGTTGCTTCTGTCCCCAGAGCCACACAGCCACACATCAACTCAGTATTGCTGCCAAAAATTTGTATCTGTGCAGTGCCCAGAGACGCTTTGTCTGTCAGCAGATTTTTCATCAAATTTGGCACACTTTTAGACAATAGATTAAGGTTTTTCCTCAGATTATATGACTCTACATACACCAGAGCCTGTGGGATTGCCTAACTGAACGAGAGAGATGGTGTCAGAGACAGATAGTGCCTAGACAAAACTGCCTGGCAGGAGGTAGAAATGGGCAGAGAAACCCTGAGCAAGTTGACTGCTCATTATTTTAGATCCTAGCAAACTGGATCAAAATATTTCACTGGTGGTGTTCCTTAAAGAGTAGAAAGATCATCCAGTGATCAGGGATTCAAAAGACACATCAAAAAAATAATTTGCAGAGATTTTACTCCAAAGATAAAAGAGCACCATTAATTTTTAAATAAGCAAATGGTATCTGCCAGTTGTTAAAAGCAGCAGAGATCTGTAAATGGGCCACTTGAAATGTACGTATCTATATAAGAGGATGTTTTTCTAGTGCTGCTTAGCACAACAGAATCTGAAACATTAAATATTTCTCAAATTCACTAAGGGTCAGTGTGGTGCCCAGCCTTTGAGAAAGGGAAAACTAATGCACAAGTACAATACCTGGGGAGTTATAAAGTAGGGAAAAGGACTGCAGAATAAAAAAAAATGGTCTAAGCAGTAGAGAAGATCATAAGCTAAATACAAATCAACAGAGCAATCTTTTGCAGAAAAGACAAATGGTATTCTGTGAACTGAAAAAGAGATGGTCAATATGCTGTTGTAGGAGATACTGGCAAGGCCTCTTTCGGAGTTTTATACCTACTAAGGGGCAAGCAAGGTCCTTATGAGAGCAGCAAGAGGATGGGAGAATTAGAGAGGAGACTCTGGAAGGAAGGCTGGAGGCTGGGAGGTGGCATAGCAGGAGCCTTACAAAGGGAAGATGTGTACTAAGGGGACAGCAGCTGAATTGTTTCTCCAGGCTAACTGGAAAAAGCTGAGGGCAAATGAGCTTAATTTCCAGCAGAGAGGATTGAGGCTAGAAATTAGGTAGTGGGGCAGCAAACAGTCCATGGAGAGAGGCTTAATCACTGTAAATGTTGTAAGGGCAAGTTCTCATGGGGCAGGTCTAGATATATAATCTTTTAAGCCATACTGTGTCCCTTCTTTACTAAATGCTAGTAGATAGCAATGCAGAGTATGTAATTTCTGTAGATGTGTTTCTGACACTTTCAGCTGAAGACTGCAGGGCAGTGTGAGTGCTGGTGGAGTTAGCAGCAACTTCTGCTCATGCTTAACACTGCAGAACTGTACATGTGGATGTGTCTGTAGAGTCTTTTTGCTTATCATATACATGTTTATTTCTTGGTGTTTGAATATCTTTCTGTCAAAAGTCTTGAAACTGGGATTTATGCAAAATGAAAATTCCACAGAAAATATTTTTCCCTTGAAAATAGGAGAAATTTTCTTGTATGAACTTTTTCTTTGCAGAAACTAGATTTCTGCACTGATTTCAATAGTCTTCAAAATATTAAGAGGACAGTGTTTTTTTCTTATTTCAGAAGTGAAATTCTGGCAAGAAATATTATGGCATTTTTCACATATTGAAGCTTGCATGGCATCTCTCAATTGGTTCTTCAAAGATGTGTTTCTGGCCTCAATTTTATCCAATGGGCAAAGTGTTCTGGCATACAGGACATCAGGGCTCCAATGGGAAGGGTTACTGTGATGAAGGATTGCCTTATAAGAGGTGCAGTCCCAGTCCAGATGAGAAAAGACAGAAGTAGAAGTGCAAAGTACATAAGGCAAGGCCCTATACATAACTTAAATCTCATAATTTTAAAGGTATTATAAATAAATATTTGTGTTGGGTTTGTTTCTGGTTTAGCACTTAAAATGAGCTGCTAGCCACAGAATTTTAGAAATATTAAGTTTAGCCTTGGTAAAAAATATATAATTTTGTCCTTTTATGATTAGCAAGTTATACATGGTCAACAAATGGCAATACTAAGGTCCCTCAATCCTTTAATTACAAATCTCAGTATATGCCTGTGGAACTGGTGGGTCAGGTCAAAGAAAAGTAGGATTGTATATTAACAAGAGTAATCATGGCAGACTGGGTTACAATTGTATGGGGAGAGGCAGAAGAGTGCAGCTTTCCTTCCCAGGGCACAAGGAAAATAAGTAGTGGTGCATGGAGAAGGAGCGCTTTGGATGATGTGCCTGTGGGGAGTCTGGGCATCGGAGAAGTAGCCAGGCAGAGTCAGGCCAGGCACTGGAGGAGAGGCGTTTGTCTTTTCTGGACAGGGAGACTGAGACTGGAAGAAAAAACCAAAGGTGGAGGTAAGTCTAAGACTGGGACAAGAGGATCTAGGTGGGTCAAGAGAGAGCACTTGACAAAGAACACCTGTGGGATGACAGAGCAGACATTCCCACTGACAGCAGTGGCAGCAGCCTCTATGTATTTACTAGCTTTTACTTCTCCTAAACTGGTGTAGAATAAAGGACCTGTAGTGTCACTACTTACAGCCCTTAGGAGGTATCACTGACATTCTTCCTCTGTTGCTCAAGAATAAGAATGATCTCCTGCCATTGCCTGCTCCATTAAGGCAAGTGAGAGGTGCACCAACAAGTACCATCCCTACCGACTGTGACTGTAGATACGAGGCAGAGGATAACATTTTTGGTTTTCTAGATGTTCTCTTTAGAAGATGAGAAGCTACATGCACAAAAAATGTTATTTGCAAACTTGTATTTTTAATAAGCCCAAATCAAGGTGACTAGTGCAAATCTTATTTTGACCCTTTGTGCCTTTGTGTTTGTTATTTTTATAATTATTTTCATAATTATAAGGTAATCCTCAGTGAACTGCTGCTTCAATATATGAAAAGGATGAACTCTGGAATGTGTCATGCTCATACAGTGAAATATGTAATTGTTTGTAAATTCTTTACTCCTCACAAAGACATAATTTAAAAAAAAGAACAAGGCAAAAATTTCAGTAATACTAGGTGAAGGCAGCTGATTGCTGGCCTAAAGAACTAAGTTCTCTGTCTAATTTTGTCACAAATGCTCCTGAGAAGTTCAGAAACCATTTAAATCAAACTCCTCACAAGTATTTTCCTGTTGTGTTGTAATTTTCTTTGTGCTGAATGGAAGTCCTACAGTCTGATGTATTTAAGTGTTGAACATTCACCCTTGGAATTGCAGACAAGGGAAGTAGCACTCGGAACATTCAAAATACTATTTAATGGTGGGAACTTAAAAAACCGAGGTTGCATATAACTCAGTATCTAATTTTGACCTTAATCTCTCTCAGGCTCATTTTTTTATCCTTTTAATTCACAAGAATATTGGAAAAATACATTCATTAGCACCTGTTAACTGCTAAAATAGTGGCACAGAAATACTAGAAGGAAATTAATTCTGATGTTATAGCTGAATTCAGATAGTGTGCTGATCATAAGGACCCAGATGCTGAACAGTCAGGAAAAAAAAAGACAGAATAGCTTCTCATTTAATTCATTATTTTTATTCTGTGCACTGATGAGCTGTTGTCCTTGCAATGTATGGTCATATAATTACAGATAACAGACATATCCACAGGAGGGATAAATGAAGCTTTCAGTTGCATTTGCAAGGTGCAGTACAGCCATGTGCTATATTTAAAATCTTAATCTTCTTTTAATATATATACATATAAAACATGTGTCTGGATGTTTCTGCATTCACCTTATGTACAGAAAGAAATTATTAAGCTTATGTGCATAAATAGAAAACAAAAAGAATGCCATTGCTTCAGAACTGTTTGAATTCTGGGCTACTCTGTGAGGTACAGCTACACCAACACTCTTCACTTAAGATTAATGAAAATGACCCTGAGTGAGTTGTAGTTTCAGTTGCAACAGCGCTGAGAAATAGAATGAAACAGAACCAGTTTCTCAGTGTTTATTTCAAAGATTTTTCTGCATAAATTTAAATTTCAAACCTGTTGAACTGACAAATAGATTGAGCTCTTTCCTCTTTTAAACCCACTCCCTATGCCCCTGCCATCCCCAGGAAAAGCTTCCACATTTTTCAGGAAGTTGGGCAAACCTCTATGTTGTCAAGGGGATCAGCTGCAAAACATTTATAAACCATGGAAAATCGATCCCAGGAGTGGGAGTATGGAAGAGAAAAATATTGAAAACATCCAAATTCAGGTATTAAGCATGTGAATGAGAAACCTGGGCTCCCTCTCCCTCCCATCAATAGAACCTCCAGCAAATGTGGCTGGAGATGCCATGGACCACATAGTCACTGTGTGTAGATACATCTCTCTAGACTTTAATCCAGTCTGCAAATATTAGTGACAGATCTGAGAAAAAAATTAAATTTGTCAAAAATGATGTTTTAAGGGACTGAAGAGATGTGCAAATTTATAGTGACTTTAGCAGATAGCTTTAGAGGAGATTTTTCTTCACACATGGCAGGGTTTAATTTTGACATATCCAAATGTAGTATTTCAATCACTCATTTTAAAATTAACCAGAGTTAAGGATGTAAGAAGTTGATAAAACTAATGCCAAAGGAAATGTTTAATTAAATGTTGAGTAAGAAATTTTGATGACCTAAGAAGATAGGCTTTTGTTTTCATGTTGACACAGCCTGTCCTCAACACTACCATTTCTCAGTCAATACTGAGATATTTCTCCTAAGGTATTTTACTTTATTTACCAAATAAAATTGTATTTTATTCTAGTTCTGAAGAAAATATTCCAGTGTCTTCTGACTATAAATTGAAATACTGTCAATATTTCAAGATTATTTTATTATTTATCTTTCATATAACTTGATTTAATTGATTTTTTTTCCTAATTTTCTCTCCTGTCAGTTATCATTATTTTCTTTTTCCTGCACTTTTTGTTTCCTTGCCTTGTTTTTTCTTAGTTGGCCTTCACATATATCTTCTGTTATTTTAAAAGTAGTTCTTCGTATTGTCTCTCCTCATTCCTTTGTATCAATTATTTCGTCACCTCATCCATTCACTACACTAGCTTAGGGTCTTCTACACAGGTAGTCCTATTTAGGTGTTCCTGCGCTCGCCCTGAACGAGGAGAGCAGATAAGAGCCAGATCCTTGAAATGAATGAGAGAGAATCATGGAATCACAGAACAGTTTGGGTTGGAAGGGACCTTAAAGATCACCTAGTCCCAACCCCCCTGCCATGGTGTGATGGTTTGACTGGCTAAATGCCAGGTATCCACCAAGTCGCTCTATCACTTCCCCCCCCCTTTTTCCCCTTGTTTTCTCAATAGGGTAAAGAGGGGAAAGAAGATAAACTAACCCTTGTGGGTGAAACAAAAGCAGTTTTAATATAAGCAAGGCAAAGCAAAAGTCCGCGCGCGGAAGCAAAAGCAAACAGATTTAGTCTCTACTTCCCATGGACAGGCGATGTCGGGCCTTCTCAGGAAGCAGGGCTCCAATACACGTAGTGGTTGCTTCGGAGGACCAAGGGTGACCCCACCCCCTTCCTCCTTCCTCCCAGCTTTATACTGAGCAAACGTCATATGGTATGGAATATCCCTTTGGTCGGTTTGGGTCAGCTGTCCTGGCTGTGTCCCCTCCCAAGATCTTGCCCACCCCGTTCCACTGGGGGAAATATCAGAAAGAGCCTTGGTGCTGTGTAAGCACTGCTCAGCAGTAGCCACAACACCAGGGTGCTATCAACACCCTGCCAGCTCCCGACATAAAACACAGCACCGTGAGGGCTGCTGTAGGGGAAAACCAATTCCAGTTCAGCCAGACCCAGTACACATGGGCAGGGACACCTCCCACTACACCAGGTTGCTCAAAGCCCCGTCCAGCCTGGCCTGGAACACTGCCAGGGAGGGGGCAGCCACAGCTTCTCTGGGCAATCTGTGCCAGTGCCTCACCACCCTCACCATGAAGAACTTCTTCCTTACATCTAATTTAAATCTACCCTCTTTCAGTTTAAAGCCATTACCTTGTTCTATCACTACATTTTCTTGTAATGATAAAGCAACCAGAGGAGCTTTTCTCCAGCATGAAGGTCTCCTCCCGCATGGTTGTCACAGGTGACAGGGGAGATGATGTGCAGCTCTGCTCTGGTGGCCTTCCTGGTCGTGCTCTGGTGGAAAGACTTGTGAAGGCATAGGGGGCTGCGTAAGGCTGTGGGAGAGGGAAGACAGGGGGCTGGCCATGCAGTCCATATAGAGATCTGAATTACAGGCAGCTCCTCATCCTACAGCTTATTTTTACCCAAGAGTGTCAAACTTTCACAGCTATGTTTGTCACTAGCAGAAATTGAAGATGAACTGAAATGTCACGTTTAGTGAGGTAGGCGCTAAGCTGGAAGGGACGTCATCACTGTGAAATGCTTATTGCTCTCGTTTTTGATACTGCAGCCAGAGACATTAACTTGCTGATGACCAGAGAATAAAATGAAGATAGTGGGGCAAGAAAGGCCTACATATATATTACTTACCTAAACGAGACCAGGACATGGGTGCAAACACCAGCATGAAGGCTCTCACTGCTTAATAGCTTCACACTCCCAGGCATGGTTTGGCCCGGCTGAGTAATCCTCTCCTAGGACATGATTCAGGCAGGAGCTATGCAAGCGTCCTTTTCCCTTGGTGTCACAGACAAAACCATCCTTTTTTGAGGAGGAAGAGAGTTTAGCTGTGTGAGTGAAATGTGCTCAGAGCCATGCATCAGGAATCTCTCGCAATCAGGCCCCAGGGTGAGCCTCAGCTGATTTTCATCCCTGGTGGAGGATCAGCCAAAGAGTGACGCTGGCTTCTGAACCCACTGCTAGAACCCACGCGTAGCCCATTTTGTGCCAACTCTGGCTCTGCATGGGGCCGCCTCCCAAGGTCCCATCTATCCTAAAATACCCTGTGATTCTGTCCATTTGATATACAGCTTCCTGTAAGACTTTCTCTCTCCATCATCAAGTTGTATTTAGCTTAATTACAACCCTAGGAATTTGGGGATATTTGTTTTAAGCCAACATTTTCATTTGGTTGGCATATGATTTTTTTTTTCATCTTCAGTGGAGCTGCTTTCTGAGAGGACAGTTTTGAGGTATTTAATGTACTTGGTAATTTTCTGTTTACTTGTATGTTTAGTCATTCCTACTGCAGTGCTTCCTGAGATGTCTTTTAAAGTATTTTCAAGCACTTAATTCTGTTCAAATAATCTTTCATGAATATTTTGCCCCATATGGAAATTCACATTCTAACAGCAAGTTAATTAATTTCATATTGAATAGCAGAATGGCGTTATAATAAATCCAGTGTGTGGAAAAGTGTTTGTGCTAGACCTTGACTGCATTTGAAATGGCCATTAGTTTTGAGGCTTCTTACACTGGGAACTTCCATCTGTTCTAGTAAGAAAGATTTAGCAATTGCAGATTAAAGTTTCTGATATGAAAGTAAATTCAAAAACTGGAATTTTGCAAGGTGTCTCCTTTAGCTGCTTAAATAACTTTTCCCTTAAGCCCTCCTACCTATGAAATATCTTTATTTTGGAAAAAGCTGGGATTGTGAATAAATCGGACCTTACCTCAGTGTTGGGTGTATTTGCACACTGTAGGCTCTCCTAAATTCATTCTGCTTGCCAGTCAGATTACCGTGGTGTAAGTTTACATTAAAAAACTGTAATTCCCTCATGTACAAATTCTTTTTTACCTTACGGTCAACATGGAGTTAATGATCTCTTGGCTGACTCAGAGTTGCAGACGTGAGTGAATGTTTAAAGCAGAGATGTCTTGTTTGCTAACACATTTATTGAAGAACAGACTCAGTTCAACATAGGTGGAAAAATATGAAAGTGAGTGTGGAAGACAAGTTTGTCCTGCTCTGCAGGTCCAAAACACTTTCCATTTTATGTCTGCTGTGTTACTACATTTGGAAATGAGCAGTAAATTCTGAGGGTTTTTTTGCTTTCTAATCTGTTCTGTTTCGGTGCAGGCCTTGGAGGGAGGGCTTTATCTGGGGTTTTCTTTCTTTTCGATTCGTGTTTCTCTTTGGTAAACATAGTTGACAAGAACCTTTGGTCTTTTTTTGTTATTATTTGCATAGATGACAAAGGAAATTGTTGAAAGGTTCTGCTGTTGTATTTTGGGAACAATGATCTTGCCAAAGTTATTAAAGTTGGGTTAGGTTGTTGCACTGTGTTCTTTAGAAGGCTAACCCTTGAAACATCACTGAAAACTGAATGAAGAGCAGACATTTTTTTGTCAGGGCACAGAATCAGTGGTCTGTGATGTGCACTAACTATCAGCTGATTTCTTGATGAAATTTGAGATGTTACTCTGATTTAGAAAGCTCTGTGTTAATGGGATGCTCTTTTCCCAAAAAGATTTCCTCCCCATCTCCTTTAATAAGTACTAGACTTTATTTATTAGCAGTTTTCATTTCCATTTATAAATTGAAATGGGAGGCAGGATGCTATTTCTGGGGAGGATAGGTCTAGGGGTATGTTAGTGTGCTTCCTGCTGTGGTTCAGAAGAGCCTGAATGTGATGACTCTTCAAGACCAGTTTGCAAAACCTTGCTCAAGTGGTGCTTGAGTGGCACTGATTATTTGAGGGAAGACAGCAAGGCCATTTTAGACTCATCTTGCTTTGTGAAGGTCTGCATTAACAGATTTGTAGTGCTTTTTCAATGTAACAAGTTTGTGTGCAGGAAGGCAGTGGGGGTCTAAGTCAAGTACAAGATGCCTGGGCATTGTAAGCAGATGAGAGCAGTGGCATTGCTCTCCTCTGTCTGCTATCCCTTGTGCCACAGATCACAGGCAGCATATTGGCTCATAGCTTCTGCCCACAGCCTCCCTCTGAAAATGTGACCTCCTTGTGTGACAGAGGATGGATAGAACCTGTGGGACAGACTCCCTGCAAGCAGCGTGGCAAAATATGTCTGTCTTTACTGCATCTTCTTTGTTGGTGTTTATGCATCTTATTTTCTTCAGAGTCTACATTACTTGTGAAATTTCTTATATGTTCTAGATAGAAAAAGCTTGCTTTGTTTGTTTCAGGCTATTTTTCAGTAACTTTTTAATATTTTTGAATATAATTTTAATAAAAATGTATTTATGAGCCTAGTCTTGATCTGAATGAAGATAAATATTCTGAAAAGATAAAAAAATAAATTATCTGGACTGATGACTGATACTTTTTTGTATTTCTTTACTATGTTTTGGTTTTACCTGTTAGTTGCAGTGTTTCCTTTTGTATCTGACTAGGAAGCTAGGATTGCTTTAGTAAGTTTATGTGTCTATGTGTGTGGTGTTGGAAAATTACTATACAACTGCAAAAATATGTCATTGTTTTGGAACTTGGAATTTTTTTCTTTTTACTGTTTTTTAAAGTGCTTTCTTTTAAAAAAAAAGTTAGACTTTATAAAACTGTAATTTATTTGCAGTTCTTATTGATATGAAAATATTTTTGGGAACCTATTCTTTATAACGTGCATATTTGTAACAGTTTGGAAAAAGAAATAAGATCAAAAAATTATTAATATCTACCAGGTGGTCATGTAAACTGAACAGACTAGACTATTGCTTTAAAAATTATATTGACAGTTATTTGCTTGCTTACTGTTTAACTTCAAATATTTAAAACATTATTGTAGTTATATACACCTAAAAGTATATTTTTAAAAAAAGCCACATCATGTTTAGTTTAAAGTTATACTGAGAGGATGAATTAGGTGACCTAGTTACAGGCAGAGGAGAATGGGGTGGAGAAGATAAGAAACAAGAGCTTTGATGAGTGCTCAGTAGAAAAAAAATAAGTCAATTAAATGACACCCTGGGATAAAGCAAATTCAAAGGAAGATTCAGGAACTGGAGAAGAATTAAAACTACCTAGGTTTGGTGGGCTAGAAATGTAGTTACATGGACAATGTATGTGTTGTATCCATAACAATTTATTAATGATACTGTTTGCACCTTTTCCCATTTTGACATCTAAAATATGCCAAAATTGTTTTTTCACTACCTACTTTTTAAACTCATGTTGTCAGAATTATGACATTCTCATTTTCCTATCTCACTAAAAAGCCATAGTTGTGCCATATCAGCACTTCATCATTCACAGTTTCTTCTGTCTTGCACAAGCCCAAAGGAAACAAAAATTATTTAAATAAATGTTCAGAATTAGCTGGTATATAAGGCTTGGTAAACAACTTCAAATGTGGTTTTCCAGAATGATGACTATAGCCAGTTGCTGCTAACATGGTGAAGGCTCATGTTTCTGTAATAACTGGTATTCATTTAAAGTTGTTCAATGAAAATATCGGTTTTGAGTACAGAAATTATATATAAAAATGTCAAGGGGATGGCTGGCAGGACGTGTGAGAGTGTGCAGGTGGCTTTTCTAGTTGAAAGCTTTTGGGCATTGAGATGGACTGTTCCAGGAGATGTCAGAGATCTTTGGCTAGATGAAAGGGAATAGTTGAGCTTATATAGAGTAATCAGAAAGCTGCTGGGGATTGGTTTGGAGCAGGAAGATGCTCTTGATGCCAGATGCCTCAGTTCATCAAAACAAAGGAAGTTTTGCTACTCTGAAGAGAATAAGGCAAAACTAGGTGTGTAGGAAGAAACCTGAGAGTCTCCGAGGCTCAAAACTGGGATATATTTGTCTGAGAAAATGCTGGGACTCTGGGGAGGCAAGAACCACCTGTTCACTAACCAGTCATTAAAGCGTGCGTGGTAAATGGATAATTACTGTGAATAGTAGGAATCTTCATGCTTTAGCTTGTCTGATGCTGTCACTTCCAACTGTATCTCTGGGACAATTTTGTAGTGCAGACTGTTACTGGAAAGCATGTTTTGCAAGAGCTGTTTGCCTTCCAGGAGCAATCCCAGAGTTCATTGCTGGTTCCCTTGGTAATTTCACATCCTCTCATCTTTTTGAATATTGTTTACCATGCCTGCAGCAGCTACCCATAATAACCTCTTACCAGATTCTCTAGATGTGAATTCATTGCCTTTTACACGATAAATTTGTTTGGTTTTCATTCAGCAGCGTACTGCACATGTGGGTCATGTGGGTGTCTAGTATGTCTAGTACCTGTCTGATGTACATTACTAGAATGAAAATTTTTTGACAACAATTTTTAATACCATTTGACTTTTCTTGTTGTGCTAAAAACATTTATTTTTTAAGAAAATGGTATTGTAATAAGAATAGAGACTGTTTTATGCAGTAGTATATCTTTGACAATGTAAGGAAAATTTAATAGGGCAATAATACTTGAAAATAGCCTGGTTAATAATTTAGGTGACTTGCAAATTCAGATGCAAGTCATGCTGAACCCTTTGGACAGGAGCAGGTACACAAAAATAATGTTGATATCTTTGTATTCCTTTGTAATGTCTTGAGAAAAAAATTATTAGTTTATGAAATGGCGTTTTAATTTTCTCAAGGTACAATGCCTAATAACATCAGATTGATTTGTGAGAAATTCCGCTGTATCTTACACCTTTCCAGCTAGAACAGGACAGAGGATAAAAGATGGTTTTTTTTGACCACCTGTTTTTCAAAACTTTCTCACAGTCTGCAGGAGAAAGAATTATGCTTGTTTTTTGCTATTAACAGGCCAAGCTCTGATAACAGGCGCCACAGCATCCGGGAGAGGATGTCCACTACCAACGAGAAAGGGAGCCTGTCCATGGAGTCCACCAAGGAGACCCGGTACTGTGCTGTCTGTAACGACTACGCTTCAGGCTACCATTATGGGGTCTGGTCTTGTGAGGGCTGCAAAGCTTTTTTCAAAAGGAGTATTCAAGGTAATAAACCGTTCAAGTGAATCACCTTTGCTCTTTACTCTTGACGAAACTGTGAAGCTACTTGAGATTGCAGCCTGAGCCCAGGACAGTGACATTTACTGGGTTTTCATTAACAGCTGCTGTGCTCTTCCATATATTTTTAGGTCTGTATTTGGTGAACGCTTCTAGCAGGTATACAATATGTTGTTATTCCAAGATTAACGAGGGAAAGAAAAGCTTCTCTATGTTGTGCTTGTGGTAGGTATGCCTGACTGTGGAGGCAGTGAGAAATCTAATTAAAAGACCTGCATTGGATCAAGATGACCACTCTTTCAGGCTATGTGTGATTATCCAAAACAATTTTTTTGCTTTTAGAATTCCCTGTCAGATGAAGATTATTCATGTCGATTGATTTACTAAACATAATTTAGTGCTCCATTAGCAAAATGGTTTTATCCAAACCTCAACTCCTTGAAGATGTGAGATGTCTTTTGAGAACAGATTTTGAGAGGAATGTTTCCTTGATTAAATAGAATTTGTATCTGTCAGCAAAGCAGAGCTTTGAACTATACACAGAATGGTTTAGTTCAGAGTCTTGCCGGGGCTAAAAGTATACTGTGCAAAGTGTCCAGTGGGGTAAAGGGCATGTAACAGAAACAGTGCTAATTACTGTGACGGTGATAATTCTTGATTTAAATACCTGTCACTCTGTGGAACGAATACTTTTTTGCTTTGTTCAGCATCTAAACTGTGTAAGAAGTTAAGTGTGATTCTACTGAAAATACAGATACTGTTCAGTATCTGAGTCTTATTTTGAAGAAGAAAATAAGATTTCTTCCTTTCCAAACAGAAAACTAGTAAAGCTCCAGGCTTTAGTTAGGTTTCTACAGTTTTTTAAATCTCCAGGTGATATATAGGCACAAAAATTACTGTCGCTCCTTTTTTGAAGTAAACACAGTGTGAAACAGCTTTTACCTCATATCACAAGGTGTGATTATTGCCTGTTTTGTTGTATGACTACCACTGAGGTGAATTAAATAAGGCTTCCAGCATTCAGCTCAGAATCTTCCTCTCCTTAAAGAAAAAAGTGAAAGATTGTCTGTGGGGTAGACATTGGTGAAATGATTTGAATGTCAGTGATTAGTTAATAGTTACTTGTATTTCTGCTTTTCCAGACTCTTCAGAATGATTTTTAGAAAAGAGAATAGTTACAGCCAGAGTTCAATAATAAGCAACATTGGTGGGAGAAAGGGTGAAATGCTTTTTTTTTTTTTTTTTTAATATGAGAATGATTTACTTAAACTTGTGATGTATGCAGAACAGCTACCTTATTGAGTGTTTTTCATTATTTTTCATTTTGAGTCCCTGACCAAATCAGAATTATTCTTAGAATTTTGAAATTCTGTCCTCGTACTTGAAGTGAACTAAGCAATAAAGTGAAAATTGAAATATTCTTAAGCAAAAGTAAGAGTTAATTATCAAGTAATTTTACAGCACTGATCTTCAGCTTTTGGCCATTATGGAAGAAGAAATTAATCTGATTATTTCATTAAGTTCCACAGTTCTACGTCAGCACTTGGGTGATTTGGCCGTAGTGTCCATTGTGGTCTTTCACAATGCATCTGTTCTCTATTTTTGCTGCAGTATATGGTAATTAGTAAATTTAGTTCTTGATACATTTATATACTTAACATAATTTTTATGTAGGTAAGCTTTAAAAATTTAAAGCTTAAGTTACCAGTGTTACATAAAATACCTTCCTTGATCTTTAAGTCATGTTTGCTCTAATTTGAGCTCATTGCTTCTTGCCCTATCCCTTGTGGGTATGAGGAAGGCCTATTACAACAACCTTTTACATAGTTGAAAACTGTTATCGTAGCTTTCCTCAGTCTTCTCTTTTTTTAGACTAAACAAACTCACTTGTTTCAGTAGAACATGCTTTCTAGACTTCTGATTCCGTTTGTTTGTTTGAGGAGCTGATGCTCCTCTTTCGTGGTTAAAAGCTATTGTAAAAAATGACATCCACTAATATAAAAAAGTAATTAAAAAATATGAGTACTTATGAGAGAATTGTGATCACTTGATCACACTTGGTATGACAAGTCCTTTAAAGGACTTTTAAAGTCATTGGTACCCAATCTTGATGAACTAAGGGATTTCTTGAATTTCCTACTGGATCTGGAAGAGATCTCTACCCCAGCAACTACACATTCTTGTTGGACACGTGTTCAGTTTTCGGAAATGACAGTAATTTTTAGATTGATAATATACGAGAAAACATGTCATTTACATTGCAGATGGTAATAGTTTTAAATAGGTTTAAATAGTTTAAATAGGTGTAAAAGAATATGTGAACTAAATATTATTATATCTACATTGTGTGTATATATATATATATATATATATATATATATATATGCATTCCTGAAAAAAAAGACAGAAATTTCCTGGGAATCATGATTGAACTGTACTGAGGTACACAGGACTTCTATAAAAAGAAGTAACACAGAATGCTTTCAGCAAAGATTTTTGTTGTAGTTTGTAGTGTGTCTTTCTTTAAATGCAAGATAACCACACAACTTTTGTGCTTTGCTGTCCTGTATTTCTCAGTATTTATTTAGATGCAGAGGTGATTGGTCATTTTAATACTTCTCATCAGAGGTTTCATAAGAGAACTGCTATAGTGAAGTTTGATGTTCTTAATAGACTATCAAACATTTTATATGGTTCTTAATAGAACCTCAGGAAAAAGTGAGTACAGACATGAACAATGGACAGGCTGTATGGAGTAATCTGTTTCCTCCCTGTGGATCCGTTATTCTCAGTGATATCTGACATATCTATGCTTACTTTCATAAGTATATACTTAAATTTTGTGAAAACTTACATCTGCATTTGACCTTACCTGTGGTGGAGATGGATAGCCTCATTTTTATCCAGGGGAGCTGGAATGGTTCTAGAAATATTTTGTAAATTTTAAATGTTTTTCTTTGCTGTCAAACAGTTAACGTTTAAAAGGCAACCTGAATTAGTAGCTGTCTCTCAATCTATGCAACTGCTCAATTTTGTTTAAACAACAGATGGTTGGTGGAAAATCTCAGCTGCCTTCTGAAACTGCTCATGTCATCTATTTTGTTAGTTTATTAGTTTGTTAGTTAATCCCAAAAGTGATTTGGGACCTTGTTTTGAGAAAGCTCTGTGCAGACTGTTATTAATATATAACAGAAAGTCATTTGACACCAAGAACACTGTGTTGCTTGGTGATAGAAGAGTGCCTTATTCTTCACCCAGCGTATGTAGCCTTCAGAAGTGTACTTGGTCAACCGGCTTGAATGCAGAAGCATAACAAGCAGTCACATCACAGCACACTGTACTTCTTTACTAAAATATTTATAGATTTTAAGACCAAGAAGAGCCATTAGATCATTAAGTCTGGTCTTCTCTCAGTACAACTTTATATGCTATCCATGTACAAAGCCCAGTAACTTGACGGCTCAAGAGCTTTCTTACAATGATTGCTTTTTCTAATGATTTGTCCTCCCATCTGCTAAAAAATTACCTTTCTAATTTGAATTATTTTGGCTTTTACATCACATCCATGAACCAGACTTAGTATCTAGTATCCCTCTCCTGTGGGAAGTTCTTATAACCTAAGTCGTTACAATCAAATCACCTTGACATCTTAAGTGAACTAGAATCACAGAATCAACTAGCTTGGAAAGGACCTTGAAGATCATCTAGTCCAACCAATGTTTCAAAAATGTTTCAGTCTCCTGCTGTACATCTTTCTGTCTCCTGAGTCCTTTGTCATCACATCTTTTCTGATACCTCCACACCCATAATAATCTCTTTAAAATTTGGATGTCAGAATTGCATGAAATATTTCAACATCAGCCTTACAAATGCCATTTACAAATTAAAAATGCCATTGTGACTCACACATTCTTTCCTCCTCCTTCTAATTCTCTTCGGTTTTGGATAGCCAACCAGAGGGTGCAGGACAGGAAGGAATTAACTCTTACCATCTCTGACAAGCATTCAACAAATGCCTACCCGTGTGGGGCTAAAAACCCCAGTGGGAGCACAGGAGATTCAGAACAAACAAGGGGTAGGTAACTCCTTACACTGGAGGGTATCTTAATCTCAGAAGTGTTAATGTATTTTAGAAATCCCCGGTTCTATTTCCCTGCCTCCTTCATATGCCCTTCTGATTCCTTCAGGTGCACCTCTCTGCTTTTTCTCACAGTTGTATACTTAGACAAAAATCTGGGATATTTCAGAAATATTCAGTTAAGAATTACTGCGTGATGGGAGGCAATACTGATCCAGCAAGAACAGGTTGGCAGTGGATGAATAGCCACTGGATGAATAGCCAGGGATTCCAGAGGCCTGCTGTTAATGTCTTAATCACAAAGATATAGTGATCTCCAAAGTGCAGGAGTTCTTAAAGCTTGGAATTATTTAGTTGTGTGTCTTGAACATGGATTTTATTTAACAGTTATACCTTCTGACCATCAAGTAGGAGAGTTTTGGCAGTAGACTTTGAGTGTTATCAATTAATTTCACAGTGATTGAGCTGTATTTAGTTGGAAGTATGCAGTTTAAACTTTAATGCTAGGCGTAGTGGTAATATATACATATTGTCATCTGAATTGGAGAGAATTTCACTGGTGAAACATGCCTAATAAGTGGGTGTTTAGGTAATGCTGCAGTGCAGAAATTCAATATTGTCAATTTGGGAGGTTTCTGAGATCTTTGCTTTAACTTTCCATTATTGTCTTTGTTTTCATGGTATTTTTGTAATCTGTTTAATAATGGCTGTAGATGATGCACAGATCCTGCAGCCAAGATGACAGAAACTCCCTAGTAAGACTGCTTGAACACTGATTTTATGAGTTGTCAGCAGAAAAAGCAAAACTACAAAACATGAACTTAAGTGAGACTAGCAGAGGTAATCACAGCCAGTAAACAGGTGGCTGCAGACAGGTATCTAGTCTCAGGGTGGAAAACACATGGTTCCAGTTTGAGGGGTAGGTGACTGCTGGAAGTTTGAAGGCTAGAAAATGTGTGTTTGAGAAGTTCACCAAGGTTTAGCCATCACTGGGACTGCTCTAACAGCCTGTGGTCAGCCAAGTTCTTCTGAAACTTCTTTTGATTTATTTTTGTGGTTTGGTAGTTTTTCTCTAGAGTCCCTTGAGTTAAACACGTGCTCTGATTGTTGTTCCCTAAAGTGCATTTTTAATATCAGCAGTCTAATTCATGGTGATCTTGTTTCAGAAACTCAGGTGTTATTGAAAGGCAAGAGTCAATACCTCTTTTCTCCTAGTAAGGCAATTTTGAATGTGGTATTTTTCCAGCATGTTTCAAGTGCTGCATTCAGCATGGATGTGGCAATGACTTAAGATGTTCACACCCAAGATACTTCTTTTTCATGGTCTAAGAAAATCATAGGGCTGCGGTGGACCTTGAGCCCAAGTCCATCTATCTGTCCTGTAATAGGATCTACTGATGCCAATTGCTTATATAGGTTTATTGAACTGCTTCTTAAAAACCTGTGGTCTGATCCAATGTTTTATTCTCCTTATCTTTGAAGGCTAACATGAAATTTGAATCTTCCTTCCTGTAGGTTAAGCTCATCACTTATTTTACTGTCTGTCATGCCACAGAAAAGAAATTGTTCTCTCCTTCTGCAACAACCTTTAAAGCATGGAGATTACTATTACACTTAAACACACACACACCACACACACCCCCCTCCCCAATTATTCTGTTTTACCTAACCTGAAGAAATACAGTTTATTCTACCTTTATGTTTCGTTTTTTAGACTTCTAATCTTCTAGTTGCCCTACTTTGGAGATTCTCTATTTTGTCCTGTTTTCTTTCTTTCTTGAAGCATAATTTCCTTCTATATGATGCTTTACAAGTACTGAACAGAGCAATAAGCTTACCTTATAAGCCCAGCCAGTGGTATGTGTCTACATCCTTCACACTGTAATGTTTGCCTTATTTACAAAACCATGACACTGTTCACTCAGTCACTGTGTAACGCAGTGACTCAAGCATTCTTTTGTATTTCTTTCCCATCTTGTTTTGTATATCTGATTTATACTGATTTGTACTGATCCTTACTTTTGCTCTGTTTTTTTTCCATGTGCTATCTCCAGTTTGCCAAGATAATTTAGAATTCTTGTCCTGTAGACTCTTGCCATTTATTTCAGATTTATTTCTGTCTGACTAACAGAGTAGTCTGGTCCTTTCTCTGTTCTTCTAACACATATAAACGACATCTACAAATGAATAACATTTAATAAAATAAATACTCCAGTCCATTATCCATCAGTGAGGAAAATACTGTATAGAATTGGATCCAGGACAGACATTATGGCGCCTCATTCAATATCAGCTTCCATTGTAACAGTGAATGCTGATATTCTTTTCTGAGATTGGTTTTCTGAAATCATCTAAGCTATATTTTCCTAGCTGACATATGAAATGTCACCCCAGGCAATCTTGAGAGCCTTTCTGAAGTTGGGCAACACACTTTACCAGGAAGTAGAGAACACTCACTGTTATCTGATTTTATAAATGGTCACTGGTTCTTTCTCTGTCAAGTCCAAACCTTTTCTCACCTGCTAGACAAAATTCCTAGCCCTTAGAAGCTGTACTTAATGTATCCTGTATTATTAGCTTTAATGTGATATACCTTCTCTGGAATATGATTGTTGTGCCATATCAAGCAACAAAAAAACTTAAACAATATTTCATTTTGCAAGTATTTAATGAATACAGCATTTGGAAACTCACATTATTTCTATCTCAGGACTGAACCTGTCAGCAGTTCAGTATATTCACGTGGGGAAAAAAAAAAAGAGATTTACATTTACAAACGACAAGAGAACATATATGTTTGTCCAGCAGGAAAGTGCTTGACTGTTCCACTTGGTTTTAGAGAATGTGAAGGGAAATATGTTTTTGTAACCTCATTGAACTCAGGTGGGCTTATTGATTTAAACTGGCTTCATAAGTTTCACTCCCACAAACTTTAAAACTTCCTGTAGGTTAAGTTGTCCTTTGCAGTCACTTTTGAAAAATGAAAATCAAACTAGAGAGAACTGTGTAAGATGACTAAAATGATGAATGTACTGGAAGTGCATGAAGTGATCTTTGACATAATTTATTTCCAAAAGGAGACTATTAACAAACTTTATTGAAGTATGTGTACTAGTTCAGAGTTACCGTAAAAGAACCAGCATGGCAATTAACTGCTGGTACAATTTGGTAATAGATGTAGTAAATATCTCATTGTCTGAATTATTTGAATAAGATTATATATTTCTCTCAAAGATTTGATGTAATTTAGTCACAAATTGTTGAAATAGTTGGACTTTCTTTGCTATAAATAACACAGTTATTCCCCACTCTAAAATGTGATTAGAGATGTGCAGGACAACAAGCTATGTTACCTTTGTTGACCCTTCTGATCATAAAATGATTGAATCTTCTATAGAGCATGGATGTCGTTAGGGTATATGTGAGCAAACCAAGGAGCACAGATATGTATCAGTAAGTGAAAGAAGAGCATAACTGTGTTTTACTTTGTATGAGAAAGTAGCACACAGGCAGAAAAGGGGCTGTTTGGTCAAAATACTGATACCAGGAACCACTTGGGTACCAAATATCCAAATATAATACAAGCCTAGCTAAACTTATTTAGTAGGTCCCATCACAATCCAACACCTTATGTTATACCAGGAGTAAAAATAGAGTTATATTATTTTTTGTTGTTGCTAACAATTGATTGCATTTTAAGTGCACAAGAGTAATTTGCAATAATTTTAACTTTTTGTCCTCTTGATATTAGTTGTGGGAGTTTTCTGTAGTAGAATTCCACCCCTTCCCATTTTAGCTCAAATAAACTGGGAAGCTAAAAATACAAGAGATTTCATTCAAAGTCTATGGGAATAAGACAGCCACGGCTTGCCTACGACTCTCTCTGAAAATGCTTTTTGTCTCTGGAGGGATCATATTGAGATGGTTGTGAGTAATACATTGTGGGAGTTTTTCCTTTAATACAGCTGTTGGTTTACTTATGTGCCAAGGCTTTAAAACAATTATGATTTATCAGATAGGGAAACAAAAAACAGAATGTCACACTCCTTGCCAGATTTTGTGGAGATTGGGATCTGGATTGATGTCTTTTTTTAGTTTGTCATGAGGAAAAAATATACTTCCTATTTTGTTACCTTGTCTAAAATTAAAAAAAGTGGGAATGGAATTGGGGTAGAAGTAGACTTTGTGAATGATATCATAATCCTGAAATAGCAGATGAAACACCAATTGACATTTTAGGACTAAGGCCAATAATAACAACTTTGAAATTATCTGCTGATGTAGAAAATGTAATTTTGTATTTATATACCTATAAAGTTAAAAAGTGTTTTACTTTTTATATGTGACCCTTTCTCAATGCGTATGTACATGCATTATTAAATTGGGGAGGTGGCAGCAGGTTTGTCATCCTCATGCAATACCCATTCTCATTCTTTTTCTTCATTTGTCTTGTTAGCTGAAGTAGTATATGGAAAAGGTAAACTCCATATCATAATCATTTGGCTTGAATTAACTGCTCATGTGAACAGTGCTATACATACGTGAAGGCTAGAAGATTCCACTAGTAGGTGAACACTCGGTGTGGCAGCTACATGACACAGCTGCTGGACTTAATACAGAACATACAGATTTTAACCTTTCCTCCTTTCTCATTTTTCAGTGGTTCTGTGATCTTTCTTTCCGACGTATGCAGAGAAGGAGGACTTTCTCACTGGATGCAAAGAAAGTGTGTTTTACAATCTTCTAGGCCCTTTACTGTGACAATTAGTAATGTCTTGCTAGTTTAAAAACAGAAAATGATTAAATTTCTCAGCAGTGCTGGGTAGTTGCTAAGAGAACCCAAGTTACAAATCCGGAGACCTTGTCTGAGGGTAATTAATCTGTGAACTTGAATGTCTGTGCTTATAAAGGAATTAGACATAACCTTCTGTTCTTTTGTGAAACCTGTTAGGAAAGAGTGAGATTTGAAATCAGTGCAATTTTATTGGGGCACTTTAACTTAAAACTGGGATAAATTTTTATCTTACATTTAACATTTGTTCATACTGTGTTAGCATATGCAGTGTCCGGGTGCTGGGGTTTTTTTTCATTTTATTATTTATGAAAACTTTCCACTTGCTGTTGAGGCTATTCTTTTCAAGATTTTGCTTTTTATCTGCAGTCTTCTCACTCATCGCTTGCTTGGCACCTTAAGGTGGAGATAAAGTCTACACTCTAGCCTTCCCTTTACCTCCATGTACGAAATTCTGTGAATTTCACTGTCAAAATAAGACCACAGAAGGACCTGGTGCTTCCTCAGGAAACGGCTAATCTGGCAGATGCCTTATACAGATAGATAATAGTTTAAGAAATTTGTGTGACATGAGGATGGAAAATAAAAGAATAATTAAAGGAAAGGCACATATTAGTAAAAGGAAATATTAGTAAAAGTGATTATTACTATCTTTGTTTGAAATGTATGATGAGTTAATTCAACTCCATCAGTTTAGGTGTCATACAAAATTCACCTAACAAAAATGTTTCTTTATTTGCTTTGTAGAATTGTCATTAAGCATTCTTAAACTGGCATGCTGACATGTTGGTTTCTTGAATTCATTTTTTGCACAACTTTTGTACTGTTTAAACTAATGATTCCCTCAGGCTAATCTTGATGATTATCGGAATATAATATGGCAAGTACACATTTAAGGAAAAAAAAAAATCTGTGTTATGTTAATTGCTGTTGATCTATTAATATGACGCCAATTTTCATCCTTGCTGGTCAAGGACAAAGTGAACTCAGATTTTCAAAGCTGCAATTCAGTGAAACACTCAAGCATGTACTTAACTTTAACCATATATACTGTGCTGAGACTACTTGTTAGAAGTACACAGATGCTTAAAAGTTCTGCCGAATGTAGTGACACTTAACTTTAAAGAAATATGGAGTGTTTTGCTGGCTGAAGCCCTCCCAGATAAATCATCTGGCCACTCCAATTCAAGCATGCGCTGCTGTTGCTTACACCACAGCTATCTTGAGAACCCTTAGACAGACAGCAATGAGTGTCTGAACATAAATACTAGACACATGATTCATGGAGACAAGAGAAAGTCAGACTACATGTGCAGTAAGAAAAAGCTCTGATTATTTCAGACTGGGTTAGAATAAACTCAAAGCTTTCCCAATTTCAGCCATTATCTTCCTGTTGATACTTTTCTTCCGTATCCTTTCCCCCTTCACTGTTGGTTGTTATTATACAGATTGTCAAATATAAAATTAGTGCTTTAAGAAAAGAGCCAGATCTTTTCACCCTGTTCTGGAAAGACCTTAGCATATAATAAAATGCTATGAAAATACTTAAAGTTATTTTTACTTTTTTAAACTGTGCAATGTGTGAGATCTCATAAGAAAAACAGATCACCCCTCCTCAGGCTCCTCCAGTAGCTCCCTTAAACTCTTCCTTTGTAGCTCATGACAGTGCAAGTCATACGTACGGGGGGATTAAAACTAGGGGTTCTACCATACTAAACTCACTGCCTTTAATATTATGCCAGTTATCTGTTAATTTATTTAAAAAAAACACCAAAAACAAACAGTGAGACCACAGAGTCTAACTGACATCTGCTTCCCTTTATGAGTATCAGTGATCACTGAAGAAATTTCTTCCACTTGGTATTCCTGAGAAACTAACTATCCAAATAGCCTAATTAGCCTGTCTTCTAGCTTGTGTTACTGTTTGGATACCATGATAATGAAGTGCAGGGCAGCTGGGCACCTGATGATGTGTCCCACTTACATGTTGATAATTCCCACCAGTGAGAAATCCCTTCTAGTAAATCAGATTGTTTAGAATCAACTTTGTCAAGAGATGAGCTTTAAGGATAAAATAGAAGGTAGAATAGTTAAAAGACAATGCACTTTACAGCAGAGTTATTGAGTTATACTATTTCACTTTAAAATAATAGTTGTCTTTAAATGTTCGCTATTCCTTAATTGTGTTCTACCTTTTTCCCTTCTGTGCCACCCCAAGCTAGACTCCCCTGGTCTGAGTCCGCACCTTGTAAAGGAAACTCCTCACTTCCTATGACTGAATACTTGAAATCAGACGGTGTTGTTCAGAAGCAGGAAAGGTTCCTGCCTTCCTTCTTCTATTTCTTTCTTTCTTCTTACCTGATTTATTTGATAATAATTTCTACTGTATAATATTAAACATTTTCTTCTGGTTGATTACATCTTTTCCAGTCTTCTGAAGGAATGTCGGTTAAACTATACCAAAAATTATGAGAAATATTAAATTCTTGCTAGGTTTACAAAAATTATGAAGTCTATGGCACTCATAATCTGAAGAAGTATGCCTCTCACAAAGATCTTTCTTTTTTTTTTTTTTTTTGCATTTAAAATTTTATAGGTTTTATTCTGTGAAGTCTGTCAAACGTTTTCAAAGAAGAGTGGACTGGCTAAGGTGCAGGTCACATGCATGAAAACAGACTAATTATGCTAACCTTTAAGGCATATATTTAAGATAAAACTTTTCAGTGTTAAAATATGATAATACAAATCACGTTAATTTTAGTAGGGACTGCAGCTCTATCACAAATATGATTATTTTATGTATTATTCTACAAACCAAATGCCTATTCCCAAACATATGCAGTTTGTATAAAGAAATCTAGGTTCAGAGCAAAGGAAAAGGTTACCACCCATGTAAGCACTATGAAAAAGAATGTCTGCCCTGCTGATATTGATTCCACTTGATTTTTGATTTTTGCATACTGTCATTGAGAGTTGAACCTTATGAGCATCAGCAAAGGTGGTAAACAAGTGTTCAGCTTTAACCGAAGTGGAAACATTGATCTGCTTATTTTACAGGGAGATAAATGGTGTTCTGAATTATTTGCTGAATTAAGAACCTGTGCTCGTTACCCTTCTGAATTTACATTTTAACTAGGAAGAAGATCAGATACTATATCAAAGTCTTTCTTTGTTTTTAAAAAGAGTAATGAGAGTTTTCCATTTTCCTCTCATGCTCTTTCAGAGCTTGGCTTATAAAGGCTCGTGATTGAGGTCAGGTGCTACAATCATTTGCAGTGTTTAGTGTGACCTAATAAAAGTGCATTTTCTTGAAAACGTGGCTTTCCCTTTTGTTCATTTTCCCTGTAGATATCACATTTTTGTATGGTTGAGGCTGTTTTCTTTCTGACTTGATTTTTTTTTTTTTTTCTTACATGTGAAATCTTTTGAATCAGATATAGAACAGTCTGTGTCCTACCAGAGGAACTGAAAATGAAAATGGTCTTTCATGCTGAGTTTGTGGTAGTGTTTCTGTTCTACCTTTTTACTCAGTCCTGGAGCAAAGCCTGTGGATTCAGATTTTTCCAGTATTATACTGTTCTGTCAAGTAGAGCTAAAAAATAATAATTCTGTCTATTTGAAACAGTTTGAAGTCAACTGTCACCATATTAACAAGTTTACAGTTTAGCTGCTTATTTTGATTGGATCCCACTTATGTAGCATTAGAGAGCAGATGTTCCTGCTGTAATCTGATAGTGATTTTTACTCTATTTTCTAATTTCTAGTCAAGGATAGATGATTTGATGAGACCAAGGCCTCTGTCAAACCTCCATCCTACTCTACCTCAAGCTGATCCCTTGACCTGAAAGAAAGAACAAACAGTTCTGCAGTAAAATTGTTTCATTGTGTGCTGTACCTTAGTTGTGTTTAGATGAATATAGAGCACCATTAAGATCATTTTGGATAGTCTTTTTTGTCCTTGCTAAATCTTATCTGTGGTTGGAAAAAAATTTTATAGCCAGTTTAAGCACTCATTTTTTAAGAGAATATTGGAATAGAGGCTTGTTGACAGTAACAAATTATGGTACGCTGGAAATGTTTGTAACGAGAATTGAGATGTAGACGGTAATAAAAGAGGAAGTGGAGCTCTGAAGGAAAAGGTACCAGTACCAAATTTGATTGCAGCATATGGCAATTTAAGAAATTGTCATGACAAAAAGTTTTTGCATGTATCAGTTGTCATGCAGCTGGAATTGGAGACTGATTTATCCCTGAGATACAATTAATTAATGGTTGTTGCTTCTATTTTTATATTGTTGGTTTTTGTTTCTCAACTGCCCTAGATTGTGGTAGATATCAAAAAATGTTCTGTGCATAGGCCTTTTTAATTCTATAAACCTCTAACCATTTTGTGCAGTCTATTAGTTAAACATCAACACAGGCCAATGGACCAGATAGCATTGTGTTTCTCATGCTAAGAGCAAGGAAGTCAAGGGACATGTTCATGTTAATCTATACTCTTTTGTGACTGCTTTAATTGTTCATTATTTTAATCAGTCTACAGAAGTTATAATTTGCAGGTTTCATAGTACTTTTAAAGAACCTGAATAGGTGCATTGTGAATAGATGTTAGTTTCACTATCCATATCAATACTTTTATAATAGATTATGATGGTAACCCTACCTTCTTCCTGAGATGTTAGATGCTGTACTAAATACTCAATGAAAACTAAGAGAGTGTTATAGGGAGTTTTGTTATGTCTGTGTATAACTGTGTCCTTACTTCCCTCTGGTTTTACAGGGCACAATGACTACATGTGTCCTGCTACTAACCAGTGCACCATTGACAAGAACAGAAGAAAGAGTTGCCAGGCTTGCCGACTAAGAAAATGCTATGAAGTGGGAATGATGAAAGGTGGTATGTACACGGCAATTAACAAATCCTCAGCGTTGGTGTCTGCCTTCCTGTCTTTTAACTTCATTGGACAGTTGATATGGCTTCTAAAGGAGGAAGCAACTAATTTTATTGACCTGAAGTCAAAGAGCAATTAAAAAAAAACAAACCAAACCTCCCAAATACCATGTTATTAGTCTTGCTCAAATTTGCATCAAAATTAGTAGGAACATTACTTCAATGGAATTAGGATTCTTTTGTTAATATTTTTAATTCATTAATTTTTTTATCTCTCATGGTAGACTCCAGATCAGGGTGAATGAAACTTAACCCAAGATTTTGTAGCATTTGCAGTTCAAGGTGAAAAGCACTGGTAGTCTCAGGTCAGTCCATATTCATTAAAGTAAACTTCTGAATGTGTAATACTTGTTCTGTGAATTCTGAAAGGAAATTCCTCTATTTCAGTACTGTACACATATTTTTATATGTGAATTGATTTCACTCAAGAATATTAAAGGCTGAGATAAATGCCACTTTCTTGGAACATACTTATGTAATGATGATGTCAGAGAGGAAGAATCAGAAATCGAATGCTTAGACTGAAGTGAAATATCACTAAATTATTTATATAAACAGCATTTAATTTTTGGAGGCAAAATTAGAAATACATGACAATATTGAACAAATGCTACAGTATGTTCTTAGATGGAAGAATTCTTTTGTAACATGGTTTTGGATTGCTCATGATACCTGCTTTTCTCCTCTGTGTTACAGTACCTTATGTTTAACAAAAGCAGACAGAATTTAGCTATTTTTAATCCTTTTGAGAATGCCAAGCTCCCAAGAACTAAGAATATTTAAGAACAGGAAATCATAAAGTTTGATATTTGCTCTAAAGCAGAGGAAAACCTTGTTGTAGCCTTCTAAAAATTTCAGATTGCTTTTATTAATGGTAAGTAATCACTAACTTTATTGAAACCTATTTCTACAGGAAAATTTAGCAGTAGGTGCTCAGAAGGGAAAGGATCAGAACCCATATTTTATGTGTGAAAGGAGCTAATTGCTAAATTACAGATTGGCTCTCCCTTTCTCTGGCATACTTAATACTTACTTATTCCACAAAAAATCTGAGGGAAGAGAGAGGAGTGTCTCATCATCTTTACCCTTACCACAACAAAGGGTTTTTAATAAGTTCAGTCTGTGCAGTCAAGGTAGGCCAAGTCTGAGAATCTTGGGACAAAGAGTAAAGGGGAAAGAGTAAAGGAAAACTAGTCTGTTGTTGCTGCACTTTGAGGATGAATCTGCATTTTTCTTAATTCAAGGATTAGGCAAGAGCTGAGACTGATTTTGTTAATCTCAGTTTTGAGATGGAAGCAGGAGAAAGGTGTCAAATCTCTTTTTAGTTCTAACACTAGGCAGTAGTTGATTTTTTTCATGTTTTAGTTTATAGATCCACAGGGTTTTTTGTTTCTGTATTAACATCCTGGTGTACATGGCTAGAACTCTTTATAGGAAAATTTATGTAATTAGTATCACAGCTATGGTCCAGAGAAGTTAAAGTTTCAGGTAAGGCCAACCAAAATCAGAAAATCAAAATACATAAATTTGCCTTGCAGCTTCAGTTCTGACCTTTGCCCATGCGGCAGATCATAGTTAAGATGCATCATTACGTTTTATGTTCATGATATTACAACTTTCATATGGCACATTTCCATCCATTTATACTCTTACGTATTTAATTAATAATCCACTGCACCAGTTTGATGTTTTTCATGTTTCTTCTCTAAGATACATGTTGTAAAAGGTTTTTCACTGTTCCATACATAATTGTTTCAATCATATAACCATTGCACAGAATTCTCAACTAGCATTCTGTAGATTAAAGATGTCCAATAAAAGACTGCAATTTTGTCCAAATTTTCTTTCTAATATAGATTTTCTGGAATTTTTGTTTCATACAGTGGCCCTCACTTGAGTAAAGTCCTGTGGATTTCATTCTTTTCTTTTACGATGGTGTAAGAATTCTATAGTCACTACAGCAACCGGTAGTTAAAAAATAGTATAATGTTGTGACTTTTTGGTTGTGTGTGGTTTTTGTTTTTGTTTTTGTTTTTTTTTAAACTAAGCTCCCAACTTACAAACAAGGAAATTAGGTGCATAAATTCTGCCTGCTCTTATAGGACCACTAATAATGCACTGAAGTCCATCACTGGTTCATAGACAAGAGTTTAAGAATATTTATTTTATGAAGTCTGGGGAAAATTTCTCTAGATCCCTTAGTTGCACATTATAAATCTGGTATGCCTGCAGATGTAGTATTCAAGAAAGGTAAAGTTAATGTAGGATGAAGTAAAGCATTCAAGCTTCTGCTGGATTCATTACCAATCCCATATTGTCCATGTAGCTGTGGGAGAAAGCATCCTTTTCTTTAAGTAGTACTTGATAATTGTCACATTTCTCTCAGATGCAGATAAAGGTTAAGTGAATGTTCTTTTATGCCACCTTGTTAACTTTTAAAGTGTTAATTTTGGAATGTTTTTAGATATTTTTGGGTGATTTTTTTGTTTTCTCTGAGTAGCTCTCTAAAGCTTTTCTCTTTTAACAGATCTCATAATAACATTTTTCTTCAACTTTTTTTATCTTCTAGTGCTGTGGTTAAATTAAGGCTCACATTTTCTCTAATAATTCATAGTTTTCTTGATTGAATTTTAAATTTAATTAACATCCTGTTGCTCATATTGAAGTATTTGCCTTGTTTAAAGGCATTAATTCTATCATACATGTAAAAAAAATACTCAGTTGTGTCATATTGCACTTCTGTATCTATCTCCACAATTTGCTTATGATGATCTACCTTTTAGGCGTAGTGAAAAACACCTGTAATATTTCTTTTCTCTAAATGTAATCTCAGTTTTCCGTCTGCACTGAATTAACTGAGGTTTCTTAAAAGATTTTCAAACCTGCTAACTTGTGACTTTTATCTATCATTTAACTTCTGAGTAATGGCTAATATTAATTACAGAGTTTCAGTAAATATGGGGGAAGCTAAATAAAATCTTGATTGAATGTCTCTGGTTAATTTTAAACATAGGTTATAAGCTATGGTTGCTGAGATTTTTCTCATAGAAGGTCACGTAACACAGCATAAAAAATTCATATTATACTGTTGTTAATAGAGTGGACACAACCGAAATATGGTTTTGGGGCTTCATTCGGAAAAAATGCAGGCTTCAAGTGGCTCTTGAGCTATGCTGTAGGAACATTTATTTATGAGTTTCTGTGGAAATTCTATAGTGTTTTTCATCCTGCTGTTCTTTCATCTTTTAAAAATTTCTTTCAGTACTGAAGAGTTGGTTTCTTTATCTCCTCTTATGTTTGCAAGTGTTTCCTTCTGCATCTGTTACTGTGCTGCTTCAAGAGACAATTAGGTTGCCGGAATCTCTGCTGATGTAGTCAGCATTGGAGGCAGAACTTATAGCTGTTATGTTTTGTCCAAATGCTTCAGTCTCTCTTTTTGAATAAGCCAAAAAGACCTTAAAATTATATGTTATTAATTAGTCTGTGCACCCTTTTTTGTACATGAGGATAAAAGAGGTCACATAAAATAACCTCCTTGTCATGTCCCTCTTTCTTCTCGTTGGGTACCAGGGAAGAGTAGATTCATTTTTGTTTATGATCCACTGATGCTTTCTTGAAGGTTGTTTCTGTTCTGGTTTGGAGAAGTATATTCTGACTTACTATTTCATGTGACAGGGAGTCCCAGCTTCCAAATGGAGTTTTTAAAACACTTGCAATCCTGAAACTCCAATCATATGTATGGTCCAGGTGATCTCTGTTCCAGTACGGATTCAGTTTTCTGTTTCTTCATTGTTTTAATGGCTTTCTGATGACTTGTCTCCGAAGGAGCTCACTCTCTGAAATCAAAAGCACCTTATTTTTAATGTTATTCATTAATTATTTTTATAGTGTGGTAAATGAATGTGAATTTTTAGTTATTATCATGTTACATTCTTCCCCTCCGTTCATGTGTGACAAGGTAGATTTAACATTGAATGGTCTGTGGGATCAAAGCAGAAGAATGCTAGTGGAATTAGTGGCTATGAGAAAAATTTGTGGTAAATGTTAGATCCTTAACAAAAAATCAGTTATTTGCCTGGTAGTCCATTTTTAGCACCCTGAGACCTATGTAATTCTGTCAGTTGTTGAATGCTGATGGCTTCCCAACCTCAAGTCGTGTGAAATGTGGTTGTGAAGGATGTGAATGCTCATGTGCTAGATCCAGATGGTGATCATGTATGGGACCAGGGCTATTTACTGTCTTTCAACAGCCTGAAATTTCATGTTGTAGAGAGAAGCTTCTCAGTGTTGTTTACTGTGGTAATGAAATGACATCCTTACAGCACTTTTGAAGCCTACATCCTTCAAGGTTGCCCTCACAAAGTATCTGAGAACCCTTCAGAGATTCCTGCAGTACAGCCCAAGGAATAAAAGTCTCTGTTTGCTGTAACAGTGTGCTATAACCACATGCCAGATGCCTGTAGAAACGTTCATTAACTTCTACAGACCGGAGTGTAGAGTCTGGAGGCTTTCAGTTTTTCTCTTATATTGTCTTGCAATAGTTATCCACCTGTAACCACATGGGAATTCTGTTGGTTCAGTGTGACAATGTTGCTGAAGTTTAAGACAAATTTTTACAGGGAAAAGAAAAAAACATTTGGAGAAATTTGCCATCCCGTCAGAGAAGAACCTTGCTGATTTTTGTCTTTAAACAGAGAAAGCTATGCTTCCTTGATGAATGCTATATTTGTTGATGCTAAAAAGCTAGAGAGTTATTAAAATAATTCTCAAAAGCAGAGGTAAATCGATGTCTGATGCAACCACTGGAAGGCCTCCAGACTTTTTAATTTTCAATGTCATTAACTTTTAATGAAATATTATGTTAAAAATAGAAATTAGTGAATGAAGGAAAATGGATTAACAATATGAAACTATTTTGGTTTGTCTGAGAAGAACCTTTATGATATTTATTAGACATACTGTTCTGTACTCGGCCAAATAACTGTGTAGGTGGGGCCTGATAAATGTATGACAAAATGTACATTTTTAAGATGTAATTGATGGGCTGAAAGCAGGTACTCAAGCAGCATTTGAAACAAACTCTTGTCAGTTTAGAACAGTCTCCTGGAAAGAAGATGGATTTGAAACCAGACTTTTTAATGAAATATTTCTTTTTTCTCTTTGTACATATGCAAAGTGGTTTGTTGCCATTGAATTGTCCCCAAACATAATATTCCACTGTTCTGCCCCCTGGAAAAGAGAGACCGTTGTTGGAAACACTTTTGCCAAAAATACTTTATCTTACTATTTCACTTCACAGAACGAACACTTGTTTGAGATGGTAAAGCTAAATATATCTGCATATTTGTTTACATTTGCTTTTTGGCCTTTACATACTTAAAAATTCCCAATTAGGAATTATTTTAGTTGTAATATTACTTGGGAATAGATATAGCAATGAGACAGTCTCCATTTAAATTCCTGATTAATTTTAAATGAAGTCTAGGATCGTTGCTGTGTGTCCACCTCTTTCTGCCACTTGTTCAGACTGCAGGTACCTCAGGGTGTCACTGTGCATTCATGGGTTTTGAGCAAGCCTATGCAGATCGGAACAGCTGGTGTCTTCTCCTTACTGAGCTTGAGAAATTCCCGGAGTACTAGAGCTTCTGGTTCTTCACTTGGTTAGGCATTTACAGTTCAATTCTAGCACTATCAGTCCTGATATGTCAGGCCAAGTAGCTTCAATACCCTAATTAATTTATCTAGTTTCTAAAATATAGCAGTTACATTTTGTCACTGTCTTTGAGAATTATACTAATGAACTCATACTTCTAAAACTACTTGGCTTTTCCAAATCATGGTTGATGTATGGTTCCTGTAAAGGCTTTATTGTGACCCCTGAGATGTCTGTGGCTTCACTGTAAATATTGCCTAGAAATGGGGCTGTTGCCATACTTACTGTAGCCAAATCTTAATATGATTTGTGCTGGAGTGTCAGCACTGAAAGGGATTCAGTTGAATGGTAGATGAATTGAACTTCTACATATCCTCTTTAAAACATGTGCTATGAATGCGGTAGATGGAATGTCAAAATACATATTAGGATGAATTATGTCTTGTACCTTCATCTGTAATTAGTAAACCATTGGTTCTCAAGCTGTGAGTTATGAATAGTCATTAGAGACACAAATTACGTTTGCCTGCTTGTTAACAGCTTTTTTTGTTACCAGGTCTTCAAAATCTTTACATGGAAGACCAGTTTATGATCTGCATTATAGCTGATAAGAACACTGTGATATGTAGTAGGACTCGATCGTTGAGCAAACTGTTGAGAAAGCTGGGAGTTGAACCGGAATATCTGAGTGCGAGCCCTGGGCCCTGCATCCCCCCACTGCAGCTTCTCTCTCCCTTTCACTCTTTTAATAGAAGGTAGTTCTGATAAGAGGAGAAAAAAGCGCCCCATTTGGAAAAGGTTGAGAGACATTTTTTGAAAAAGACACCCACATAAACAGACATACAGCAATCATCAACCACTTAGGAGTAGAAAAAATTGCGATATCCAGGTGCACAGCCCAAACTCATATCTCTTATTTATTTATACTACTGAGTGTCTGGATATCCTTGTCAGAAACCAGACTATTAAGCACTGTCACTTGAGGCAGGCCTGTTCAAGATTAGACATTAAATTCTGATTAATTTTTTTAGAAGATTTCAGACAATGTTTCTCATTTAAACTAATTGTCAAGCCACCTGGGTTTTCAGCACAATTTACATTTCTGTTTGATTTTCTAAAAGAGAAATGGATATGAAATAAAGGGGCTGATTGAATCATGTTCAAGAGAAGTAATTTATTAAGCCTATAAAATTTGAATTTGGAAAGTGGTGTTACTTTCCTGTGACTAAACAATATATTTATGTAGACAGAAGCAAGCAGAATAGCTCTGAAAATCTCAAAGCTCTCAAAACCACCTTGGGAGGACCATCATGCTGAAATACATTACAATATTAAGACCTACACTGCAGTCATAGCTTCGGCAATCTCTATCTGTTATAAATCTATCAAGAATGTAATTTTATTCCTGACCCCACCTTATGTACGGCAGCTACAGTGACCTTATGTTTTAGAGGAGGCTGTAGGATTTTATTTTATTTGCAATGAGCATTAAAAAACTTGAATGCAGTGAAGGTATGCCTAATGAGATCTAAAAGCAAAATTACTCTAAGAGGTCATTAGGAGACAGCTACCTTGCTTGCATCCACCTTTTAGACTCTAAAGTCAGTTGTGCTTAGATGACACTTGGGTTTGTGCCTGTAAGGGAACTGTTGGCTTGTTCACACTGTTTTCCTTTTGCAATCACTTTTGCCAGTGGCAGCAATGACACAAAAGTGAGTCTGGACCGAGTCCCAGAGGTCTTTTGCAGCAGTTTAGTAAATCTCTCTTGCATTAGGACATTTGAGAGAGGCTTTTGGATTTCTAACCTCTTCAACTTTCATTTCAGTTTTGGAAAGGTTCCCCTACTCCCCATAAAGGGTTTCTGACATAGAGAGATCTGGTTTTTCCTTTGTGATTACTGGTGTAAAGGATTCATGTGTCTTCTGTGCCATGGTATGTTCTTCTATGCATGCTCCTGCAATACTCGGATGATCAACTGGGCTATAGACTCTCTGGCTTTCTGAAGGGTGCCTTTTTATTTATAATCTCCTTTACTTACCACATATGTTTAGTCTTTTATTGTCAATCGGGGTTTGTTTTACAAAACACCAGATATTCCTTCTCTCTGTCATTTTTCAACATAATTCTGATGAGGTAGATCAGTCTTGAAGTGAAACAAAATTGTTTAGAAGAGAAGATGTTTCCAAGCACTTTTGAGATCCTCCTTTGACAAACTGACAAAATTATAGGCTGTTAATGCTGTAAGGCTGTGCTTGTATATAGAAGTGTCAAATGTCTCTTATCATCTGGGGTCTGCTGACGAGGAGCTGAACTGTGGACAAAGAGCCTCAGGTTCAAAGGTTGCTTCAGACTGGGAGGTTAGCTGGTAAAACATTTACCAATCACAGATCCGTATTTTTGTTGTCCTCTTAGAAAGAAAAGCAAAAGTCATTCCTTTTCATGTCTGCCATGATTATTTCACCCTCTGTTGACTGATGCAGGGGGGATTAGCATGATTCCTACACCATCCTCACGCTCACTATCCCCATTCTGACTTTTTCCTCCAATTTATTTGTGAGCCAAATATCTTAATTTTGTAATCCTGATTAACCTAGATGTTACAGTCTTTTGTTGTGCATAACGATGTCCTTTCCTGTAATTTTTCCACCAGCCCTGTTCTGAACCTGTTCCCCCTAAGAGCTGCAGGAACCATGTTGCTGTGAAATGGGAAGGAAGCAGTAGAGGGAAAATTCTGCATTACCAGGAAGCCACAAATAAGGAGGAACATCTTCAAAGCTAAAAAGTTATTTCTGAGCAAACAGTTTTTAAGTAGGAGCTTCTTCCCTGGATTAAAAGTCACTTGTTTTGCAAAATAGTTTCAGTAAGACATGAAACAACGCTGATAAGAATGAGAAGCTATTGCTTATATGCTTGCTGCCTAGAACTGAACTCTGGTTCTGCAGTCTGACACTTAGCTTGACTTTACGTTTTGACTTGTCAAGTTACCAAATCTACTTTGTTTCCACGAGTTTAAATGCTTGAAATGCCATCTGAATGTCTGTCAAGTATAAAGTGGAGGTTAATTTGTAGAGCTCTGATTATTGCACGGATTTGCAGAGTGCTGCCCATATACCATTTAGGGGTACAGCTCTTTAAAGTTATGTGCCAGTGACTTTTGAGCAGTAATTACATTCTTGTGCCCATGGCTGGGATGGTGACTGATGCCATTATCAGCACCTGAGTGAACTGAGTGAGGGAAGCGTAGAATGGCAAGGCACTGGTTGTAATGGAAAGATAGTGAAGAGTGGTGAAACATTTTCCATGTCATTTATGGGGTTTCTGAGCAGTTAGGAGACAAGTAAAGCCAGATATTGTTATAGAGATTATTTTTGTCTGTGATTTGAAATATTCTGACTAATTAATATTTAGTCCAACAGCATGCTGCTTCTCTGGTGGTACTTTGTCAAAAATGGGATACAGGATTTAACAGTTCATGGATTTGTTATTTTCCTGGACTTCCCCTCTAAACCCGATATCTTCTGGTAACTTGATGAAGTAGAGAATCAATTGGAGTGAATATAAGTTTTCTTTGCAGCAGTAGAAAACTACTGTGCCATTACTCGAATTGTGACTAATATATGTAAACATCAACATTAAAGCCATCTGCTGTTCTTTTGTTACAAGGTCTTTCTGTTGTCACTGAATCACAGTGTGGGAGCCAAGAGTATCTACAGACATCCCAGTTGTTTGCATACATTGGGGCTAACGCATGCTAGAAAACCAAAAAAAATTATATGCCTAAGGTTTTAGATTGAAATGTTTGTTAAGTAATACACACATGCATACCAAAATAAGATGGGTAAGGTTTACTAATGGTGGCTGAGGTGTTGCTTTTAATTTTGTTACTTGCTCACTGTGTGATTTTAACCTTTTGGGTTTTTGAGAAGTTAAAACCATTATTAATAAAAGATTCCTCGAAATCTTCAGGTGAAAGTTATTAAGATGTGTTCTAATAATAGAGTATCTGAGATCTCGCAGCTTTCTCAAGGCTACAATCTCTGAACAGTTACCCTTTTTTTTTCTACTCATATGATGTTTATGATGATATATGTTATGGCAACTACAGACACTACTAAAAGCAGAATTTTACTGTAGATCATAAGGGAAAATAAAAAAAGCTCCAGATAAACAATATGACCCTAATCTGTATTTCTATAAAGAGAGACAAGTGACTCATTTTTTCTGTCGAGGCATTGCTCATAAAAGGAGGTAAGGATTAGAAAGTTATTCTTTTAGTACTTTAAAAATCTGTAGTGCAGTATAAACTCAGCAAGTGCAAGGAGGGGATGCAATTAAATTTTTTGGAGGGAAAAACCACATGGATGTACTGACTGCTATGTTATAAAGCAAGTATTTTATGAATATAGGCTTGTTTCAGTCATTGCATAAAAAGAAAATACAGTATCATGTCTTCCTTCTGAAAAAAGATACACCAAAAAATAAAAATTACTAATTAACTTAAATGAATGGAGCACACCGCCTCTGCAAGTATATAAACTGTTGAAAAATTATGCAGGTAGCAATCAGATTTACTTCCCAGTTCAGTAATTATGTCCTGGTAATTTAGTATACTCTAAAAGCATTAATTAATCCTATTCCCCACATCAGTTTGGTTGTCTTCCTCACTTCAGATCTCCATCGATTATCTTTCTAGCCATTTCAGTTTTTCTTTCTATCTGTTCTGCTTTTCCTGTGAATTCTTAGGTGGTACAGCCCTATCTCCCAGGGCTAGAAGGAGAAGCAGCAGAGAAAAGCTGTGTCAAAATAAGGAAGAGTATCAAAGATGAGCTTACTCATTCTCCTGCAAATATCAGCTCCTGAGGTGGGGTGAGAGCTCTCACCAGTCAACTTTCTTCTCCCACATATTCCCTCAGGAGTCAAAACAATTACTTAATTATACACATAGAAAGCATATGGAATAAGAGGTAAAAATTATTTGTTTATAAAATGTGAAATAAAATCTTTTATTTCTAATAGCCATTATATAGCAGTTTCTAGGGTAAAAATACTGTCTCATCCCACTGTATGGACCTAGAATTCTGAAGTCAAATGTGCTGCCACTTCTGGTTGGGCAACATGTGCTTCCTGCACCTGTCTTGGAGAGATCACTGTGCTTTTGCACGTTCCCTGGCAGAGAGTTAAAAAAAGAAATCGCTTCAGAAGTGAATATATTTTTATGGCCCAGCTACACAATGATAATGAACTTCTAGATTTCTTGAAAAAAGATGGTGATTTTAAATTATCTTAGTATCATGTTGCTGTGAGGTTCTTGGAGCATTGGACTGACCCAGTTTTACTGAATGGGATATTCTGAGGAAAATACCTCAGCTGCAACATCCTTATCACTTACCACAAGACAAGAGTTATTGTTCCTGCCTAAATTCACAATTAGTGTAATTGCATTCTGCCTACTTACATTTTTCTGTAAAATAAAATAGTTGTGTCCTCTCCCAGACTAGAACAGTGTTGTCAGGTGACTTGTATGTGTCACAAAAGGACAGCTACAATTAAATTGTTGGAAAATCAATTTCTATATATGATATGTATGGTCATGATGTATATTAATAAAGTATAGTAATGATTGATTAAAATTGCAAAGCTAAATTCTCAAATGTTAGAAAATACAGAAATTATCCATCTGACCAATTTGAACCACCTTATGATATGATCTTATTAATATCCTTTGCCCTCCAGAAAATTGCAAAATTTTGGTTTTGTTGCCACTGCTAAATATGTATCGTGATACTGGTAGCTGATTTCGCATGTTGTTTGTGAGATGAAGCACAGAGATGTATCTGAAACAGAAAGCTAAAGAATGTCCAAGGTTTTTTGGGTTGTGGACATTTCTCAGGGCTGACCTCTCACCTTTTCTGAGGTGGTCCAGGAGAATGCAGATCTAGGAGTTTGTGTTCATGAGGCTGAGCTCTGCATGTAAAGTGCTTGGAGCCTTCTCAGTGACTGATGAGCACTGATACGGATAGATATACTGGAAATCTGTACATTAAAACACAGTTAGAGGAGTAGACCTCTGTAGACTTTTGGGGTAGGTTTCATTCCAAAAATATGGGGGAATGTTTTTTTTTCTGCATTTACAAGTAAGCAAGATAAGGTTAAACATACAATTCACCAGAGAGTTTTAGCCTTCAAAGAAAGGTACTATCTGTAGAGAATAATAACATTATTGTAGTTTTTGCTTGCAGCTATTGGAAAGCTGTTCAGAACTCCAGAAAAACTGAAATGGAGCATGAAGAGAGGGATTAATAAATAGGCTGCAAGTGAGTAGGCTTTAAATTGACAGGCAGATGCCGTTTCTGTATTAATACGCACCCTTCATGTGAACAAGCAGAGTGGATGTTGTGCATATGGAGGAAAGAGAAGATGAAGCTCTTTTGCATTTTTTGTATTGTGCTAATGAAAATAACACAATAACTTTTCCAGGAAGCAAGTGAATGTTCCAAAGAAGACAAAAATCAATAGCTGTTGTGTTTAGGATTTCCAGAATAGTGAACAATAGGAAGAACATAAAAAAATACCTTGGCTGTTTCAGTTTTATCAAATAACCAGTGTTTTTTCAGTCTTAGTGCCAAGAAAAGTGTATTGGATTTTATCAAGTCTTTTCCCATTTATTGTGAACAATAAACATTCTTTACTTCACAAATACTCCTACAAAATTTATAACAATAAATGAATATTATATAAAGCAGTTCATAGGAAATATATTTAAGTAGAATAGGATTTGAGATTATATATGTATCTTTAAATCTAGAATGCATAATTCTATGGTTCACACAGAGCAAACCAGATTTTATTCTATTTGATCTCTTCGTCTTCTTCTTCCTGTAAATATTCTTGAATATTTCATATAATACTGACGATATAAAGGTGAAGTCTTGTTCTTAGCAATAAGTAGGAAGAATCTGGCTGTTGGATAGCTGAGATTCAATATTCATCTAATACATTCCTAATTTAGGATTTAAAAAAAATAATACAGAATTTATTTTTTGTTTTACTCGCATGTTGGAAAACACTAGTGAAGTGTTTCATTTGGTTAAAATTGACTCCATGGTCCATATGCGGTTTTACTGCTGATGGGCTGCTTCTGGCTGGAGTATATTATTACTTGGCAGTTTTGAAACCTGCCTCCATATCTAAAAGGCTGACTGAATTTACATATGAAGCTTTATAAAACTGCCTTTGAAGATCATGGCTCTTGTAGCTTTTAAACTCAAATGGAAATTGTTGAGTGCTTTTGCAAGATACACAGTACTTCCATTTTTGGTAGAATATTCTTCATAACATTTGGAAATTCAGGTTCTTTTATTGGCTGAACTGTGGAATCAAAATTAATACATTCTTATGTTTTAAAAAAACCCTTACAAGATCATTGCACTTTTGGCAATAAAATTGTTGCTTGATGGACTTGTCTTTTTTTTTGGAATTAGTGACTGTGCATCACTATTATCTCTTTTAAACAGAGATAAAATTTAATTAAGATGAAGGAGATTTGGAGGCATTTGCATTTTTCAGAGAGATACTCACTCCTATTTGGTCCAAGATAATGAATAATAAAATCACTATGTTGCTTGTCTATCTAGGGGTTAGGTGAGGAGTTATTAGTAATTTCTATAAATCTCTGATGAGTATGATGCTCATACAGATTCAGAGACCTTTCTTTGTGATAATAAAAGCTTCTGATGTGATGCAGTAGGAATGCATACTCTTGCTGACTGTTTTTCAGATCTGGTCTCTACAGAATCCAGTGTAGGCTTACTATGTTTTTTGGTTGTTTTTTGAAAATTCTGAAATAAAAAAGTAAAAATAGATTTGTGTGGGGCAGGTCCTCCAAACTGGTGATGTTCAGCTTTACTCAATGCACCACTTTTTTTCAAGGTGAAGAAAAGCCCATGAGAAGCTTGCAGACAAATTAAAAATAAAACTATTGTTCTTTTTTAGGATCTAGTTGGTTTGTAAGCAGCTAAATGTGCTTACAGTTGCCGCCTTCCCTCTGTTATGTCAAATTCTCATCACATCCTTGTTTTACTTAACAAGGCAGGCCTGGAATAAGTAAAAACCAAAACCAAAACCATCCTCTTTGATATTCCAGTAATCTATGCGATGGAGATTTAGGCCAAAGGTGCCTTATTTTGTGTTTATTAACCCTTAATGGATTCTTTTCTCCATCAAATTTGGCCTACAGCTTTCTAACATATACCAACTTCTAATGTATTAACACTTTCAGCTTTCTTTCTGCATGGTGTGAAAGAGAACATCTTCTTGTCTGTCCTGAACCTTGCATGGGCTAGTTTCATTTGATACCATCTTGGTTTAGAAAAGCGTCAGTGTTTGTAGCTTTTTCATGTTCTTGCTACTCCTGATTTTGTAGCCAACAGACCTAGTTAGCGTAGCTGTTTCTTGCACCAAACTTGTTTCACAGTACGGATCATCTTCTTTGTCTTTCTCTTATCCCTTTTTCATTTATTTTATATCTCTTTTTAAAAGGGAAAGAACAGAATGGCACACAGTGTTCATTGTATTATGTCTCATGAGTTAATAAAATGTATGATTTATGGAGATGCTTTGCCCTCCTTTCCTCTCCTAGTAATTTCTAGCATTCTATTTACTTTCTAAACTAACTTATCTGATGTTTTTATAGTATTATTCTAACCCTAAGATCTTGTTTCTGAATTATGTCAGTTCTGAGTCCATCTATTTATGAGTATGTTGATGAGTACAGGCCCCAAACATACTTTTAAATTGTCAAAAGGAAAGTTCTAGATGAGCAGCTGCAGAATTTGGGATGTGAGAAAGTTAACAAATGCATTAGTGTGCATGAACCATGTGGTTTTGTTTGATTATGTCTGCATGTTTCACAGGGCAATTTTAATTCAAAAACATTACATTGATATAAAGCATACAACAAAAATATCTATTACAGATAGAGCCTGCATTCTGTTGAGTATTCCAATGAAGTAAGCCACCGATGAGAATAACTCCAGAATGACGTTTTGCCAACATAAGTCTTGCATTTTTTCTCAGTAGCAAGAATCTCCCCCTCCTCTCCTAAACATAAGCAATTTAGTAGTAGGAAAAATTGGTATTGCTGAGTGAAAAATGGGAGCAGCAGTGCACTGGAGACTTCTGGCTTAGAAATGTAGAGAGGTTAAGTAGTAGGAGTGATGAAAGATTTATTGAACTCTCTTTATCTGGAAAGATTAATAGAACAGAATCAGGAGGTTTACTAGATTTTGAATGAATTAAAGTGTTTAATCTTCAAGTACAAATTCAGTGAAAATATCACCATAATTTTAAAAAAAAAAAAAAAAAGAGTCAAACAGATCTAAAGATCCTCTCTGTTCCTTTGAGACTGGGAAAGGACACCTGCTGATATGATCCAACATTTATATTGAAGATGCTGCTAAAAAAACCCTGGGAATCTAAAGGTTTAATTTTTTTGGTGTGAAAAAAGCTGAGCAAAAGCTGTTTCTCCACTCCCCCAATCATCAGAAAGATCTGTACTGACTGCTTGCAAATGCCGGCAGTTCTCAAAGCTGTTTTTATATTTGGTTTGTTTGTTTGTTTTGTTTTTTGTTTGTTTGGGGTTTTTTAATCATTCTCTCGTCTCTGTTATTTGAATAGTTTGCTTCCTCCTTCTCTGTAGATCTTTTGATTTTCAAACTGGGACTAGTACTGCTTTTCCATATTGCATGAGAACTCCAGAGTAAGCCCCATCAGAAGCTGCCTTCTCCTCATAGCTCAATTCCTTGTGTGCTTTCCTTATTACTTGCTTATCCCTAGCCTCCATTTCATGATATAAATTTTTAACTCAGCCTCAAGATGCCTGTGCTTCCTCCAGTCAGAGCCAGACTTAATCTTCCCTTTATGGTTGGAGTCCACATGGGCTTTATCATATTTTTCTTGTAACCTTTCCACAAAGGAAGATTTTGTTCCACTGTAAGGTCTTATGTTGTTGTTCTAATTGGTATGGCTGATTTGATAATATCCCAAGGTTCAGGGTCATACAGTGCACATTGCACATTGCAGAAACTTGCAGTAATGACAAAGATGGTTTCTGTTGCAATTATTACAGCCTTTCAACAGTAGGTCTCCCATATTAGGTTGAAGTTGCAATTGTCTTCCCTTTTCTTACTTTTATCTACTTATATGTCATTATTTATTGCTGGTTTGGGATGCCTTTTATGTAATTGTGAAGATCACAGGCTCAGTAATGGGATGATGATGTTTAATTAAAATAATTGGTGAACTTGAGCAAAACTTCCTTGGATAGTTTTTGAGAGCTACTTCTGTGATCCGTCTGGCCCAACCACATCATTAAGTTATCATTGATCATTTATAGAGTAGTTGTCTGCTAGAGTTTGGGACATACTTTGAACTGTAAAGAAATATTTATTCCCACTTACTAACTTTCATGGGGCCATGGCAGCTATGCAGTGTCACTAGTCCAGAGTCCTGTGTAAGCCCAACTGATCTGAGTTTTAGGAAGGAGTGCACTATTCCTGACACTATACTTTTAAAAATAGTTTTTCTCTCCAACTACTGATGTAAGATTCCAGATATAGGAAGAAGTCTTCAGAAAATAAACGAAGAGTTAATGCTACCTGGATCTATGAATGACAGCTGCCGACTGGCTGAAGCTATGTGTATGTAATATATACATTCAAGAAAAGGAGTTCATGATGTTCTTGTGTGTCTCTAGGTATCCGGAAAGACCGCAGAGGTGGGCGAATGATGAAACAAAAACGTCAAAGAGAAGAGCAGGATTCCAGGAACGGGGAGGCTTCTTCTACAGAGCTGCGAGCTCCCACCCTTTGGACAAGTCCCCTGGTGGTGAAACATAGCAAGAAGAACAGTCCAGCCCTGTCCCTGACAGCAGAACAGATGGTCAGTGCCTTGCTGGAAGCTGAGCCACCTATAGTTTATTCTGAATATGACCCAAATAGACCATTCAACGAAGCCTCTATGATGACCCTGTTGACCAACCTTGCAGACAGAGAATTAGTGCACATGATCAACTGGGCAAAGAGAGTTCCAGGTAAGAAAAAAAAGAAAAAAAAAGCCCCAGTGGACTATAAAAGCCTCTATATGACAAATGAGTAGAAAAAAGACATACCATTTTCACGCTACATGTTCCAATATCATGCAAATTGCTCACTTAAGTATAAAGACATTTAAAAATCACAAATTTTATGTTATCTTTGTTGATAAAACCCCTGTAGTGCAATGTAGTATGTGATTTTAAAGAAAGATTTATTCAAGAAGAGATATTTCCTCACACTGTAGAATGTTGGACAGTTTTTTAATTGCAGTTTTTTCAGATAAAACCCAGAAAAACTAAAGGTAAAGACAGATTACTAAAAGCCAAATCTAATCAAATTATGTTAATTATTTAGATCCCTTTTTAAAAAAAAGGGTTACTCTCATGTCTGTAATGTAAGCCATAAGTTCAGCATCACTACTGAGCCCATAAGTAATAGCACTGTTTATTTAATTTCCAGGTTATATTTTTGACATAAATTACAGCTCTTCCATGAGTTTTGGGTTTAAAGAAAAGAGCCAGAATAACATTTTTTGATTAAATTTTTTTTTCCTACTGGAACTAGAAGTTTTTACGTTTATCATTTTGATGCATCATAGTTGCTGAGCTATGACCCCTCTTTTCTGTAAGGGAGTTGCAGTATTGTGGGAAGTATGTAACATTTTTGGTTGAACATAGGTTACACATTCATTTGTGGGGTTTAATTAAATTATATCGATGAAATGAGAGAGTAGTTTTCTAATTAAAGGTCCTAATCTTTTAAAATTTCAGTCCACAAGACTACTTTTCATGTTAACTTTTAAATGTTTATTAGAAATTTATTGCACATGCTGTACTTTTAGCTTGGTAAAAATATCGGCATACATGTCAATTTTTATTTTATAATTCACTGGGATTCTGATCTCTTACATTTTTACTGTAGCCATTTATTTTATTAAAATGATGTAGCTGCTTTATGAAGGGATGTTAGAGAGCACTACCACAGCTCTCACTCACATAGTGCATTACCTCAACATTATACCTGGGTTATGCCATTTTTCTGTTTTCCTTCATTTAATCTTGGCAAGACTCTTCCTGGTAAATCAATAACCCATAAAATCTGAGTCTTTTCCAGTCCTCATGGGTTCCCTTTTTACCACTTTTCACATGTCACTTTGTGGGCTCCAGCTATGATCAATGAGAACCTGTGTGTGTTTCATTTCTCATCGTATCTTATAAGAAATCACCTGAGAATTTTATTCTTGACAAAGTCACAGTGGTTAAGGCCTGATCCACACTCTGTTCAAGTGAAGGGTGGGTTTTTCCGTTAATTTAGGTATGATTTGATTCATGACTTTTTTTACTTTTGAAAAATGAACATATGTCCATCGTGTTAAAGCTGTTCACAAACAAAACAGATAAACTCAAATGACTTTTCTACTGATTTCAGTGATATAATAGTCTAGGTCTATTAAAACCCATTAATTTACATTTAACATGAGTATACCACATTCTAAATTCATTATGTTGTCTAACTGGAAACATCTTCTATGACATTTGATTTTGATAGTTAATGGAATTAATGAAAATGTGTTTAGATACAAAACAACACTGTTAGGGAACTAAGATCTGGTTTTTATTCCAAAATCTCTCTAAAACTGCTTGTCACAAGATGATTACATATGGTGAAGATCAAAAAACTGCCTGGTTTACAAATACGCCCTTTATTTCCGACACAAGCTTCTGAAATTTGAAAATTAAACGAGTAAGGTTATCAAGTATTTGTGTATATCCAAGGTATTAAATGTGTGTTAACAGCCAAAATAGCTCCTAAGGAGAAACTAAGCCAAATTGACTCTATGTATCTGCATTAATAAATACTCTAACAGGTGAAGTTTGATATAAAACTAGTGAACTCTGGTTAAAAACACCCCCAAAAGTTCCTTCCCAGTCACAGTTTGATTTATTAGGCACTGTACAAACAATTATACCAAAGGAAAGTCCTAAAGCAGAAGATACACAATATGAATAGTCTGGGGATTCTGAAAGTGCTGGACACCTAGCTGGTTCTTGGTGTTGTGACTTGAAGGACTGTATGCATGACCAAAAGCAGAAATTAAAGTATTTTAGAAAGTTGGTTAAAAAGAATTCAGTCCCAGTTGTTTACCTACCTCTAAAATTAGGCCCTCTGAGAGTAAGATTTTTAAATCTTTTGGATCTCTCATCTGGTCCCTAGAAAAGGTTGACTGTTCTTAGCTGCTGATATTACGTCTTAGAGGTACTGATTACCTTTCAAATTTAGGGCCTTTGCTTGGACTGTTTGACTAAGTTTCCTTCTGCTGAAGTGTTCTGGCAATAAATGTACATTAAGAGAAACGTGTCTGGCAATATAAGTTGTATTTTCATCTCCACAGTATGTTGCCTTTGAATGCTCCACTATTACTAGGAATTATGTAATACTGCTTAATTAGAGAGGATTTTTGTATATTTATGCATAAGCAGAGAAACTGAATAACTTTTTTCTGTTACATGAAGTATTTTGTGCAACAGCATTGTGGGATTCCACTCAGTTATTTTCTCATCTAATTTACTAAGGTTTCAAGCTTCACAGTCAAGAGTAAAACCATCTTTTTCTAAAAAGCCAATGTGCCTTTTACTAGTAGCCAAAAGCAGCTGCAGGAAACAGCCTCCCCTATACACACCTCTCAAGCCTTGGAAGAATTGCACAGTTTCATTTAGCTAATGCAGGCACTTAGCTGACAGAAAGCAAGGAGTGAAGTCAATACAAGTGGCTGGGTTGAAAGCATATTTGTTGAAGAAGGAAGAAGTTGATATTACCAGAGAAGAAATACAATGAAGATGCAGCTTACAAATAAGTGTAAGGACTTTCGGGGACATGTTTGGAGTTTATTTTGCTGTGTAGGCTTTAAAGAAGAGGGAGTGTGTCAAAGCAACTAGTAAAGGCATTGCTTTGGTCAGCCAGTCATTTTGAAGATGTAAATGGCATGGAAGAAGAAACAGCAAATTAGAAGATGACCTGGATAGAAATAAATCTTTTCAACAAAAAGGAGAAATGAGAATTAATTTATGATGGACTGTGTAGTATAATGTAGGCAGAGATCTGTTACAAAGACATGCTGAGAACAATCTCCAAAATGAGGTATTTTTGCAGGCACGACCTGCTTCAGAAGGTGAGAACAGGTCTAAATCTTTATTGCAACTTGTTCAGCATTATTTCAGACTTGCTTAAATTGACTCTGCAGTCTTCCCCGGTTAACAAGTCACTGGGGAAAAGAGAATTTGTGGCAGCTTCTTGTGCATAACCTTTAGAAATGATCTTCAGTATTTAAGTACAACATGATTGTTAACTAAGGTCATAACAATATTCTCCCATGACAATGCAATTCATAAGATGCCAAGTGCATAAAAGCTTTTTTTATTTCCTTTGAAACCTTGGCCACTGATACAAGTGGGTTTGCCAGATTACATGAACAAAAATCTTGTACAGTTGTCCTATGACATATACAAAAAATTCAGATGCCCCACAGGACTTGCTCTTTCCATGGCCTAACGGGAATTTTGGCTTAAGTCCTCCCAGATGGCCTCTGTAAGACACCAGTGGTGCCTTCTGATTATCCCAGACAGCTGGCATAGCAAGCAGCTGCACAGAAGGTGGGTGCAAACTTAACATACACACTGAGTCTTTTACCGTCTAATTGGGACAAATCACTAAAAATCACATGTAGGTAAGGCATCAGCACGGATGAATAAATGTTCTGCTCATTTCTGAATCACATATTCCTGAAAGATATGCCTTTCTCTTTTCTTCTTGGTTTACATAACATCTTGGGGATATAGTACTACCTTCAGTACTATATATATACATAGTATATACATATTCTATACATAGAATGAGGTTTTAGAGTTTAGTGAATTTTCATCATGGTATCTGATACAATTAGCAAAACCATTACTTTGTTTTCCTACAGAAATACTGATATGTCAAAGGAATTAACTTATTGTCTTTCATTATTCACTTACCATGTATATAATTTAACATCTGTATTTGGAGTACTGTATTCTCCAAAGGAAGCAGGTATTTTCAGTGTAATCGTCAGTAATTTTTTTTTGTGCAGAAGTTCTTGAGATGGTAAGAGACATTACGAGTTTATACAGTGAGCTCATGGTAGAGAGTGTAGCTTTAAGGAAAATGTGTCTCAAGGGTGAAATCTTTGGCACTGCTGCTACAATCTTGTATAACTATTTACTACAAGTACAGTAGCTGTACAACTTAATAGCCCTAAAATGGTACGCTGGGCATACAAGCTTTGAAGTTTTGAGGTGATTCACGGTGCTGTACTTATTTTATGGCTTCATGAACCGAGGAGATAAACATTTTGGCTCTGATTTTTTTATTTCAAAGCCATAGAAGTTACTATTTTCTTAAGATATTGTTTTCCTATTTGACCTTCTAAACTGCTCTGTTTGTTAAATTAGGAACAGTGTGTAAAGAGGCCAACAATAGCCACAGTTTTCAGTGACACCAAACCTTGAAAAAAAAAAAAAAAAAGTCATCTTGCAGTGGAAGGAAAGAAGTGTTATACGAGAGAGGTGTGTATTCATAACCCTTTAGGTGCAGGACAGTTTACAGAGATTCTAAATGTAGTGATCCTCCTGGCAATAATTTACACAACTTAAAAAAAGGAATGGCTTGCAATTCCTGTAATAATTTTCAGTAAACCTTTCAAAATACCTGCTTTAAAGTTTCTCCTCCCTTGACTAATGGGCTTGCTGTGGAGATTTGTAAAATGTTATTAAAAAAACCACCCCTCTGCTTATCTGTTTAATCTGTTGAAGTGATACTCTGACTGCTCCCCTGACTTCATAGAGGGAAAACAGAGAAAGCAAATAGATCTGTAACCAAAAAAGAAAAGATAAGCATCTGGATCTTACTCTGACTCAGTCCTGGGCCTCTTACTCATTCCCAGGGCTCATGCTGGAGGACAGTAATTTGCTGAGGGGCTCTTTGAAACGCAAGGGTCTGGTTGTTGCCTGTTCCCGCTGCCACAGCAAGAACCTTGGGGTGTTGTCTACTCACTATCCCTGTGTCCCATTTCCTCTTCCAAGCCATAGTCTTTGAGCTTCATGCCCCAATCTTTTCCCAGGAATTTTCTGGCAGTGGGGATTAAAAGAATATACTCAAACTGCGTCGCTTCATCTGCATAATTTTTCTATCAAGGAAAACAGTTAGGAAAGGAAAAGTAGTTAGAGAACCACTTTGAATCTTTCTTTAGAGAACGTTTGAGTGAGCTCAGATATATACCCTTGCAACATTTCCTTTTTTATTTTTTTCATTTTTACTAGTTTGGGGTTTTTTTACAAACTCCTAAAGTAATTCTGTAGCTTTCCAGATTTTATTTCTTTGTCCAGAAGAAAGAGATTCTGAAGAACAAGTTAGGTGTTGATGCTGTTATGTGAGTGCATCTGCTTGTATCTCTTTTTAGCAACATTCTGTGGCCACAATTAAAATCTCTACTTCATATGTGAGATGATACTTCATTCAAAAGCATGGTAAATGTCAGTAATTCTTTCTAATATCACAAAAATCCAATGTTAAGGGTAATTCATAGAGAATGCTATTTTGTCTTCTCATTTGCAGAGGTAGTTACTTTGCATAGAGAGATGATTGTCAAAAGCTATTGAATCAAGCATATTATCCAACTGTCTAGCCTCCTTGAATTTAGGAAAGCTGCAGTAAGATACAAATTTATAAACAAATCTAGAATGAAATCGACTGTCTTTTACTTTCCTTGCATAACTGCAGTTGTTTTCTGTGCACAGAGCCAAAAAAATGGCTGTGCCTTTCTTTTAAGCAAATGAGTTTCTGTGAAATCAGAGGTGAATGTATGTAACATGCCGTGAAAATTCACTTTTTTTTTTCTTCAGTGAAACTGTTTTGTATATTTAGAAAAAAGGAAATATAGCTAACAGCATTCTTCATAACACTTGTCCAATAAATCATTAACAGTTTTGCTTTCCCAGAGAGCTCTTAGTTCTGTTCTGTGTTTGTGGAAGTGAATAGTTCGAAAAGCAATTAATACAGCCACCCAAAGCCTTCCATTTATTATCTCAGCACAGCAATTATGTTCTTCTCTATGTGATTCTTTAAAACAACCTTCTTTTGAGCTGTGAACCTCAAATACATCTCTTCATCTAAATAGCCCTGAAGAGAGTATGTGCTGAAATTTAAGTTTAAATCCAAAGACAAACTTAGCCTGTAAATCTCTGTTTCTACAAGTATGTCCATATCCAAATAAATTGAATAAGATTATGGAACTACTCCACATATGTAAAGTTTCTTATGTACACAGTGGTTTTAAAATCAAGACCTGAAGTGCTATTACAAGTCTGACTCAGTTCAGAACTTTCCAGAGTAAGAAATATTTGAATTCCAACTTTTTGAATTTGGGGGCTTCGCAGCAAGCTGTCTCAAAGAACAAATATCTTCAGTAACCAAAACTGACTTACTCTATGTAATCTTGTTTATCTGTTTGTCATAAGGTGACAGATGAGAAATAACACCCAACAGGTAAGGAAATAACATTCTTTTAGCAAGCACTGCTTACATATTGGAGTTCATTGGACATTTATTAACACAAGATTGTTTGATAATAAATGTTTGAAGATTAAATTCTATTTGTCTTGGCAAACAAAGAGGCAAAAATGAGCATCCACAGTAATAATTTTTATACTTTTAGCCAAAGCTTATGAAAATTAAATACTTAAACTGTAATATTTTATTTCTAAAAGAAATGATCCTTTCATGAAAATATTTCACGCTATTTTTCTTTAGCTGATAAGTAATTTACACTCTTGGATGAACATATCTGTCTTAGAGTCTTCAGCTATGCTGAACCCTGGAGCTTTCCAAGAAACGCTCATTAATTTCCACTCTAAGTAAACAGTAAGTAATGATCCCTCCTGATTTATTTATTTCTTAAAATAATTTACAAAAAGAATATGCGATTGTTGGAAAGCACTGATGCGGTATGTATGTGCATGCACACATATCCATTGTTCCTTGTTCACATAAGTCACATAAATTGGCCCTTTTTACTTGATGTTTAATAACTTCAGCCCATTTCTTTTAGTTTCTCTCCAGTACTACATCTCTGAGCACAATCAGCTGTAATTCCAGTTTAGAGGTTATTTTAATATCATATGTATTAGTTTTCTGTTCAAGTGAGTCATTCACTAAAGTCTCACATTAGATATATAGGAGTTTTTAAGATACATAGAAATAATTAGGAAAGATTTATTGCAGATTCTTCTGGATAGACTCTTACCCTGTCTGTATCACTGCAGTGGTGCATTATATGACACATCTGTTACGCAGCTCATTTATTTTCTTTGATTATCTCTCCAGGAAATGAACTATGTGTATAAAGAGTATGTTGTTTTGTCTGTGTTAGATATGGACTGCTGTGAATTTAAGCTAGTGAAAGCAAGTTAAAGCATATCCCACAGTGGAATGGGGAATGAGAAATCTGTGATTACCTTGTGCCTCCAGGAGTTCGTTATCAGCTAGGAGTGGCCATAAGAAAATACTGTCTTCTGTATTCCTTATGGAAAGTTCTTCTGAGAAACATAGCTGTCCACCATGGTCTTCAAGCAGGGAGATGGAAGTGAGTTATTTATCAGTGCAGATCAGTGCAGACTCTGGGTCTAGATCTAAAGCTTCTTAAGCCTCTTGAAAAGAGTAGTTCTGAAAATGGGAGGGAGCAATCAAGATCTTGACTTCAACTCTGAGTCCTGCTCCCTTTCCCCACCTGAGAGGGGCACTGCTCAGGATGCTGGGGGTACCCAGCAGTTCTCCTCGGTATTTGGCATTCCCTGTGAGCAGACTGACCTCAAAAAAAGAAAATGCATGGTGGCAGAAATTTCTGTGATTTTTGTCTCTGCAGCTTGAGGCTTTTGGTTTGGAGTTTGTCAGTTAATCCAGTAGGAAGTCATGAGACCCAGAATCAAGGTTTTAATATATAGACAAGGGGACAAGTACTGTTCAAAATCTCACTGAGACTCTAGAAAAAATGTGTTGTGTTCTCTGTTAAATTACATTCTGGAGTGTCTGAGGTGATTTAGAGAATTAAAAATCAAGAAATCTCATTTTACTTGATTCACAAAAATAGGGAATGTGGCATACTAGATTAATTAAAAAATTTCCAGACAATATTGAATCTTATCAATAGCCTAATAATGAAGTATCTTCTGCAACAGCTGCTGTCCCTCAGAAAACATGGCTGCAAATTATGAAGTGGCTATACAGGGTGCTGACAAGTAAGCCAAGTATTTACTAAAACATTGAAGAGCCTCTAACTGGGTATGTTCTTTGTGTTAGAAATGACTGACCAGAATAAAGCTAAAATCAGAATATTGCTGTAGTAATATAAATTAATATAGTAGTATTGCATGTCTGACCTAACTCAGAAATCTCCTTTGATTGCTACAAAGGTAGTATTTGTAGCAATACGTGAGTTTCACATACGTTTGTAGGACATACCTTCTGGGGTTGTAGTTTCACAAGTATTTCTTCCAGCTGTAATGCCAGCTAGAGCAGTTCCTACCTTTCTGCTCCCCCTGTGTTGGAGAAGCTGTGCAAGTAGCAGGATTGATCTGGGTTAAAAATAAAACGTTTTTGTATGTGTGTTTTCTGTTGGCTATGACTTGGGTGAGTTCTCTAGTCCAATTCACTGCAATAGTTGAGCCAGCTGAAATGTGAGGGTGACAGTATACTGGGAATGAACAGGCGAGTATAAATAGGAGAGTGCTAGAAAGAAATACTCGTTTATCTGTACTGTCAATAGTAACATACAGCTTTAACTCAAACCTTTTTCTAATTTAATTTCTCTTTATTTCTACTTCAACAGAGAGGTCTTTTTTCAATCTCTCCTGTACAAAAGGCACATATCTTGTAGTTACTGGTGGCATTTACAGCCTTTCTTCTGTTTTCTGAAGGAGATGTTGTACAGCTTCTACTTTGTGTATTTCTGCTTGATCTGTAATATGTTCTGTAATGTTATGTCAGAGCTGTGAGGGAGTGGAGAGTCAAAAGGCAGAGGAAGCATTGTAATTTTCCCCTCACTCAAGATGCATCCTAGTTCATGAAGGGTCTGTAGTTTGCTTCCATCCCTGGGATACAAGAGACTTTATAGCCCAAGGAGGCAAAGCCTGGCTGTTCATTTACCTGGCTATTCAGAAGATAGAGGAACGCTGAGACTTTCTTTTTGCTGAGTTAGCTTGTGATTGGTTGATTATTCTAGTGCATATTTTTCAGAAATTCTGTCTATTTCTTTCAGGAAGACAGCAGATTCTTTGGGAAATTCTTTGCACCATGTTTGCACTTTACAGGTAGTAAATAATGACCTGAAGCAACAGAAGCATGTGGCTGACTTTTTGGAATCAGCAGCTGATTTTTATTATTCTTCTGCAGGGTGGGATTTTGCAAGGTCTGTGGAAAAGGAAAGCTCTAGTATATTTTATTCAGCGATGCTGGAATTAAACACTGGTATTAATGGGTTAATGTCTCACACATTTTAAAAGCAGTATATATTGGTAGGTTCTCAGCTGACAGAGAAGAGCTGCCCATGAAAACCTAGCATATTTATCAATGCTACCTGTGACTTCATTTTTTTCCTACTCGGTATTCATATAAATACTGCTATGGAGAATCATTGGGTGCCCCCGAGTATACATGTAGGGTTATGTTCTTTTACACTGGGCCTTTTGGGAAGAATGGTGCTTTACCACTGGGAATCACTAATTTTGCTCCTGGCTATGCCAATGCCTGCCTGTGTTAGTTTTGTGTAAGTCTTTTATAATGTGCTACAGTGTATCCATCCCTGAAGTGCTATCTCAGGACTTTATCTGCTGCATGGGAAAGCTGTGAAGCACACTAAATATCCCTGCTGTCAAACAAAAAAACCCCTAATTTGAAGATAATATGAATTAAATCTTTTTTTTTTTTTTTTTTTTTTTTTTTTTTTTTTTTTTTTTTTTAATCATGCTCATATGCTCCTGTTTTATGCCTCTCTTGACAAAAATGTGGCTTATATCTTGCAGAAGTTTTACATGCTACTTTGTCCAGGTGTTATGCAAAGCTATCCTGAGAAGTGATCTTTGGTACTGATAAGTATGTCTAAAGAAAAACTAATTATAACTAAGTCTTCAATAATGTAGCATATTAAAATACATAATTTATTTGAAATCAATTATGTTTCCTATGTTGCTCAACTCTCTTTATTTTTGTACCTTTGTTTCACTCCATGCGTTTTTATTTTTTTTTTAAGGGGCCACTTCTAATCAAGTGTTCGAGAAAGATCCTGGCATTTGAATGAGACACTGCCAGGCAGCATAAATACATTTCCCTTACTGTCTCATTTCAGCAGACAGTTCAGTCAGAGCGCTCTTTTCTTTAAACTCCAGATGAGGCTTTTTGTACCTTCTTTATCAGTACTTGGGCTTCTGAGAGATTTTGGTAAAACTCCATCACTGCAGTCTGATGAATTCTGATCTGCTCCTCTTCAGCTGACAGTGAATAATTGTTACCAGCTTTCTTAGGAGATATTTATTTCCAAGTAATTTGTGGAGTAACTTTTAAGTGCTGATTTCAAGTAGGTGGGAGACAGAGGAACCAGCTTGTCAGAAATTAATTTCAAATAATTCAATAATGGGATGTCAGAAGTCGTTCAGTGTAATACTGATGAGCTGGTTTCCCCCTTCTTAGCAAGCCGCTAGCCTGATGCTGTATCTCTTGGCTTCTGAGTCTCTCAGCAGATAGATAACACCTGATGTTGGTAGGGGTAGGACTACATGTAGGTGTGCTTGTAGATGCTTTTAAACATACATGAACGGTAGAAATATATAACAAGAACCCAAGAACCTTCTGGATATCTTCAAATGTGGGTAACATCATTTGAGTAGCAGTAAGATGATGTTTGCTGCCTCAGGGCTTCTACACCAAACACAATTGTTCTACCTCTGAGGACAAGAGCCTTCAGCCTGGAAAAGTCTTCTATATATGAACCAAGTTGTGCCTTGAGGGTCAGTATGGTGATGCTATTCATAAAATTGTCTCCGAGTCTATGTCTGAACTGTGTGAAGCAGCTCTTATTTCCTGATCCAAGATAAAGGTTTAATTCTCATCCATGAGGAGTCTGTCAAAATTGCATTCGCTATACAGGTGAAAGAAAAAAGATAAAAAATCAGATTTTTTCTGTAAATGACAACGATGAAAACTAATGCTTTTTACCAGTTTGAAAAAATATCAAATTATAATTCCAGGCGAAACTCGCGGAATATTAAGTTATTTTCTTCTAATTTTTAATTTCTGCTGTTGTACTTATTAGAAGATGTTACTATGATTTTTTTAATGTAATGGAATCCTATGCAACTTTCCAGTCCTGACAAAAGATGACAGATAGAGTTTATACGTCCAGATACTTTGTATGAGTTTGTACACTGTTCCAAAGCTTTTACAGAATCACAGAATCAGCTAGGTTGGAAAGGAGCTTGAAGATCATCTGGTCCAACCATTAACCTAACACTGACAGTTCCCAACTACACCAGATCCCTCAGCGCTATGTCAACCCAGTTCTTAAACACACCCAGGGATGGGGACTCCACCACCTCCCTGGGCAGCCCATTCCAACACCTAACAACCCCTTCTGGAAAGAAATAATTCCTAATATCCAGTCTAAACCTTCCCTGGCACAATTTGAGGCCATTCCCTCTTGTCCTATCTCTTATTACTTGGTTAAAGAGACTCATCCCCAGCTCTCTGCACCCTCCTTTCAGGGAGCTGTAGAGGGCGATGAGGTCTCCCCTCAGCCTCCTCTTCTCCAGACTAAACACCCCCAGTTCCCTCAGCCGCTCTCCGTATGACCTGTGCTCCAGACCCTGCACCAGCTCCGTTGCCCTTCTCTGGACACGCTCGAGTCATTCAATGTAAACTCTCCTTTTTCTCTGTAAACTCTCCTTTTCTCCCTGAGTTGCAGCCAAAGCTCCCTGTTCAGCCAGGGTGGTCTTCTCTGGCATCGGCTTCTCTTAGAGCACTTGGGGACCGCCTGCTCCTGAGCCATTAACACTTCCTTCTTAAAGAGCACCCAGCCTTCCTGGGCCCCTATACCCTTCAGGACCATCTCCCAGGGGATCTTTTCAAGCAGGTGCCTAAACAAGACAAAGTCAGCCCTTCTGAAGTCCAGGATGTCAGTCCTGCTTAGCTCTCTCCTGACCTCTCTAAGAATAGAGAACTCTATTATTTCATGATCGCTGTGCCCTAGTTGTCCTCCAACTGCCACATCATCCACCAGTCCTGCTCTGTTCACAAAGAGGAGATCCAGCAGGGCACCTTCTCTGGTCGGTTCACTCACCAGCTGCGTCAGGAAGTTGTCTCCCACACATTCCAGGAATCTCCAGGACTGGTCCCGCTCTGCTGTGTTGTATTTCTAGTAGATATCTGGGAAGTTAAAGTCACTTTCATTTTCCATACGTCTCCATCAGAGTTTTGTGAATAATTAATTTTTTCGTTTTTGTGGCAGATCCAAACATTAAAAAAGGATCATTTTCACATAATATAAAATTACATTTTTTGAACTTTTTGACCTATAATAACTTTTTCAGGTGAAATGAAACATTTTATGCAATATCAAAGAGTAGACTTCAGTAAGTTTTCATATATTTTAGTCACCCATTTAAAATGAAAAGACAAATTTGCAAAAAGGAGTCCTAGATTTTCTAGAAGTTTAGGTCTTTTTCACAATGCTGAGTAGGAATAGGTGCCTGGTGGAGTGCTGAAAAGCTGAAAGATGAGGTAGCTGAGAGGGGACACTCTGTGTTCCCTGATAGAAACCAGCCTGGTTTTATTTGTTTATATTCATTTTGTGAAATCTGACATGTTCTCCAGAGTGTTTTATACTCATCAACCTGTAACTTTTCCATATCAAATGCTTTGTCAGAGGGCTTTCAACCAGCTCTAGTGTCAGCATATATCTCAGCAGGTGGTATAGGAGCTTCAGTACAAGGTGGTGGTTCTCCAAGTGCAACACCCATGCTTTGTATGCACACCTGAGCCTGGACCATGCAACATGAAGCAGTTTCCTGAGGTGCCAGAGGCTTTGCAGATGCAAGGTGCCTTGGATTTGTTATCCATTGAAGGAGAGTGTGCAAGAAAAAGGGCTTAAGTGAATGATGTGTTTTCTGGAAACGAGCGCTTGCTAACTTACTAGGTTTCCCTGGACAAGAAAATGAATATAAATGGACAGCTGCATTCCAGTGACTTGCTTTCCTTTGCTCTGTCATATGATGACCCTCCCACACAGCTGTTAAAATGTCTTGTTGTAGTGGTTAAAGGAAATTGCTGCAATTAATTTTGCTGTCTTTCCTCTCTTTGATGTATTATTACAATTTCTTGGTTAATTTTTCAGAGATTGGGTTCTGTTCAAGACTAGTTATGTAGGGGTGAAAAGAATAGGAGGGAAAATAAATATTTGAGCCTTATGTATATGTGTTTATTCTTCTGGTTTGGTATAGGTGCCAACCAATCTACTGAACACAGAACAATACATATATGTACATAGCTTCTGTTACTCACATACAAGTGCAATAGACAAAAATAAGACTTCTCCAAAAGTGAACAATCTGAAGAAGTAAAATGGATGCAGGTGCCTTAGTCAACCTAGTTTTATTTCCTAATGACTATAATGAATGACCAGACCATGAACTCTGAAGTTATGCTTCATTTCTTGGGTACAGCACATTATGTTCTAAGCAATTTCTATTTGTAATCTTGAAGCAGCTTTAATCTTCAAGTTCACTACAGACTTGACAGTTTTTCCCTCATCTCCCTGGGTTGCAAAATCCTCTTTTCTGTTAGTTCCAGATGCTGCTGCAGGGAATGTTAATTGTTCAGTGGTGAGTACAGTAGATCCTGGGATGGAGTAGACTGTGGAGCAGAAAGCTTAGTGCTTTGTTCACTAGATTTTATGAATGAAGAAGAGGAGACGGTAGCCCTCCCAATTTCATCACATGGAAGTTGTTACAGTCGAAAAAGGTGTTCAATTCAAAAGTGACATTTCTCAAGCTTCTAGGCGTGAGTGGAGACATAAATTGAAATGATGAAACTTTAATTCGTAAAGACATAAGTAAAATTATTGGATATAATCAGAAGAATAAAACCCAGGATTTTAGAGACATTCAGAAAGAATAGGGTTAAGAATAATTAATTTCAGCCTATAATTATTTCAGTAAATAAAAAATGTTAGTTCAGAAGAGTGACTGAAGCTGATCACTATTTGTATTACCTTGCAAAGGTAATTATATCTGTCTTCCAAAATGTTCTTGTCTGTGTTATGATGACCTTCAGGTCTTTCATATAGCTCTTATAATTAATGGAACAAAAAGGATTAAAAAATGGAACAATGGAGATATTTTTATACCATAACATTTGTGGAAAAAATGAGGTGCAGAGAAGTAGAAGTGAGCTCCCTGTGGTAGAGTAGGTCTTCAGGCTCACTTCAATTGAGTTTTGTTTGCTTGCCACCCCTATCCTGCCACTCATATGGCCATTAGGCCGTGCGACTTATCTGTATTGTCTTTGTCCATCCACCCTGAGGTTTTTCAGAGCCTTCCTTCTCTGGCATGGTCTGACTCCTGGGGCTGCAGTGAAGGCCAAGCTTCCCAAGCCAGCTTTGAGCAGGTTTGCAGAGACCTGAGCAAAACACCCCCCACCTTGCTGCTCTCACTGATACCATTAAATACTGCCCAATCCAAAGTGCCTTTGCCAACTCAAATGCTGATGAAAATAGTAAAAGTATGTAGTAAATGCATGTGGGTGCACTCTGTAAAAGAGGAAAACAACTGGGAATTCTCATAGTTTATCTTATGCTTTAAAATTCTCCCCTGATAACTGTGTATTGAAGCGACCATTTCAAACCTCACAGGGACATGCTGGGGTCATTTAAAACTGTGAAAGAGTCTACTTCAGTCTGCTTCCTTTTTCCCCTTCGAGTGACTATGTTTGCTTAAAAATTATGATTGCTTAAAGAGTGATTGCTTAAAGAGACCTTTGGCCTCAAATGATTTTTCTCAACAGCCACAAAACCATCACTTATTTACATTTGATTTAGGCTGTGATTGGAGCACAGCCTGGTACTTCAGTAAGGAGGTCAAACAAATGCTGAAAACCTCATGCTCTCTTGGATGCAGCTGAACATACAAAAAAATCCAAGTCATGCTGGACATGACCTCAAGTCTTGGCGCAAGTTTATACAAAGTGTAAACCATCCATGGTGGTTGGTGCACCCTAGCTGCCTGTCACTCTCCTTTCAATCTCTTCCTTCTTGCTGGGTTATTTCATCAGTTGGCTGCATACTTAAATCAGCAAAACAGACCAGGAGAGTAGCGGCCCTGGTTGGGTGGGGAGGGAAAGGAGGGGGAAGAATGAGGTAGAGAGCATAGAGAGCACAACTTGTATTTATGAGCATGTCTTCTGAGTTTGTAAAAGTCAGGCAAGAATGCATAACCAGCCCCACAAATTATTTTAGCTGGATCTGCTTTTGATGGAAAGTGTTTTGCATAGCAGTGACCTCTTACAAAAATGACAAATTAAAAAAAAAGACCCTTCAAACCTGCTTGCAGCTGGCCTGAGTACTGGTATAAATTTAGCATAATGTAATTAACTGTTTGTAGAGACAATAAAAAGTTGTATTACTTCATACTGTGTGTTTTAGTCAGCAGTTAATATATTTTGCATAGTATCCTTCTTCACCTGTGCTGTGAAAGTTTCAGAGGACACCCTTCAAAAGAAAAGCTCTCGCATGCAGCTGATGGTCTGTTCCTACACTTGAAATCACTGGGAATGGCTGCCATAGTCCTGTTCTCAGTACACAGACAATGTCCTGTGCATTTTATTTTCAAGTCTGAACTCCCTGAGAAATAGCACAGCTCTCAGTGATAAAAGAACCTTAAAGTAGCATCTTGCATTTGCAAAAGCGTAGCCTGAGTCTCAGATGTCTGGATTACAGTCGAGGGATGAATGATAATTAACGTGCTTTAAATAACTGCTATATTGTGCTGCAGGAATTTGTTATGTAATAATGAACATCACTTTTTGTTGATCATTTGAAGTGCTTGGTTTTTGTACAGAAAAAAATATGTCTCCCTTTTTTTTAAAAAAATATCTTGATAAACTTTTGCTAGCAAACTGGCAGGCAGCCTTCTCTAGCAATAATCTTATACAGTAGTTGTTATAATTAGTAGTAAGATTTGTTGTTATTTTAATAACTTTCAAAACTGCTCGTTTAAAGGGGAAAGAAAGCTTAGGTTTAGGATTTTTTTTTTATATAGGCAGTTACCTTGCCTAGATTAGTGAGTGTTTTGAAACTAATTAAGAATTAATGCTTGTTTAGCTCTCTGCATCCAGGTTTTCTGCTCACACTCTAAACAATCCCACGCCCCCCATCCCTCCCCACCCGATTTAGTAAGGCTTTCTTTCCTTTTTCTCGTTGAGAAAAGTTAAGTTGCTTCTTTTTTTTTTTTTTTTTTTTTTTTTTTTTTTTTTTTTTTA